>NW_027526203.1:179139751-179669751 GCF_048455015.1 Haemaphysalis longicornis
CGCACGCACACCCACACCCACCCACCAACCCACACACACGCACGGACACACACACACATGCACGCACGCACGCACACATGCGCGCACACCAACACCCAAACCCACCGACACGCACACACACAAACCCGCACACGCACGCGCACACACACAAGCACGCACGCACGCGCATGCATAGCTTCTCTTGGCCTACTTAAACGCAGATATTTTGGCCTGTTGTATGTCTGTCTGTCTGTCTGCCTGTCTGTAGCTCGATTCAGCCATCCGGCCAACGTGAAACAGGAAGTGCACAATAGTCTTATATGCCCACAGCAAAATCTGAATGTCTAACTGCGGTGTTAATGTTCAGACTTGTCAACATTGTTGAACAAGAACAGGAAATTTCGCAAATATATTGCGTAACATCAATACATGAGTGATATTTTCAGTGTTCCTTGATAAAAAATTCAGATACTTTGTCTTTGCGATAGCAAATAAAATACATCAACTGCAGAAACCCGTTGTCTGCTGTTGCCAGTGCTTCCTGGCGGCATTTTAAAAAAATCAAACGCCAACAGCAACGAAAGGTTCCACTAGATATGTTCCACGTTTCGCTTGGAACGTTCGTGGAGTAAGGCAACGTGGTTCTATAAACGTTGTAGTAGGGCGCTGTTCATTTACGCTCGTCTCCGCCGTACGGCAGCCCTAGCATCGAGGCACTCGACTTGGAGCAGTGGAACGCGAACGCGGTAAATTTAAATTGACTTGAGCAAATCTCTAGCCTGTTATCTTGGGTGGCACGAGACTGGAGAGGAACAGCATGAGAGGTGAGCCGGAAAGAGAAGGGAGGCGTTTACTTGCTAGGAGGGCCAGTCGACTATCGTCTTTTGTCGTCATTTGCAACGAAAAGAGCAGATACACGAGCAATTTTTTCTTTCAATCGCTTTTAGTAACGTAGTTGAGCTCTCGCCTTCAATGCAAGCTTTGTTGCGTTATCGCCTTCTCGGCCGTCACCACCGCCACGCTATCGTCTGCTGCTATGTTACAAGTTGATGGCGTGATCACAAAAAGAAAGACGACCGTTACCATCGGTTGTATGACGCGGTAAGGGCAGCGAAACGCAACGCCTAAACACGGCGGATCGCGCACTGATGCCGCCGATTTACTCATTCGTCAAGCTCGACCTGAATCAACACAGTAATGAATAAACCAATCAGTTTTCTTTGTTATTTTTGCTCTTGATTTCGATCATGTGACCCAGGCAGCTTATTTGGAGGACTGTAGAGAAATGGTTTGCGTTGCGTCCTTTGTAATGGAGAACCTTGTACTGCCCTCCTATGTTACTGTTAGGCTAAACAAATCACTGCTATTTTATTGCCAAACTTAAAAATAAAATACGGGACGTTAGTTTTTATGCGCCGGAAACAGTTAAAACAATTATTTCTTTCGCTACAAAACAGTTGTAAACCGGGCGTCGTGCGAAACTGCGCCTGCTGCATATTCACGGGATTTCGCGATGCCCAAGGCCGGTGAAATTTTTTGCCCTAATTCGCAGCGACAGCAGCCGCGATTTGCAAGCTGTTACGTAACCTCACGTCACTTTTACCCTGGCTGAAGTTGCCAGTGCTTGACGCAAGCGTTCCCGCCAACTGGTCATACTACACATCACGCCTTCTAAGCCAATCAGAGTGAGGGCGTGACGTACAAGCCGCATTGTCACAGACAGGCATAAGTTGTCATGTCCGGTGCATTTCGGCTGGCTTTTTGTTGCCGGCCAAGAATTACGCGCTTTCAGTACAGAGAAATAAGGCAAACTTTATGACTGGTGCCAGTAAACATCATGGAACATTCAAATGACGAAAGCACACACAATTGCATTGTCAGCCGGAAGCACGTGACCAAAACCTAACGCAATAAGAAAAGATTTCCGGCAAATTCTCAGTCCACGGTAGAATAAGTGCGTCGAAAATAGGACCCCAGAAGGAGTAGATACTGCCACGCTGATGCCGAGTGCGAAAGGGTATCCGTTCTCAAGCTTCTCGTGCGCGTAACGACGAAAATGGATTTAACACATGTTATACTGAACGTCGACTGTTGAAAGTTGCTGGGAGATATCTCCATATAAAAAGGAAGCCTTTTACATAGCTGTGTCAGCTTTGAAATTTCGTCTCAGTACTCGTTTAGCGAAACTGGCATGGCGTGGATCAGAGCCTGTGGCATGGTTTAGCGCCCTTAGACGACGTATTCCCTAAAGTTGTCCGCCGTTAAGGCGGTTGCGTTGTGCCGTCTAGTAGGCTATCTATTCCATAGAGTCATGGACGGGCACGCACCCAGGCAAAGCAGCAGGCGCGACAAAGACGTGAGCAGGTAGTTGATGAAGCATTGATTAGATTGCCAAAGAGCTTGGCAGCTTACGCCGTGCTTGAATTGCGATAACAGACTGCTGTAATTGCGCAACAACCTCTTTGATACTTGTGTAACTACAAAGCTTTGAAATCTTTTTCGGTGGCGTGTTTAACTTTTTGCTCTCTTTTCGGGCACGAACAGAGAGATTGTGGCACGACGGCCCGCGTTGGGGCTGTTTATATAATAAACTTCTCTCTCTCTCCTTCTCTGCTGATATAAATTGAACAAATGACAGGAGAAAGTAGATGAAAAGATTATGTCAATAGGGCTAGCTCTATATCACGGGGGCGAGGCGAATTTCTTAATACAGATATCCTAATGCAAGTCTCAATGCAGGCCCAGATAGATGCAATTAGCGAGCACGTACTTTAACCAAATAAGTTTTACATTAGAATTGAAAGCCCCTGATTCGTTTTTTGCTTTCTGGAAAGGCATTAAATTTTTCTTGAGTGTTAAAAGCCTCTGTAATTTTGTACAGGCGCTTGACGCAAGGCGCACAAGATATCCCGTAAAAAAATTAACGGAACGTAAGCACAGGAATTATAACGCAACCAAATTCCGCGTATTTTTCCCAATCTTCGCGCATGAGCCCTCTTGAAAGAATAGATAAATGTTTTATTCCACCTCACCCGACCCCCGCAAAAAAAATGCGTCATGAGTCCGGGTAAAGGGAAAGAAATGGGCGCCTAAGTAATCACATTAAAGCTATTATTTTAATAAACCGCAGACATGAAATTCCTCCTTCTTTTCCCTGTAATTTAGAGGCGTATGAAACTTCAATACCATTCGTTCTATCTTCAGGCACGAATACTGTCGCTGTTGGCGTGCATTGAACGAATGACAGGGCAAAGTAGATTAAAAGATTAGGTAAATACTACGAGATTTATATCAAGAAGGCATAGGAGCACTTATGCTAATATTCTAATACAAGTCTCAATAGAGGCGCAGATGGATTCAATTAGCGAGCATGTACTTTAAAGAAATAGGTTTGCATTAGATTGGAAACCATCGGGGCACTTTTGAAGGGCAGTTTCAAAAGCCGATCTTATATAACCAGAATATTCACACAGTTCATCAGGTTATAGTGAAGTGTTTCTTTTTGGTTCTCTTATGTCGCAAGAGATTCTAAGGCATAAATTTCGAGAAACGCGGGCGCAACTTTCCGCTATAGGTAAACTTAATGATTGGAACTATATGACCAAGTTACGCCGAGATTGAATGCCGCAAGGTGTGAGGCAATGTCTTGCAAGTTTTATCGACAGGGGGGACAAGATTTGTTTCAGGAACCGTTAATGGTTAAATAACACCCGCCGCGGTGGCTCAGTGGCTAAGGCGTTGCGCTGCTGAGCACGAGGTCGCGGGTTCGATTCCCGGCCGCGGCGGCCGCTTTTCTGATGGAGGCGAAAAGCAAAAACGCCCGTGTGTACGAGATTTCGGCGCACGATAAAGATCCCCAGGTGGTCAAAATTAATCCGGAGCCCTCCACTACGGCGCGCCTCATCGCCTGCGTTGCGTCGGCGCGTTAAACCCTACAATCAATCAATCAATGGTTAAATAACTTTCGTTTACTGTAAGCCTGTAAAATAACTTTCCAAAACGTGTCAGCATGGGCTCGCCATAAAGACAGCCGGGCACTAGCTCTTGGCAACAGCCCAATATTTAGTTTTGTTTCGAAGAAAACAGAAGCTTTACTGGCAGGTTTTGTTCGTATAAGAGCTACTGCCGCTCTTCTTTGCTTGAAGAAAGGAGTTGAGCTGAAGCTCGCACTAGGTTTTAACCTTACCCTAAGCGAAATTTTGGCCCGCTTCCACCACAGTGATAGCTGGACTAAATAAGATCCGCCATGAAATGGGAGGACCAAGCCGCACAGTCGTCGGCGCGTTTTGTGACTTCTTTAAGTGACACCAATGCGTCCAATAAAATTTGACCTGTGCAGTTTACCGCCAGGAACACCGTCTGTGCTCTGAATTACGAAGTACACAAATTGGTACTAACGAACAAAGTGGACTGTCCAAGCGCTTGTGCTGTCGACTTCGTTCGTTAGTCCAAATTTGTGTACTTTGCAATTGAAAGCGCAGCCAACAGTAAAGTCGTAATCAGTGATCACAGTTAGTTATTGCTCTAGCAATAACCAGCATTTCCGCAGCCTGCCCAGAAGGTACACCAACATGTCTTCACGTGTTTGCATTGGGGGGGCTGGGTGGTTGCGAGGATGACAGCGGGTGCAGGAAAAATCCGGTGCCCGAAAAGATTTGCAGGGCGAATCGAATGATAAGGAATGAGGCGAGAGGGTGAGAGGAAGGAGAGAGATACACGAGGCTATGGGGGAGAGATGAGGGGGAAGGCGGGTAGGAAAAGGGGAAGGAAGACAAGAGGATACAATGAAGGGAGTATGAGTTGCGAGAAAAGAACAGGGGTGCACGGCAAGGCGGAGTAGTGGAGAGGAAGGACATAATGGAGACAAGTGTTTAAAATGAGCATTTAGAGGGGAGGCAAAGATAGGAACGCGGAAGATAGTATTGAGACATGCTCCAGAAAAGAGTTGGAAGAAAATGCCAAACCGCTTGGAATGCGATAAGGGAAAGGGAAGTATGTAGAGTGCTGGCGCGATTTTTTAACAGTGGGGCAGAAGTGTAGGAGGGAAACAACGGAAGGGGCAAAATGACAGATTGAGAGAGGAGTGCGGAAGGAGGTAACGGAGGTAGAGGTTAATGAAAGCAGGTAGAGGGAAGAGCGCGAGGCTGTAGGAGGGATAGCGAGGAAAGGGAAGTTACGGTGTAGGGGAGGCAGCAGCGCTAGCTTCCTACGACGTCACTCTCACTGAAGGAGGTAGATTTTGGCATTGCTTTATTGATTTGCGCCGACAGGTGTAAGCCATGACAACTTTGAACAGCTAGCTGTTTATGCTCACACAAATCCGCCCGTCACACACACAAAAAAAGGCGAATCTTTCACTAAGTCACGCATGGCTTGAACCATGGCGAAGCTGGATAATTTCTTTTTATTTAAGCCCTGAAGGACACACCACCACTCATTGAATTACGTTTGAAATTCTTTAATTACATGTTCCGTCGTCACTTTCCCGGTGGTAGTAGTAGCCCTTGTCATATCCATCTATATCGTCGTCTTCCTCACTCATGACTGATCATTTTGTCCGCAGTCTTTCACACTTCTCCCAAAGTGAAACGCGTCAGCACGCGCTAGAACTACTACCGCATCCGGATAGAAGAGGGTAGAGGTTGCTGGTAATTATACTGTTCGGAATGCCATTACCTGCGCAATTCCTACCGGCTCTGCCGCTGAGGTTGCAGACTTTTTCTCAAGACACAATTCTCCCACACGATGATCCCTGGCTTATCTCCTCAGAACCATTAGGTGTAACTTGCTGTCACAAAAATGTCTGTTTGGTTGTTATTCCCGCTTCAGAGACACAGGGGCACCGCTGACACCCCAGAGGTTACATACGCGCAACTGCATTTTGATTTTCTGATCCATGGTCGTGGTACCACCCAAGGTCTCATAGCAGTGCCCACGCGGCGACACACGCGCTACTAGAAAAACCTGCCCCCTATAATGTAGTCTTAGCAGCTGTCCCGTCTAAATTTTGCAAGTCTTTCAGGCAGTCACCATAACATACATTCAGCTCCCTCTGACGCTTACGTTTAAAAAGCATGATTTTTTTACGCCATCGGAATGGCTGCGCCGGTTGTCATGAGTATGCTTCCAGGAGGTCGAAACCCCGAGGTTTGTGTGTGGTTTTCGTCGTGTTAATAGCTGAAAGAGAGACGGGAGTTCATGACGTGTAACAACGTGGGCTTGTTGCGTAACCACACAAAAAGGTTATGCCATCGCTTGTTTATTTATTTTAAGGGGCCCATGACGGCAACATGCAAGTTTGCTACGTTGTAAATATTTCCTCGTTGGTATAACACTGACACCACTTTTAACGCAAAATTTACTCATATAACCTATATAATTAGGAGAGAAAACGGGCATGCGACCCACTAGCTAATTTCCCGCACTAGAAGCTATGACGTATTACGGGCCGCTGTGCGATTGGCTGAGGCCAGCAAAAGCGAACGCAACTTACGCAGGGCTTATAAGCTTGCAGGACGAGCTATTTGAGCGTAAATGTGATATATATTAATTTATATGAGTGAAAATGGTGGGGTAAACAGTGTAAGTTGCGAACGCACACGTAAATATAAAAGCCCTGTGCGTTCTGCGCGCACTATGCTTGTTATCGATGTAAAACAGTCCGACGCTTTAGAATTGTCTCCCACGACACTGGGGAATTTCACAGAGCGATTACTCTCAAGGGTAACAAAAATAAGCCAGGTGCAAATCAATGCGGTCAAAAATAAAGCGAGTGCGCACAGCGAGCCTGAGCGGTATTGTGGCACCGCTCAGGTACACAATACCGCTAAACTAAGCAACGAAATACGTTTCCTCGTTTGGTGCAGCTCCAGTCAGCGGACTTAACATTTCTTTCAAATACCTGCCCTGGATACGTCTTCTCTGACGTCACGAAACACAAATTTTAGCAGGAGAATGGAAATTTTGGCTTAAAGTGTGTAATTTGCTGGAGAAGAGCTGGGGGCACTGGAAAACACCTAAACTGTCGAATAAAACAAGCTAGTAATTTGTCTTCATGGCACCTTTAAAACAAGCTAATATTTTCCCGTCTTGCATCATACTCACCGAGGATATTGCCACCGCACCGACATAGACGACCCCAGCGATTTTTTGCTGAATGGAAAACCGCTTCAGCAAGAAAAGGGCGCAAAAAGATTGAACCTCCCAAAACACACGTTACAAACATACTACCTCACGTGACGCTGGCTGCGTAATCCTGGAGATGCTCAGTGCCCATGGGAAACGCAGGCTGCTCATTGCAGGCGCAGTCGTGCTTGCCAAATCTACGTGTATAAAGGTACTGCGACTGTCTCCCAGTATTTTTTATATGTAGATACAATGGCCGCGTTCCAAAGTGATATGTACAGAGTTATAATCTGTGTGCAAAAAAGAAAAGGGATGATTTGCGATATCACGTCTTCTAATATTCCTCATCTTGGAGCAGACTGAAAATAAGTAAACTAAGTCCATTGCTCTGCGCGGTTGGAATACTACATAAACTATACCCAGCCATTGTTGTCAAGTTATTGATTGAAGAAAAATGCGGACCACAGTTGCCTAGCCGACAGGGTTCAAACACAAATTCTGATAGATGGCTGTTCGCCTTGAGTTTGCATTTGTCTGTGTGGTCGTGTGTATTGACGTGTCCGCTTTTTACGTGCCCATGCAACACTTTTTTCAACTTTTTTCGAAATCTTAAATGCTTGCAGAACGTAGTCAACAAACATATTCAGTATTTATGTTAGGGGGCCCCATCTTAAATGAGCACCTTATCTAACCCTCTCTAAATTTTGTTACGCGTGCTTGTGGCTGCCAAACTGGGCATGTAGAATTTGAAGATTTTACATTTCACGGCTTTAATGGTCTTGTTTTAAGGAGCACCAGTACTTTACCTTATCGTTGAATCAAGTTCATCGCTGGCATAAACACTACGCAACGACTACCGAAGACAAGTGTACTTTGCATTTGCTCTTGGGCAAGAACAGTCTGTGCGTAACGCCTAACAGCCATCTTTTGTGCGCGACTTGAGGCAAAGTCGCGCAGAGAACGGCCGCCATAGAGCAACGCCTTACCAGGCGGCGCTGGCATGTCGTGGGGCGAGTACAAATTTAAGCCGAGTACACTCCCTGAAAGTGCATTTAAATGGGCACGTTGACAGGGTATGGTATGGCTCCGTAGTAACATATTTTGCCACCATTTCTCAAAGCATCCAGAAAAATGTATCCGCACTTTTACGCCGTTAATTTGACCAAAATTTTCAGAAACTTCTGTTTCTTGCAAGTTAACGTCTGTGACGTACGAAGGAATAAGGTTGCGCAAAAGACGAGGACGAAGAGAAGCGAGGACAAGACGCGAGAGGACAAGACGAGACGAGCTCGTCTTGTCCTGTCTTCTCTTCGTCATGGTCTTTTGCGCAAACTTATTCCTTCGTACGTCATTAACCAACTAGCCAGCAATCAAGTCCTAATAATTTTTATGCTTTTTTAATACGCAAAGACATCACAAGTATGGCACCTCCAAAATGAAAAAAGGTGGGCATAAAAATGAACATTGCTGTCTCCTGTTTTTGCCAGTAGCGATCACATTATGGTTACCCGCTTCGTGCTACAGTGCACATGGGTTTCGGTTGTGAAAGAAGCCCACGCACTGAAGCTTGTTATAGTTGGCTTGTTGCTTACAGAGCCAAAAATCATCGTTTAAGTCGTCTTCCCATTGGACAAGTGCGAACATGAGCAGTGAGCCAAAAAGGCGGCACCAAAACGCTTTTCTATTTCGGGTGAAGCGTATAGCAGTCGCTGTGATCCATAACACAACATTACAATAAATAATACCAAGCCGGGTGCTCTTTGCATAGAGGCCCTTCTTTCAGAAAGCAAAAATAAAAACAAAAGCGCGAAGAGCCGCGTCACTAAGAAGTATCTCATCGTCCGTATATGCAACAGAAAACCGGAGTTGTCTGCAATATTCAGTATTTATGTAGCTCCATTCTTGGGCTGAACGAATGGTTCAGGCTTTGCTCTGCAAAAACCAGTAAATGAATTAAAAACTTCCTATTCAACGTTTTGCTTGCACTAACTGAAAAATAAACTTTTAAAACACTGCTTAAGGTGTGATGTCAATGTTCACCGAGTTCAGTGCATTGAGGTCGGCCAATTTGACTTGGGCGTATCGGTTCGCTGAGCGTACTAGTGAACAGCGTACGCGTCTGGTTATTCAGGATGCCAAGGATGAACGCTGTGGGCCGCGGTCTCGCACTAGTTCTCACTTCTCAGGAAGCAGGCTGTTATAAGCGCAGCTTTATACATCGCTCTTCTGTACTTATGTGAAGTGTGCCTTTCCAGATATTATGCATATCTGATTAAGCATTCCATACGAGAATAGCTAACTGCAGTGATTCATAGTACATGCGCACCGATAATGCATGCTGTAAGACTGTTGAGATTGCCCTTTTCAGTGGACCATTAGACGCAATGCCGCGTGGCACGAAACCGTTTTCGCCGGGGCTGTTCTAATCAATGCCCCATTAGGTATGGCTGTTAGGCAAGCAATTGTCTCGCTTTAGAGCCAGTAGCGATGGGAATCGCCAGCGGGCCGTATTCGTTCGTCGCCCCAGTCCTTTTTCCGGGTAATTAGGTAGATGTAACATCAGCTCTCCAAGTCCCTGCTTTGTGCAATAAAAATCCTCACTAAATTCTCTGGAACGAGTGGTTGAATGATATTCTCGCTTGAAGCAATGGAATGATTTTATTGGTAATTTTTGGCATTACATTAAGAAAGTACATTAAAAAAGTACATTAAGAAAAATGCAGTCTGTGTTGGTTTCATTGATTTAGTTACTGCGTTAAGTTTGATTTTTTAAAGGGTAATCTAGATATTAGGAAGTCGTGTAGTTTGTTAGTTCTTAAAAAAACAGGAACAATGAATTACAATGGGTCTCCTTTCTTATAAAATACACAGCAATGCTCTGTAAGTGTCTGCCATATTGAAAAATATGAACTGTTCAACAACAAACTGTGATGAGGAGGAAATGTGCGCAGTAATAAATTCACACAATAAAAAGTTCGTAAAAAAATGAGAGGTTGAGAAAGTTGGCCCACTATGAGAAATCGCCACGGGTGGACTTCGTCACAATGCTCCAGAACTACCAATCAGCGTAACCAAATGTGGGAATTCGGGAAATAAGGTGGCCTAGCATGCGAGAAGAATAAAAACGAATCTGTGCTGGGACAACAATGTATGGTGTGCCCTTGCACTGTTGTAGTTGCGCAGATTCGGTTTTCTTTACTTTAATCGCATCTGTGGCTTCGTCATTCACTGAATTGGCACATTTGCCTACGCCAATTCCTCTTTTTCGGGTGCTGCGGTGAAGCCCACTTGCGGTGATTCCTTAGATTGCAGGTAAGTCGGTGCCTGTCTCGGACCATGTCACATACCTTACTACAGCGATGTATTTGTTAAGGCGAATGCATAATATGTTTCGCTGTTCAGTAGAACTCAACGAAAACTGGTTGTCCCCACCTATTGTGTTCTTTTGTACACATACGAACTGGGTACGCTGGGGAAATCGCCCCCGTGTCTCTATCGTAGGAGCCGAGTGTGTAGTGCATGCGCCGACCACAGGTTTTTTATAACATGACTAAAAAGATCACTAAGGGAAATCAGTTATATCAAAGTGAATTATGAGGAATTGAAAATAATTACAGCGAATTAAAAGGCTTCAAAGTGAATTAAAGCGAATAATGGAGATAAACAAACAAAATTAAGTGAATCAGTGTGCTTGAAAGTGAATTTTCAAAAAGTGATTTAGGCTGGATGACAAGGTGATTAAAGTGGATGACGTAGCAAAAGAAAAGTATAAAGAATTAAAGTTGAAGGCTCCGCAAACTGAGATGAATGACTAAGCGATTAAAGAGGATGACTCAGGGACTTATTCGACATGGATAAGGGAAATACAAGGCATGAACTAGTAAATCAAATAACAAATTAAAGTGAATGAACAAATGGCCAAATAAGGTGAATAATTAAGCTGAATTGTGGAAAATCTGTAGGATCAAGAGAATATTTGTGACGTCAATATAAGGGTTACCCGTAAAATAGTCACGCAAAAAGAGGAAGAAAGATGTGTGAATGTTGTTTCGGAAGGCGTTTCGGGATCTTCTTGTTCCGGTCTTGAAGCGTATATTTCAAACTTTCCTTAAAACCGGCAAGTTCCTCACTCGTTGGAAGAGTGCGCAGGATGTTCCTATATTTATATTTCGGGATAAAAGTGAGACCCCACATACTACCGCCCGGTTTCTATTCTACGCGCTGCTTCAAAACTTTTTAAATGCGACGCATCTCTTACTCTGAGGCATGTCCCTCCTGCGTTGGCGTCGGCGTCGGCGGCGTCCGCACGCTACCTGAGCATGCGTGACTCTCGTCCGCTCTTCTGTCCGACAGCTGTGCGCAACACTCTCACTCCGTCTCATTATCATAAACAACAGCTGCGTGCGCGCGCTTCGCTCGCTTCGCTCGCTTCGCTCCGCTCCCGTAACGCAAGTGCGCGCATGCGCGACTCTCCTCCGGCGTAATTTTGAGACCCTACTACATATATTACTAACTTTCAGTGCAAACACAATATTAGTACCTCAGTAACACGGCTTTCTCGTTGGGAGATCGATTTTATGCTGCATTCTTCGGAAGCTGTGCAGTGGTGAGGAACACTCGATGTTGTTTACTTCGATTTGACCAGGGTGTTTGATGTCGTCTGCCACAAAATATTATTTAAAAAGATGCGTCAACGCGATTTTCAAGCATCCCTCAGATCCTTTTATGTAATTATTTATCGCAAAGATCATGCTTCATGGATGCAAACAGGCAGTCTTCCCTCTCCTACGAGGCCACAAGCGGTGTTGCTCAGGGCTATGCTCTAAAGCCACTTGTTTTTTTTTCAGTTTTGACAAATCATATTTCCTCAGTAATTCATGATTCTCCCTTTCTCTTATATGCTGACGACGTCAAAATATTTAAGGCTGTTTCAAACACAACCAGCTGTTCCGCTCACCGGCGAGTGATCCCGCCTTTTTCGTATTGTTGCTCACGCAACACTCCTCATAAATACATGTAAGATAAATGTAATAAGGTAATCAGCCCAGTCTTTATTGTGTATCTCTCTCTGTATTTGTCTTTTTTGCATGTCTTGCCTAGATAATGACGTACACTAGAAAACTGACAGCATATTGTTCCGGTATAACGTTATCGGCGAAGTACTACCACGTGCCGTGGAAATTAAGTATCTTGGTGTTAATTTCAACGGTAAGTTGAGCTTCTTCCCGCACAAACGGGAGATTACTCGGAGGACCCTCCGGTCCCTTGGCGTTGTTTAAAGAGCCGTGCTCACTTTTCAAGCTATATACGACTATTTATCGTCCGCAGCTCCAGCATGCTTCGGTGGTATGTAATAGCACGTGCAAAACAAACTGCATGCTTATTGAAAGTGTCCAGAAAAGGTTTATGTAATATTCAACCATCGTTTTGCTACTCGTAACAAGTTTAGTTCTTGGTCATCGTTTGTACCATGCTACCGGGCTTAACCTCCCGACGTATTAAGGCGGATATTGTGTTCCTGTTCAGATTCATTCACGGCACAGCTTCTTGTGGTGCGATCTGCAACATGTTGCACTCTATGTACCACAAAAATCCAGCACAAGACAGGACACATTTTTAATCCCACAGGTTTGCGTGGCTTGTGCCCCATGTTTTGAATGCAGTGTACAAACAAGTACTCTGAATATTTAGACATATTTAATGATTCACCGACACTGTTCCGCTAACATGTCTGTGAGCTTGTTATGTAAATGACCTTTTTTTTACCCTATGTTCACGCGGGGTCACTTTATTTCTGTAAAGCTTTCGACTGCATCCCCCATGATAAACTTATGGTTAAATTACAGCTTATTGGACTTCCCAATTTACTCTTAACCTGGATTTCTAACTACTTCTCTGATCGCCCCCACTTTGTGTGCATTAATGGTCAAAATTCAATTTTTCTGCCGGTTACTTCAGGTGTTCCACAGGGCAGTGTACTCGGTCCCGTACTATTTTTGATATATTGTATTGATGTAATAAATTGTGTAAACCCACCGGTTATGGTTCGTCTTTTTTGCTGATTATTGTATTCCGTTTAACTCGATAGCGAATCCTGATGACCAAGCAACTCTCCAGACCGCTCTAAACAATATATGTTTATGGTGCAACCAATGGCGGATGAAACTTAACCAATCAGTTATACTCCGTGTCACTAATAAGGAAAAGTCAGTACTACCTGAATATACTTTCTCTAATCAACCTCTTCATGCAGTTAAGGATTACAAGTATCTTGGTGTCACTCTAACAAATATTTGAAGCTGGAATTCCCACAATAAACAAGCTTCCTACTTAGCTTTCCGAAATTATGCATGCTAAGGCACAGGCTTAAGCATGCTCCAACAAAAGTTAAACACTTAGCTTACCAATCCTTAATACTCCTGAAATTAGAATATGCATGTTGCCTGGGATCTTTATGGTAAAACTAACATTGATGCATTAGCAAAAATTCAGCGGAGGGCAGTTAGTTTCATTTATTCTCTCTATAAGGCTGGTAGTTCTGTCACTAATGTTATGCTTTCAAAAGGTATCCCAACTTGGCAGACACGACGCAGATTCTTGCGCCTAAAATTTTTGTACCTCATTCTAAACCGCAAACATGCTCTGACCCCTGACCACTACCTCACACCACTGAGAACACGTCAGACCAGGAATTCACGCGCACTTTTTTTAACACCGTATTTTGCTCGTTCTAACTTGTTTAAATTTTCTTTTTTGTCTCGTACCATTGAGGAGTGGAACAGTTTTCCTGCAAGCAGTTTGTACTCTCCTGAGCTTATTTAGCCGAAGTCTGAAATTGTTTTTCTAACTATTGCAACTGTTCCGGGCTTCCCTACCCACTCTTTCCTTTCGTTGCTTTTGTATTAAAATGGTCCCCTTCTCGCTTTTCATTTTCTTCGTTATTTTGGTGATGTTGTATTGAGATGGTCTGTATGATAACTGTATTATCTTTCTACTCCTGCTTGGCCTCCAGCCAGGAGTATTTGTAAAGAAATAAAAAAGTGCATTTAAAAAAAAAAGATTGTTTCGCTAGCATTTCATGCTCAAGTTGATTGATTGATTGTGGGGTTTAACGCGCCAACGCAACGCAGGCGATGAGGCGCGCCGTAGTGGAGGGCTCCGGATTAATTTTGACCACCTGGGGATCTTTATCGTGCGCCGAAATCTCGTACACACGGGCGTTTTTGCTTTTCGCCTCCAACAGAAAAGCGGCCGCCGCGGCCGGGAATCGAACCCGCGACCTCGTGCTCAGCAGCGCAACGCCTTAGCCACTGAGCCACCGCGGCGGGTATTTCATGCTCAAGTGACCACGCGTGAGCAAAGGGTAAGAAAGGTCACTTACATAACAAGCTCACAGATATTTTAGCGGAACTGTGTCGGGGAATCATTAAATATGTCTAAATAATCAGAGAACTTGTTGTACGTACACTGCATTCAAAACATGAGGCACAAGCCACGCAAACATATGGCATTAGAAAATGCGTCCTGTCTTGTGGTGGATTTTTGTGGTACATAGAGTGCAACATGTTGCTGCATCGCACCACAACAAGCTGTGCCGTGAATGATTTTGAACAGGAAAAGTATATCCGCCTCAATACCTCGAGAGGTTAAGCCCGGTAGCATCGGTACAAAGGATTACCAAGAACTGAAATTGTTATGAGTAGCAAAACGATAGTTTAATATGATATAAACCTTTTCTGGACATTTTCAGTAAGCATGCAGTTTATTTGGCACGTGCTATTACATACCACAGAACCATACTCGAGCTGTGGACGACAAATAGTCGTATATAGCTTGAAAAGAGACCCCGGGTCGTTGAAATCCTTCGATGGGCGACATACAACGCCAAGAGACCGGAGGGTCCTCCGAGTGATCTCCCGGACGTGCGGGGAGAAGCTCAACTTACTGTCGAAATTAACACCAATATATTTAACCTCCACAGCACGTGGTATTACTTCGCCGTTAACGTTATACGAGAACAATATGCTGTCAGTTTTCTAGTGTACATCATTATCTGGGCAAAACAGCGCAAAAAAGACAGACTGAGAGAGATACACGACAAGGACTGTGCTGATTACCTTATATGTATTTATGTATTTATGAGGAGTGTTGCGTGAGCAACAATACGAAAAAGACGGGATCGCTCATGAATTTCTGACTAAACATCATTTATCAAAATTGAAAAAAAAAAACTTCCCCAGCTTAGCAACCTCATCGGTCAAGAAAGAAATTCCCTCCAATGAGAAAGGCACGGAGTGAGGCCAGCTGGCGGCTGCGCGGGGAGGGAGGGACGAAAGGACCGGTTAAGCGGCCGCTGCCGAAGAAATGCCATGGTCGTTGTTAGTGCTGGCCGGCGACAATGCAGTCTTGCAATCACTGCATAAGAAGCGCCGCACACGTGACTTGATTAAATTTATGTCGCCATCCATCAACGTCCTACATTTCGCTTGAGCACGTTTGTTGCACTCACAGCAATGAAGAAACTTCTGTTTTCCGTGGAAAACACAGGAGAAGAGTACGGATGCATGTTCGCTGAGCTCCATCGTGAATAATAATGATAAATAATAATAATCAATCAATCAATCAATTTATTTTCAGTGCCCAGGAAAGACGGTGCTGTCTTAGTGCAGGTACACTAAAAACATAAACAAACAAAATGACATGATACATACAACAGGTATCACTAAAAGTACGCTACGCTAATAGAAGCACAAATAACGGTAATAACAATGATATCACACTCTATGGACGGAAGAGTTAGCCATAAATAATGTACTAGTTAAGTGAACATACAGCTTTTTAGAAGATAGTGAGGTAAGCACAAAAGCTATACAAACGAGAAGTTGAATAAAATGCAGTAACGAGCAAACAAAGGAAGGTGGCATGGCAAGATTATGTGAACGGAGTAAGACATATACAGTTAGCTGCAAACAGCACTACTCAGCTCTGCAGGAAACTGGGCCAGGGAGCCATTAAAAAAAATTCCCGCGCCTTCCCGCGAGGGGAACACGAGTAAATGCAGAGCATTGGGGGTCGTTAACGCCGCGTAACGTCGCGTTAGGGTGGGTAGTTGGGTCGTAGTTGCGTTGGTGTTGGTTTGGGGTAGAGAGAGGAGAATAAAGTCGCGTTAGGGTGGGTAGTTGGGTCGTAGATGCGTTGGTGTTGTTTTGGGGTAGAGAGAGGAGAGCGACACGAGAGTGTATATTGGGCTGAATGCGTCATTTATTATTATTATTGGTCGGTTCCGTCGTTATACTGTACGCAGAGAAGGACTGATTTATGGTCACTGAAGTGGACCGTCAAGTGGCCTTTGAGCAGCGTTTGTGCGTTGGTACAACTCGCGAAGACGAGGTCGATGCAACTGCCGTGGATGGTGGTGGGTTGCTTGCTGTTGTTGTTTGAGACGCAGTAGAGTCCGTGGTTGGTGGTCATGTACTCGATCAACCAGTCGTCCTTGCGCAGGTCGACGTTAAAGTCTCCGACGAGCACGAGGGGAACGGACGACTCGGACTTCTCTCTTCCCAAGCGCTCGTACACGCTGTCGACCGCACGATCGACGCACTCGGTAACCATCGTTCGGGGGAGGTTGGGCGCCAGATAGATCGCGAGGACGGTAACCCTGTGGCCGACTTTGTAGGTCTTGGTGTAGAGAGTGGTGTCGACGCCGCTGTCGGCAATTGTCGCAGCGGCGTGGGAGGTACAATTGGCGTAGACGTTGCCGACGAGGTTGATTGCACAGTATTCGCCGTGACGGCAGCGCGCGCAGTAGAGGGAGAGCAGTACGGCGGGGAGAGCGCGCATGCGCAAGCAGCGCGCGCCCTTCCACGCCCCACCGCGCTGCTATCACGCACCTGTTACGCCGAGACTGCGACGGAGCGAACGGGCTGACTACGACGCATGCGCGCGCCAGCTGCTGTTGAGAGAGAGGAGGGAAGGAGGAGAGGCGCACCTGCTGCGGACGCGGAGCTGTGGACGCCGTCCGACGCAGGAAGAGGCGAGGCTAAGAAATGCTCTGCATTTAAAATATCCAATTTGTCCCAAAGAATGTTGTATAGGCTTTGCCGTCGGTAGACAGGCGAGTGAGGACTACTAGTTTCACAAGTATGGAATGGATCGCGCGATCGCGCGCATTTCTGGGGAACTCGGAGCATAAGCTGGGACGGAAGTTCTGGGCAGGAAATGACTCCGTGTAGTAGCTTGCGCAGAATAAGAAGATCAGCTCGATCACGCCCAGAACTCAAGGGAATAAGCTTAGGAAGCTGATGTTGACTAGAGGACGAAACAGAACTGTGTCCTAGCCGGTGTTTCTATATTGACAGAAATTTTTTCTGCACTCGTTCAAGATACTGGTGGTTGGGCTGGCAGGTTCCATTTCAAATGACAGATGAGTATTCTAATTGGGGGAGGCAAACTGATGAGTAAGGCTTTAAAAAAGGAACAGGAGAAGTGAAATGTCTTGTAAACCTGCACACCGCACCCAGAGAGCGGAGGGCCCGCCCGACCATCGGTCGTCCATGGGGAGTGAAACTGAGGGAGCTGTCGAACAGCACTTCAAGGTCTCTAACCTCGGAAACGTTTGACAGACGAGCATTATTAAGCGTGTAAGAGAATTGGAAGGGATGTGTTTTTGGCTGTAGGTGATAACTTTGGTTTTATTAGAGGTAAGAATTATTCCCTGCTCAGCACACCAGCGCGCGAAAGATGAGATGTTATGTTGAAGGGCGAGGCAGTCCCATGGCCAATTAATTATTTTGTAAACCTTTATATCGTCAGCATACACAAGGAAAAACGAGCTCTTAATAGAGGTAGATACGTCGTTAATGAAAAGAGACAACAGAAGGGGGCCCAACATGGACCCCTGAGGTACGCCGCTGGTAGGAATGTAGTCGACAGATCTTTGGCCAGTTACACTGACATAACAGCGTCTGTTAAGAAGATAGCTGCCTAGTAAGGCAACAAGCGGAGCATTGACGCCACAGAGCAACAGTTTTTTGAGCAACATTGGATGAGTAACAAGATCAAAAGCCTTACTTAGATCACAGTAGACTGCGTCAATCTGGCCTCGGTCTGTGACTGCTTTGGATGCATGCGACATAAAGCAGGTAAGGTTAGTTGCCGTTGACCGCCCAGTTATAAAGCCATGCTGATCGGGAATTTTACGCACGAAGACAAAACTGTGTGTAACGAGGACTCAAAAAGTTTGGACGCGGCACAGAGGATTGAAACCGGCCGGTAGTTTGTTGGACCTGTGCGGTTGCCTGACTTAAAGGGACACTGAAGTGATTTGTAAACAATGCGGGATTACGAGCGCAAACTGTAGTCCGGAGTCCCTGGGCCCTGTTTCGACCACTCTGTGCGCGTTTACGCGAATTTATTTAGTAGAAAAATCAATTCGAAAATGCTGTCCTCCTCTCTTTACGCTCGCCCATTTTCTGTGGCGTTTTCGTGTGACGTCAGCAGGAGAGGAGCTGACAATTGGCTGCGCTACTGCACGGCTCGCCGACCTTCCGCGACCGAGTCAGTCGGCCCACCGTTTAGTCCGCCGGCCGCCAACGGGTCGTCGCAATTCGCTCGATCAGTTGAAGCTAAGCCACAACACGTTTGGGAATGGAAGAATGAGCCTTTATTTACTTCGTTAGTTTGTACACTGTATCTAGCTCCAAGTCAAGGTCGCTTCACACAAGCGCTGCGCAAGCGCACTTGCGACGCTTCGCTGACTGGTACGCCAGTAGGAAAATATAAGGCCTCTTGAAGGGGGAGAAGAGTGAGCGAAGTCAATATAGGTACTAAGTAAATAAAATCAACTGATATTTTTACCGTACAGGGTAAAACTAGGGTGCGGGAAGCACTTTTTTGCGCTGGGCGAACAAGCAGAGCGGTCAGCAGCACGCCTACGCATCTGCGAACGCTTTCTCGTCTACGAAATGCAATGCTAGACGTGAGCTACTGTGGAAACTCGGGGGACGCTTACTACACGAGCGCAATACAACAAATAGTCACCTAAGCTGCTTGAAATACTAAAACTAAATAAAAGTGTAAACTGGTTATACATTATATACCTTATCTTTTCCATCGCCGCCAGCGGCCCCCTGTAGCTTAGTCGACTGGGGTGCTAGATATGTCATCGCAAGTGTTTTGCCAGTCACAAGTTCGAATCGCCGCGGGTACATGCTTTTTTTTTATGAGTTAACTTTTTTGTTTTTCGCCGATGTTTTCTATACTGAGTTCCCATTTTTTTGGGCCGCAACGTTCATTGCTCCACGAACTAGTCCACAGAACTCGCGCAGGCTGGCACTGCCGCGCTAGCGAGTTCTCGTTGCCATAAGCACCGACTGCTTGCGGGCAGTGGGCACAGGCCAGAATCAACAGACCCTTGCCCTGGTGCGAACACGCTTTTTACGATACAGGCATGAGCGAGGCAAGCTCCAAATATGGGGGAAAAGCGCATGCATTTGAGCGTCTGCGGGGACGCGGAGGGCGTTCATGCACTGCGTAGGCCTCAGATAGTGAATGCTACGATTCCAAGCCGTCCTGGGCGGCTTATCTTATGCATTTTACAGCCGACAACATGGCAGAAGCGCGGTACTACGATAACTGGGATATTGAGAATGCCCATCCAACGACGCCATCGAATGTCAAACATGTTGTTTTAGAGACGGAAACCGAAACCAAAACTTGTTTAATTGCTAACCTTGGGCATCGTCCAATCACGGCGCCCCCTCCTCTCAACGTCACAGCTTAGTTTGTGCGGCCGCCGCAAACCGCGCATGGTAGTTTTTCTTCTTTCGCGCTTTGTAAAATAATTACCGATTTGTGAACCGGATAAACGATGAAAAGTGTGCTAATTTTAGCCAGTCTACACAGTTCAAGCAAAAACGGGAGCTTGACAAATTCACTTCAGTGTCCCTTTAAAAATAGGATATATTCTAGAAATTTTCCATGGAGCTGGAAATGTGTTAGTAGTTAAGCAGTTATTAAATATGGATGTTAGAATAGGAACTACAATAGCTTTAAAAGCTTTAAGTATGGCCGCAGGAATTCTATCTGGGCGAGTCGACAAAGAAGGCTTGATGGGCTTGAGGCTTTCAAATACAAGCTTCTCAACAAGAAGAACTGAACTTGCTCCACGCACGGTGTTGATAAATCGAGATATCTCATTGCCTCTGGTAGGTGCGAAAGTGCTACCAAAGTAACGCGCGAAGGAATTGGCTACATCAGTTACCTCCGCCCCGGAAAAATCAACTAAATGAATGCGATCATCTGCATTATTTGAGTGGGAAGGAATGAACTGCTAGAATTTTTAAGGGTCACGCGTTGCACTAATCTCCACGGACTCAAGGTAGGAATTATAGTCTTTTTATAGAGCTTTTTAAACGTTGAACGGTGAATTAAAAACTCTCCCTTCCACTTATCGAGGCCAGAGTCACGTGCCTTTCTATGTGCGCGATCTTTCAGCTTAAGGGCAGCTCGCAGTTCACTGAAGAACCAAAAAGGAAATTTCTGCGAGTTTTTGCTCTTTGGGATAAACCGGTCCATATCATTCTTTACAATTTCAGTGAAGCAGTCGACTTGCGCGTCAACATCAGAGTTTATCAAGACAGTGGACCAATCGGCAGAGGAAAGATATTGGTATAAACCTACATAGTCACCCCGCCTAAAGCAATAACGGCGAGGGGTAGAGTATGGTGATGGAGCTAGTCACACTGTACGGATAAAGATGTGGAAATGAGAAGTGGAGGGTGTAATTTATCAAGACGGACAACACCAATGTCCAAATGAAAAACTTGCCATTTGAACTGTCCGTGAAACAAAGGTCTAAAATTCTACCACTGCAGTTCTTGGTACGATTTAACTAGTGCAAAAAAGTAAAGGCAGAGAAATCAAGAATCATGCTGCACTTTTGTTCATTGTTATAATTGTAGTGAGAAAAGGTATGGTTATGCCTTTCAACGCCTGGTGTGTTGCCGAAGACAAGCAGCTAATAATAATAATAATAATAATATCAATCAATCAATCAATCAATCATGTTTATTTACGTGCCCAGGAACAGCCAGAGGCCTGAGTGCTGGCGCACTGATAGTTACATGAAAACAAAATACAAGAAACATATTGCAAGAAACAAACAAGCGACAAGACACACACAAATTGAAGTAGCGAAAATTACAGAAATAAAGCACACGCGGAGTCTGGGTACAGGTAAAAAAGAAAAAAGAAGATGCCTTTGTGGCTCAGCTTATTGTAATGAATACACAACAAGCAGAGAACAAAGTTTGACAGTAAGACGACAAAAACAATGACAAGAGTATAGAGACAAATGATAAGCATGATAAGTAAACAGTTTCAAAAATAGCCAACTATATTGGTTAAACAGAGCCGCAGAGAAACCAAATTTCAGCAATGAAAAAAAAAAGAAAAACGAACGACAGAGATATCATAGATGTTTAACATACTGTATTTAACAGCGCAGTACGGTAAATTGTAAAGGAACTTTGAAATATGTCGAGGCGTTCATAGAAGCGGTTGTAGCAATTCTGTATTCTCCGCACAGGAGAATGATTGGAGTTGCGCGCAGCGGTCAAGAAAGGGCGATGCGACCTAGTGGGCCTTTGTGGAACACTAAACTCTAAACAGTTAAGCAGGTCCGCGCAAGAAAGTTCACCATGAACGATTTTGTGAAGAGATGTAAGGTCTGCGCTCATACGTCTGCAGGTCAACGAAGGGATGGAAGGAACTATGGGTAAGTCAGAATCAGGATGAAAACTGTGATTGTGATGACGGTGCCTAAATATGGATAAAAACTTCTTCTGCACGCGTTCTATTTATTCACTACTAGATTTGGAGATGCCGTTCCAGGCAACAGAAGCATATTCTAACTGGGGGATACATATTGCATTGTATAGCATTAGAAATGGATCTGGAGAAGAGAATTCCTTTATAATTCGACACACATTTCCAAGACTTCGGAGCGCTCGCCTGGTGATGAGCCTAATATGAGAAGAAAAAGAGAGGGTACTATCGAAAAGAACCCCGAGGTCCCTAATCTCCTGAACCCTTTGCAAGGGAGCTCCCTCTATACTGTAGGAAAACAGTAAACGATGGGTTTTCCGGCTGTACGTGACAACCTTTGTTTAAGCTGGGTTTAAAATTAGACAGTCTTTGCTGCATCAGACCGATAATTCCGACACATCCCTCTGCAAGGCACAGCAGTCCTGAAAACTGCTAATGTGCCTAAATAGTTTGACATCATCAGTATAGAGAAGAAATGAAGATTTTGTTAACACTGTTGACACGTCATTGATAAAGATAGAAAACAATAGTGGACCCAGCACAGAACCCTGAGGTTCACCACTCATTGCAGTGTAAACACTAGACCTTTTTAAGTTTACATCTACGTAAAAGGACCGGTCAAGGAGATAGTTGGACAACAAGGCAACAAGGCTTGCGTCAACACCGGACATAGTAAGCTTGTTAATTAATAATTGATGGTTCACTACATCAAACGCCTTACTGAGGTCAAAATAGATAACATCCAACTGGCCGTTTTCACAAACTGCAGCCGAAGCCTGTGTCATAAAGCTTGGAAGATTTGTAACCGTCGATCAACCAGAGAAAAAGCCGTGCTGATTTGGTATCAGAACGTTCTTGACGCGGGCAGCAAGAACGTTGTGCAGAGCTGACGCAAAGAGTTTTGAGTCGACACAAAGGAGTGAGATTGGGCGATAGTTCGTAACGGCTGACTTATCACCAGACCTAAATATTGGAAAAATTCGAGCAATCTTCCATGCACGAGGAAATTTGCCGAAAAGTAAACAGTTATTATAAATGGAAGTTAAGACAGGCACAAAAATGTTGCCGTAAGCCTCCATGACACTGTAAACGCAAACTAGCCGGAAATGGAGTTTTAATCAAAGAATGGGCCCTGAAAAGTACTTATAGCAAAAAATGTACTCCCTAGGCATGGTCTAAACAAGTGGACGAACCTCCACGGTAGTACCGTTGCCCATCCGTGTAGCAAAAGGGAGGATTTAGAACGACATAACACCATTTGTGAGATGGCGTTCGGTCCCTTGTAAACAACCACGTTCACAATAAACTCCCCATCTGGGGTAATCATCTCAAGCGGGCGGTCGCCATGTTAGTCTTGTGTTGTTTCCGTGTGTCAGCACTTCAACCGTGGACTAATGCTAATTAGAACGAGAAAGCAGGACGTGACAGTTGCATGCAGCTACAAAACCGATACCGTACGTATACCCGTATAGATGCTTCAGCCAGCGCGATCACAAGCAGACAGCGCGGCCGTGTTGTTTCAATCTGTTTATTTTGGCGGTAGGTGTTGTCAAACTCTGCTGCTAACAAAGAGACAGTTCTCGCCGTTGAAAACAATTGCAATGTTCATCTGCTTCGCTTGCTTGCGCATATATAGACAATTTGAAATTCTCGTGCCAGCGCGCCAACGCACCCCACTGCAGCGACTCAACTTGCCCTGGCGGCACGACTTGCTGCCCGGATGTAAACAGCCTCCGTGCTATCAATGCAGCGCGACCGGTGACTTGGTGCGGCCGGAGCTTCAAGCGCCTCGCCTTGGGCCATCATTTTTTCTTATTTGAGAAGGACTAGTAGTGCCATTTGGTGGAAAGATTTTTATGTGCCCCTGTCACACGACGAACGGCCGCTAACAACATTTGGATACGGCGACAGCTGTGGACAGCTCGCTGGTAAGTGCTCTTTCATCAGTTGATGCGTTTGTCAAACGTTTGGATAGGGTTAACTGCGAAGTACCCGTGCCGCACACAGCACGTACACGCACAGGCAAAGAAAAAAGCGCACACTCGTTTTATTGTACTTGTTTGTGGCTTTTGGGGTATGCATTCGCATTCTTTTGTAGGCCGGTTTGTAACAGGGCATTCGATATGAAATCGTTTGTCGCGCGCGGCGTCGTTTCAAAGCAACGTGACGGTTACTCAGGTAGCCGAATCGCCTCCGACAGCGGTGCATCGTCGGGCCCGGTCGGTGAATATTGTGGGACTTGCAAAGAAAAAAGCGCACACTCGTTTTATTGTACTTGTTTGTGGCTTTTGGGGTATGCATTCGCATTCTTTTGTAGGCCGGTTTGTAACAGGGCATTCGATATGAAATCGTTTGTCGCGCGCGGCGTCGTTTCAAAGCAACATGACGGTTACTCAGGTAGCTGAATCGCCTCCGACAGCGGTGCATCGTCGGGCCCGGTCGGTGAATATTGTGGGACTCTGTCTCTCATATACATCGAACTGCTCGTGTTCTTTTTAGTTAACTGCTCTACTTTGTAATAGCTATTTTTTAACGCTCCTGATGGCTTTCCTGTCCAAATATAAGTCTTTGTGTTGTTTTCGTTCAAGGCTCTGACTCATTCTTAGCGCTCTGGTCGGCGAAAGCCGCAGATCAGACGGCCACCCCCTTCGAAAACTGTGCCCTGTAGATTCGGTGGGGTTGTTTGCTCGCTTGAGTCGACTCTTCACATCTAACAGCGTACCCTATTAAGAAAACGGTGACATGCGTAAAAGATGCTATGAGCCTATCGAACGATTAAATGCATATAGCGGGGACCACGACGGTGACGTGGTTCGAAACCGAAATGTTTTTATTCCCTTTCGGATGATAATGAGGGGTCTGTATACAATCGGGGCCCGTCAGTCGCCAGCTAAGGCCACGTAATTAAAAACACAAATTCATGCCCTTATGAAAGAGAACAGTGTTTGCCGTAGCATGACACAAGTCTGCCGGGTATAAAAAAAGGATATCATTTTTTACAAGAACAATGCACACACTCTTCTTTTGTTGGTAATAAATTTGTCATAATCAGTAGTAAGACCATACACAAAAATTACTCGATTCATCTGACACCCGATTTTGACACGGGGCTTACAGCTCCAAAAAGTGCACTGTGGTTTTACGTGACGGAAACTTCTACAATCACGGTAAATTAACTAAGGCAGGTGTGTGTGGCATGCAGCGTTGGTAAGTTTGCGAGAATAGCGTTTCCATTTCAGCTGTTTTTTTTTTGTTGCCATGCAATCACAAGTAATTTGGTGCCATGAACGAGGTTTACGTTAGCTAACAAGGCTGTAGTAAAGGTTGCGGCTACAAATGACCTTATGCATCAATCATGCTTGTCAGCTCGGTGACACAGTATATTAAGTTGTCAGAATACGGATGACTGAGTCGCCTAGTTTATCACTACTGTAAAAAAAGAAAGTGTTTTCTGACCCAGTGAAGGAATTTCCTGTATGACTAGCTGTGTTATGACAAATGACCATACTTGATGAGACAAGCCGTAACAAATTAGCTTTGGATGTAACACCAGGAGGGAAATAGGTGGAGGTATCTGCAAGTATAACTGAAACAGTTAGTGCCTGTCCGGCATGAATTCATTATTTGCTGACACGATTTTCTTCTGCAGATCCTGATACATGATCGAGTTGAATGACTTCATAGATCTTAAGGCAGGATAGGCTGTGCTGTACAAGGCAAGGCTGCATTTGGAAACCAAGTTGGCCCCTCCAGCAGAAGTGAGTATTGCCACGGCTTGCAACAGCCGTCCAGCTCGCAAAAGCTCCACTTTTTCTATGAAAGTGAGCCACCATGGTAGGGGAGAGGCAGTGTAAGGGTTTGCATCTTTAACTGTGTGCCCACTCACTTGAATAGATGCAAGCTGGCATCTTAAAGCAAGAAACAGCAGTTAACAAAATCATGCAATACCAAAGTGTTTTTCAGTCAAAAACAAAAACTAATCTATCAACCTACAGAGACTTGCATTTTATCTTCACTGTCATTTAAAGTTGTGCTCGAGTATATTGTGCGGAAGTAATATCTTTTTTATTGCTGCAAAAGCCACGACGGTCAATGTACTGGCACTTGGTTTTATGAAGCCTTTGCATTCCTAATTTAGGTACTGGAATTCGCAGGGAACCTGGCCTTACAATTTTATTACTGTACCGAATTATTAATTTCATTTAACCATAGTGTCTGTTTTGAATTTTACGTGTGGGGCATTTTTTTTCTTTTTTGCTTTTTCAGGCAGATGTTCCTCTGACTCCCTGCCTGCATTCCGTGAACGGGGAAGTTAGCCTCCACATCGATGGCCAGCGTGTCTTGACTGCATCATCTTTAGTGGGAGGACTGTGTAGTCTGTTTGCATCGTTCTGGATTTTCAACATTCAATATCCCAAGAAGGCACACAGAGCTCTAACGTTTGTGGCACATGGCTTTTTGGACCTTGCCTGCGCCAAACCACGTGTGAAGGATTTAGAACTAATTAACTTTTATCGCATCAATATCGCTCACTAATATTTGTTTTCAATCCTGTAATCATTGGATAGTAGTCAAAAAGAATTCCGTATTATATTCCTGACTTTTTCTTTTTTCTTTTTTTTACTGAAAAGGGGAATTTGATGGGCCGTTCTGTATGCTCATAATACAGCTATCTTTCAGTGAAGCAATAATATTAACAAACTAATTTAACTTGAAACAATTATCTAAAGAATATTGGCAACTGGTGCGAAATGAATCAACTAAAAATTATCCGAAAAACACGAATTTCATGGCTTTTTGTTCTCACTCTAAAGAAGCTGTCGCGATACCACCCATTCTGTTCTATATCATTGCAATTAACCCGTCAGACTCGGTCACTTTTCTTGGCGCATTTGTGTCTTTATCAAAACGCACTGGTATTTTCCGCAGCATATTTTTCGTTCTTTATATTACTCATTTATCCATAGCCATCTCACTGCAGTCTGTCTCCTACATCATTTATCTCTTGTGCCTATACCACCTACAAAATGCTTGTTACCTTTCAATATCAAATCGTTGCACAGCTCTCGCTTACGTCACGACAAATTGAAAAATTGTTTTGTTGTTGTAAACCACTGCAACCATTTTTTCTTCACTTTGTGTACTTAGTACTGATGTGTACTGATAAGTTCTGATAAATACTGACGGGTTCTCGATCCTCTAGTATTATATAATGATTTCATTTACCATGCGGTTGTGTTTGTGCCTATCTGTTGTTCAAGTATTTCCAGTTCTTGTATTATATTGTTTCTACAATTTGTTCGACTAGCAGACAGCTCTCGCTCATTTCACCACCTACTGAATTTTTTGTTGTTGTTGTAAACCACTGCAGCCATTTTTTTCACTGTGTACTGAGCGCTGATGCGTACTGATAAGTTCTGATAAGTACTGACGCGTTCTCGATCCTCTAGTATTCTATAATGATTTCACTTACCATGCGGTTGTGTTTGTGCCTATCTTTGTTTTTCGCGTATTTCCAGTTCTTGTAGTAATATTGTTTCTACGTTTTGTTCAACTAGCATCGTATTGCTGTCTTCAATTCCTAACTGGCGTGTTATTTAGCAATGTACCATTTGTGATTTCTAATATGAGGTCGCCATAAGTATTTATTTCGGAACCTCCTTGTGTACACAATGTACCATGTAAACTTGTCTGCGATAGTTCGTTTGAAATAAACCTGAAATCGAGAAAAACCGTGTGAAATCAGTACTCCCGCAGGGAACTAGAAATTCTCCCTTGTGGCCTTGAAAACCTCCTTTCGGAAGGCCTACAAAACTCCCCAAGCTTTCGTCAAACTCCATTCAAAAGAAGTAAATGCTTCCCTTGAACCTCCTAAAAACGCCCCTAAACTAACATAAGTACTTCCAAAGGGAGCCATAATAGGCTCCTATTCAACCGCCTAAAAATTCCATAAACATCACTTAAAAACGCCCTTCAGGAAGTAAAGAATACTCCATTTTGACCTCCTTAAATTCTCCCGAACATTTCTTAACACTCCCTAAATACCTCCTTTCTATAACCTAAAAACTCCCTGTTTTGAGGAGGTAAACAAAACCTCCCTGTTCCATGTAGTAAAAAAACTCCTACAAGGAGGACCACTAGAGGACAGGCGAAAAAGAACCCCTATGGAGTATATGGGAGGAAAAAAAGTTTAGAGTGGAGGACTGCTGGAATTCCATCTGCACCACAGGAAAATAACGGTTTCATCCGTTTAAGGCTATCATTGACAAGTTTTTCATCGAACATAAGTGTACTAAAATTAGACACATTATTAAACGATAGGCGTTCGTTGTTGCCATCTGGCAGTTGAAAGACAGAATGAAAGTACTGAGCAAAACTGGTGGCAATATCCTCAACCTCTTCACCATCGGAATTAAGAAGGCTAACGTGTTCTTTAGACGCCTTAGAACGGCCGCGTACATACCTCCAGAATTCAGCCGGTTTCTGAGACGCAGCAGCCTCTAACGATTCTATATAGAGCTGGTGGTCACGCCGGTAGAGGATTTTACAAAGTGAGCGATACCGACTAAACTCCGCTTTCCACTTGTCAAGCCCACAACGCTTGGCCTTTTTGTGGGCGCTGTCCTTAAGTTTAAGGAACTTCGAAGTTCTTTAGAAAACCAGTGGGGAAATTTGGAAGGAACAGGTTTATTACAAGGGATGTACTTTTCCATGCCACTTCTGACGATTTCGGTAAAACGTCGAACCTGTTCGTGAACATCATTGGCATCCAAAACACTAGACCATTCAGCAGATGAATAAAAGTGATACAGCCCAGCATAATCTCCACGCTCGAAAGCATATCGCGGGACTGCACAATTGTCAACACCGCCAGAGCGATGCTGGGTCACGACCGAGACAGAGACAATAAGAGGGGGGTGAAACTTGTCGGTGTGCACAAGGGATATTTCGGAGGCACACACTTATACGTTTTTTAAGTTTGAGAAGCACACATCTAGAACATTACCACAAGAGTTTTCTATGCGACAAAACTGCTGCATGGAGGTGAACGATTGAAAATCTAATAGCATGCTGCATTTCTGCGCTGCATAATGGTTTTTGTGCTCAAAGGAAAGACTGTTCCAGCGAATACCTGGGGTGTTGAAGTCCCCAAGTATAATGAGCTTATGGTTGGAGTGTGCATTTGACACATTTTCTATGGATGTGAGTGTTCGATTAAATTCAGAACGTAATACATCCGGGGATATATAGAATGCACAGATGAGTAGCCTCTCGCCCCTCGTGAGGCCTACCTCAAGCCAGACTGATTCGTCTAGGGTCTCGAGGTCAGCACGCCGCATGCACTGCCCTGAATGATCAACGGCAATGAGATTCCCGCCACCTTTTTGTTTAGGTCCAGTTAATTTTCTGTCGCTTCTAAAGGTTTGATAGTTAGAAGGGAAATAGTAGGAAGAAGAGATATCACCGGAAAGCCAGGTTTCACAAATGACAATAGCAGAAAATTTAGAGCATACAATATTTCTAATAAATTCAGAGGACTTAGTTCGTAGACCTCGAGTGTTTTGATAGTATATGTTGAGACTCTCGCACTAACTGATCATTTTCAGTTATTTCAGAGCTGTGCAGCATACCAGGGTGGAGCTTGCCTTGGAACGGCTTGAAAAGGCAGCCTTTTGGCCACATAGACGGGTCGCTCAGGCGCCTAAAACACTCCTCGTTAACAGTTACGCAAAAAAGAATAATAATAATAATAATAATAATAATAATATTTAATAATAATCAATCAATCAATCAATCAACCTTTATTTTCGGTGCCCAGGAACAACCTTAGGGTCTTGGTACTGGTACACCATATACAAAACATACATAAAAACAAACTAAAATCAAGACAACACAACACACAAAACCGTATGCATGAAAGAAACAATAAAGTAAAGATAGTTACAGTAATCTCAGAAAGCAAAACAGCAAAAAAAAAGAAAAGAAAAGAAACAGGAGACCTAGCGTTGCAAGCCATGACACTCGGACAGCGAAATGTTCAAGGCACGTGAAAAACAGGAAATACTCACTGAACATGACAGAGATACGTTATACGCATAAAACGAAGGTTTTATAACAAAATGTTCGCAAGTTTCAACTTTGAAAGAAGCTCTGCATTACAAGCACTGGCACTCAAACCTACAGAAATTCAAGCAACGCAAAACCAGGAAATGTGAAAAACAAACAAACAAAAACATGATTTGCCTAAAATAAATACGGCACATAAATTTGCAATGACACAATCAATCAATCAATCAATCAATCAAACAATCAATCAATCAATCAATCAATCAATCAATCAATCAATCAATCAATCAATCATTTATTTGCGTGCCCAGGAACAGCCGGGGGGGCCTTTGTGCTGGCGCACGGAAACAGAAACACACGAAACATAATGTACACATCTCTCAAATACAAAATAAAATACAAAATACAAAGGCAAAAAAAACGAAAGGATAGCTTATGTTGAAGTTACGGAATGAAAGTCATTTAAGTGCATGAACTTAAGGATAAAAGACAAATGCAGAATAGGAGAAGTTGGCAGTTACGCCAATACAAACTCACAGACATGTTTTCGAAACAGAGTAGGGCAATCATTAAATATATCAAGGTAATCCGAGTACCGATTGTACGTGCATTGCAGTCGGAACACAGGGCACAAGACACGCAGACAATTGGTGTTGCAAAAGGTATCATGTTTCCTGGTCCACTTTTGCGGCACATAAAGACGAACATGTTGTAGCAGCTCACCACAAGACACTATGCCGTGCATAATTTTAAAGAGGAAGAGAATATCAGCCTTGTTCCGCCTGGAAGTTAAGCATGATACCGTCAATGAAGAGGGCGATCCAGGGTTATAATTACTACTATCGCCAAAGCGATGGTTGAGGATAGATATGAACTTATTTTGGACTCTTTCTACAAGCTTACGGTTTGTTTTGCTCGTGCTGTTCCAGACAACAGATGCATATTCAAGCTGAGGACGACATATAGTTGTGATAGTTGTGTAGAGCTTGAGAAGAGAAAGCGGCTCCTTGAACTCCTTGGACACGCGACAGACAACGCCAAGCGATCGAAGAGCTCTACGAGTAATTGCCTGAATATGTGGAGAGAAGCTCAGTTTACTGTCGAAAGTGACGCCTAGGTCATTAACCTCACGTGGGAGTAATCCACCGTTGATGTTATAGGGAAACAAGATGTTGTCAGTCTTTCTTGTGTATGTCATTACCTTAGTTTTAGATGTATTAACGAGGAGTTTGTTGCATGAGCACCAATGCGAGAAGGACGACATTGCTCTCTGGAGAGCGGAACAGCTGGCAAAGTTGGAAACAGATTTAAATATTTTTACATCATCGGCATATAAAAGAAAATTACAATCATTAAATATTATCGCGACATCATTTATAAAGATTGAGAAGAGAAGTGGCCCGAGCACTGAGCCCTGAGGGACACCACTGGTGACCTCATAGGAAAGAGAAGACTGCCCATTTACATGCACGAAACATGACCTATCACATAGATAATTGCATATAAGAGATATGAGGGATGGTTGTATATCAAGCTCAGATAGTTTTTTGGCTAAGAGCTCGTGGCAGACGACATCAAAAGCCTTGCTTAAATCAAAGTAGACTACATCAAGTTGACCTCTCCCTTGCACAGCTTCCGAAGCATGCAGCATGAAGTTGACGAGATTGGTAGTGGTCGATCGGCCCGCGAAAAAACCATGCTGTTCAGGTATTAATGTGGTATTTATACTGAATGTGAGTAGTTTATGCAGATTGACTCAAACAATTTAGAAGCAGCACATAGAATAGATATCGGTCGGTAGTTCGTGGGGTCCAATTTTGAACCTGTCTTAAATACAGGAACAACCCTTGCATTCTTCCATCGAGCGGGGAACTTGCCAGACTTGAGAGAAGTTTGAAATATACACGTCAATACTGGAACTAGGATATCACCAAACGCTTTCAGTACGGCAGAAGGAATGCCGTCAGGGCCGCATGAAAATGACGATTTCAATTGTTTCAGAGCTTTCAAAACGAGACTTTCCGAAACCAACACTTCTGAGTTTTCACAGTAACCTAGAGATTGTGGAGGGGGGCCAGCTGCACTGTTGTTGCCATAAGTGGAACGGAATTGTCGCGCAAAGGCATTGGCAACGTGCGATATGCTCTCTCCTCGTTCATCGATGAGGTTAATGTTCCCAGGTGAATTTTTACATGTTTGAGAACGGACGTGGCCCCAGAAAGCTTTTGCATTGCGTGTTGCATCAGCCTCAACCGCGGCAATGTAATTCGACCTATCGCGCCTAACCAGGAGAACGGACGTGGCCCCAGAAAGCTTTTGCATTGCGTGTTGCATCAGCCTCAACCGCGGCAATGTAATTCGACCTATCGCGCCTAACCAGACATTTACAAAGAGATCTGAGTTGACGAAACTCATTCTGCCACCTTTCCTGCCCCGTTTTCTTAGCTTGCTTGTGCGCTCGATTTTTCCTCCCCAAAGCTCGTTTAAGTTCAGCAGAAAACCAACGCGGAAAATTGCCTTTCTTTTCAAATTTTCGGAGAACAAAGCTCCTCAAGCCATCGTGAAAAACTTCAGTAAAAAAATCGGTCTGTTCATCAACGTCGTTGAGGTTAGCTATTGGTGACCAATCAGTGTTACTAAGAAAGTGAAATAAACCAATGTAGTCACCACGAGCAAAGTCGTACCTACTGCTTCCTGGTGTGCAAACAGGAGGACTTTAATGAAGGAGAGATACGTTAGGCAATGAAATATGTAATGACGGATGGAACTTGTCCTGTTTTACAAGGTTAGTATCACTGCGCGAGACGACGACAGCTTCCAAGCTAGTCAGACACAAATCTAAGACGTTCCCACATGAATTCCTAATGAGGTTGCACTGCTGCAAGGAAGTAAAGGAAATAAAATCAAATAGAAAGTCACACTTCCGAGATATTGGTTGAGACGCCTGACTGACCCGCTGAGTCTCCCAAGAAATCCCCTGTGCGTTAAAGTCCCCAGTGACAAGGAAATGGTGATCACTGTGAGATGTTACTGTAGTTTCGATTGTGTTAAGGATATTTCTGAACTCACTGGCATGTGTCTCAGGGGAAATGTAGTATGTACACACTAAGAGCCGTTCACCCCGATCACAAAACACCTCTAACCAAATACACTCACTCTCTAATTCAAGGTTAAGGCGGCGTTTACACTTGATGGAGTCATGTAGGGCAATAAGCACACCACCGCCCCGTTGTTTATCGTGCAACGGGTCACGGTCATGCCGGGAAACTTGGTAATGCGGAGGGAACAAGGTACTGGAACTTACGTCCGGGCACAACCAAGTTTCTGTCAGAATAATTAGAGGCCAGCAAGAAGAAACGACACGTGAGAAAAATTCAGCTGACTTTGTGCGAAGTCCACGGACGTTCTGATAAAAGCAATCAAAGCTACTATTACCTGCCATCATCATCAAGTCGTTGCTGCTCTGCATGAATCATTTTTTCAATCATTTTTTCATGCAATTCACCACGGAAGGGCTTGAAAAGACAATATTAATAATCAATCAATCAATCAATCAATCTTTATTTTTGGTGCCCAGGAACAACCCTAGGGTCTTGGTACTGGTACACCATATACAAGCATTCATAAAAACAAAATAAAATCAAGGCAACACAACACATAAAACCATATATATAAAAGAAACAATAAAGTAAAAATAGTTACAGAGATCCCAGAAAGCAAAACAGCAAAAAAAAAGGAAGCCTAGTGTTAGAAGCCATGACACCCGGCCAGCAAAACGTTGAGGGCACGTGAAAAATTGAAAATACACAAGCAAATACTCAATGAACATGACGGAGATAGATTATACACATAAAACAAAGGTTTTGTAACAAGATCTTAGGAAGTTTCAAAATGGAAAAACGAAGTTCAGCGTTACAAGCACTGACACTTAAACCGACAGAAATTCAAGCAACACAAAATCAGGAAAAGTGAAAAACAAACAAGCAAGATGATTTCCATAGAATAAATACGGAACAGAAATGCGCCACATAAATGACATAAAGGCACTTAAGCTACAACAGTTTTCAATTCATTAGAGAACAAAGACAAAGAGCTCTGGAATATATCAAGACGATCGGAATATTCATTATATGCACATTGTATTCTGCAGATGCACGAGCGTCGTCTACTTAAAGCATCTGTTCTGAACGTTCGAAATCTTCGGAAAAGTTTGTTCGGCAAGTTGACATTGATAAGTGCAACCAAGTCATCACACAAAATATCACCATGAAGGAGTTTATAAAGAAAGATAATGTCAGCTCTCATTCGTCGACACCAAAGGGAAGGAATACTTTTGAGACAAGACATGCTGCCATTTGCGTCTTCTTGTACATGACGGAAACGGTGCCTAAAGATAGAAAGGAACTTATTTTGAACCCTTTCGATGCGGTCACTATTGGACTTGCAAGTTCCATTCCAAACAACAGAACCGTATTCGAGAAGACGTAAGCAGAGAGCTGAATACAACTTTAAGAAAGGAAGAGGACTTTTAAACTCTCTAGAATACCTGCAAACAGCACCCAGACATCGAAGAGAGCGTCCGGTAAGTTGTGTAACGTGGGAAGAGAAAGTCAGAGAAGAATCAAATAGTACTCCCAAGTCCCGAATTTCGGTCACCCTCGGCAGTGCAATGCTTACTATTTTATAGGAGTATTGCAGCTGTTGAGTTTTCCTACTATAGGAAACAACTTTAGTTTTTGAGGGGTTCAAAATTAAGTCATTTTTGGTGCACCAACGATGGAATGACACGATATCAGCCTGAAGAGAATTACAGTCCTGAACATTACGCACTTCTCTGAAGATTTTCATATCAGCATACAACAAAAAAGGTGAATTTTGAATGGCAGAAGCAAAATCGTTAATGAAAATGGATAAAAGAAGGGGGCCCAGAACGGAGCCCTGGGGTACACCACTTGTTGCTTTGTATCTAAATGATGTTTGACCGTTAACACTTCCATAGCAATATCGCTCCTGGAGATAGCAACGTATAAGACCCACTAAAGAAGCGTGAACATCTAACAGAATGAGCTTGGCAAGCAATAACGAGTGGTTGACTACATCAAAGGCCTTGCTCATGTCACAGTACACCGCATCAAGCTGGCTTCTACCAACGACTGCTGGGACAGCCTGCTCCATGAAGCATGCGAGGTTTGTGGAAGTTGAGCGACCACGCATGAAGCCATGTTTATTAGGAATGAGGACGTGTTTAAGTGAGAAAGACAAGACCGCATGAAGAGATAACGCGAATATTTTAGAGGCAGAACAAAGGAGCGACACTGGCCTATAGTTCATGGGGTCAGTTTTTGGGCCTGACCTGAGAACAGGGAATACACGAGAAATTTTCCATGAGCGAGGGTACGTGCCAGACCGGAGACAGCTATAAATATTGAGGTGAACACAGGAACGAATATATTTGCATACGTTTTTAGAATTGCAGCAGTAATACCATCTGGCCCAGAAGACAACGAGGGCTTTAGCCACTTGATGCTGGTCCGCACGATGTTCTCATATAATTGGAAACAAGCGGAGTTACCGTCCTGGTGACAAGAGACGCTGCCGTCATCACTACCACCGCTAAGCCCAAACAAAGAAGAAAACTGACGATCAAAGCAGTCGGCCGCATCTGCAACCTCATCGCCGTTGGAATCCAGAAGACGAATAGATTCTTTCGTTATACTAGATCTAGAATGAATGTATTTCCAGAAGGCACCCGGCTGATGAGTTGCTTTAGCTTCAACTGACGCCAGGTACAAAGCATGATCACGCTTGTGCAATATTTTGCATAGGGCACGTAGGCGCCGGAACTCCTGAGCGAACTGATTCGCCCCAGACCGCTTCATCTTTCTGTGCGCACGTTCTTTGAGTTTCAGGGCATCCCGCAATTCAGAAGAAAACCAGTGTGGGAACCTGAACTTCTTGGGTAAATATTGCGGGATGTATTTCTTCATACCCAAAAGCACAATCTCAGTAAAACGGTCAACTTGTTCATTGACATCAGAGAGGTCAATGACTGTTGACCAAGGGGCAGCAGAAAAGTAGCCATACAGCCCAACGTAATTTCCCCGGGTGAAAGCGTAGCGAGGTTGCGCATTGCTTGAAATTACAGAACTGTGGAGTATTGTAGGAAGGCAACAGGAAATAGAAAGAGGAGGATGATATTTGTCGGGTATTACTAAACCACAATCAGAACGCGACACACTAACACCATCGAAGTTTGAAAAGCACAGGTCCAGAATGTTTCTACTGCAGTTTTTTATGTGATTACGCTGTGCCATGGAAGTGAAAGGCGAAAAATCTAGTAACCTATTACCCTTCTGTTGAAAGTGGTGGTTGTAGTGGGAACAGGTGAGGTGGCTCCACTGAACGCCAGGAGCGTTAAAATCTCCAAGGAGGAGGACCTTGAGGTCGCAATGAGTAGTGAACACCTGTTCAATGGAGGAGACTAACTTATTGAACGTGTCAGGAACTACATCAGGAGGAACGTAAAAAACACCAACTAGAAGTTTTTCAGTTTTAGAGATATGAATTTCGACCCATAAAGACTCACCTGCGTTTTCAATATCGCTACGTAGCACACACGGGAGAGATTTCTTAACTGCGAGAAGTACCCCGCCCCCTTTTGTTTGCATCCCCTTAAGGCACGATCATTACGATATAATAATAATAATAATCAATCAATCAATCAATCAATCAATCAATCATGTTTATTTACGTGCCCGGGAACAGCCAGAGGCCTGAGTGCTGGCGCACGGATAGTTATATGATAGTTATATGAATAATAATAATAATCAATCAATCAATCAATCAATCAATCAATCATGTTTATTTACGTGCCCAGGAACAGCCAGAGGCCTGAGTGCTGGCGCACGGATAGTTATATGAAAACAAAATACAAGAAACATATTGCAAGAAACAAACAAGCGACAAGACACACATATATTGAAGTAGCGAAAATTACAAAAATAAAGCACAGGCGGAGCCTGGGTACAGGTAAAAAAGAAAAAAGAAGATGCCTTTGTGGCTCAGCTTATTGTAATGAATACACAACAAGCAGAGAACAAAGTTTGACAGTAAGACGACAAAAACAATGACAAGAGTATAGAGACAAATGATAAGACAAGCATGATAAGTAAACAGTTTCAAAAACAGGCAACTATATTGGTTAAACAGAACCGCAGAGAAACCAAATTTCAGCAATAAAAAGAAAAAGAAAAACGAACGACAGAGATATCATAGATGTTTAACATACCGTGTTCAACAGCGCAGTACGGTAAATTGTAAAGGAGCTTTGAAAGATGTCAAGGCGTTCAGAGAAGCGGTTGTAGCAATTCTGTATTCTGCGCACTGGAGAATGATTGGAGTTGCGCGCAGCGGTCAAGAAAGGGTGATGCGACCTGGTGGGCCTCTGTGGAACACTAAACTCTAAACAGTTAAGCAGGTCCGCGCAAGAAAGGTCACCATGAACAACTTTGTGAAGAAATGTAAGGTCTGCACGCATACGTCTGCAGGTCAACGAAGGAATGGAAGGAACTATGGGTAAGTCAGAATCAGGACCCGGACTGTGATTGTGATGACGGTGCTTAAATATGGCTAAAAACTTCTTCTGCACACGTTCTATTAATTCACTACTAGATTTGGAGATGCCGTTCCAGGCAACAGAAGCATATTCTAACTGGGGGATACATATTGCATTGTATAGCATTAGAAATGAATCTGGAGAAGAGAATTCCTTTGTAATCCGACACACATTTCCAAGACTTCGGAGCGCTCGCCGGGTGATGAGCCTAATATGAGAAGAAAAAGAGAGGGTACTGTCGAAAAGAACTCCGAGGTCCCTAATCTCCTCAACCCTTTGCAAAGGAGCTCCCTCTATACTGTAGGAAAACAGTAGACGATGGGTTTTCCGGCTGTACGTGACAACCTTTGTTTTAGCTGGATTTAAAATTAGACAGTTTTTGCTGCACCAGACCGAAAATTCCGACACATCCCTCTGCAAGGCACAGCAGTCCTGAAAACTGCTAATGTGCCTAAATAGTTTTACATCATCAGCATAGAGAAGAAATGAAGATTTTGTTAACACTGTTGAAACATCATTGATAAAGAAAGAAAACAATAATGGACCCAGCACGGAACCCTGGGGTACACCACTCGTTACAGGGTAAACACTAGACTTTTTGTAGTTGACATCTACATAAAAGGACCGGTCAAGGAGATAGTTGGACAACAAGGCAACAAGGCTTGCATTAACACCAGACATAGTAAGCTTGTTAATTAATAATTTATGGTTCACTACATCAAACGCCTTACTGAGGTCAAAATAGATAACATCCAACTGGCCGTTTTCACAAACTGCCGCCGAAGCCTGAGTCATGAAGCTTGCAAGATTTGTAACCGTCGATCGACCCGAGAAAAAGCCGTGCTGATTTGGTATCAGAACGTTCTTGACGCAGGCAGCAAGAACGTTGTGCAGAGCTGACTCAAAGAGTTTTGAGGCGACACAAAGGAGTGAGATTGGGCGATAGTTGGTAACGGCTGACTTATCACCAGACTTAAATATTGGAAAAATTCGAGCAATCTTCCATGCACGAGGAAATTTGCCGAAAAGCAAACAGTTATTATAAATGGAAGTTAAGACAGGCACAAAAATGTTGCCGTAAACCTTCATGAGGGCTGCTGGAATTCCGTCTGCACCACAGGAAAATGACGGTTTCATCCGTTTAAGGCTATCATTGACAAGTTTTTCATCGAACATAAGTGTACTAAAATTAGACATATTATTAAACAATAGGCGTTCGTCGTGACCATCTGGCAGTTGAATAATAATAATAATAATAATAATAATAATAATAATAATAATCAATGAGCCTTTATTTTCGGTGCCCAGGAACAACTCTAAGGTAAGGTCTTGGTGCTGGCACACCATATACAAAACATTAATAAAAGAAACGTAAAACATCACGGCATAACACACACAATCCTCGATAGGACAGAAACAATAAAGTAAAAATACTTATAGAAATTCAGAAAAACAAATAGTGTTGCAAGCTATGGTTGCAAAAAAATAGTGTTGCAAGCTATGGCATTCGGACAGCGAAATGTTCAAGGCACTTGAGAAAAGAAAATATACAACAAAATACATAGTGCACATGATAGAGACAGCGTGTACATATAAAACGAGTGTTTTGATTTTTGAAAACTTACACTGCACTAAAGTATTACCGTAAAACGAGCAATGCCTTTGCGATGTCCTATCTTGTCGAGACAGACAACAAACATAGCAACAAGTTTGACAGAAAAATAGCAAAAAAACAATGGCAGGAGCAGGATTAATAATAATAATATTAATAATAATAATAATAATAATAATAATAATAATAATAATAATAATAATAATAATAATAATAATATAATTATACAATATTAATAAAATGAATAATATTAATCAATGTTTATTAGTGTGCCCAGGAACTGCTTTTGTGCTGGCGCACGTGGAATATTTATATAAATATATATATATATATATATATATATATATATATATATATATATATATATATATATAGAAAATGAGGGTTGGCAGTCAAGAAAACCTCGGAAAGTAAAGGGGAGGATCCCACCTGGCGAGCATTTTTTCTCCGCTTTCTTTCTTTCTTTCCAAATTCTTTATCTGTTTATATGACCTACCGCAACCTCCCCTTTGTTTCCGAGGTTTTCCTGACTGCCAACCCTTATTTTCTGTGTTATTTCTACGAGACCCTCATTTCCGATTCTCATTCGCTATATATATTCTCCTATTCTCCTATTCTCCTATTCTTCCTATTCTCATTCGCATTTCAACCCCCGGGGGTTCAAAAGAAGGTCCCCTTCTCCCCGTGTAGTCTGAGTGGCGCTGGCTACCACCCTCAAGCGTCAGATACAGTTGTAGCAAATATAAATACCCCTGAAAGTGACGGAGAACACAGTCGCCCAGATAGCCGAATTGGTAAGGCATTCGAGATCTAATCGAAAGGCCTGGGTACGGTCCTCACTCTGGGCGCGTGTTTTTCGTTCTTTCTCACGTAATTAATAAAAAAGAAATAATGTTACGTCACTAACAATAATAAATTGTCTAACCATTCCCCTATGCCTTCTTTGGCGTTGTAGACTGCCGGCATATATATATATATATATATATATATATATATATATATATATAGGCTTAGTAGAGGCAGAGACACACGAGAAAGACGTCGAAAATAGAAATGAGTTGACTGACGTTTCAGGAAGAGGAATTCCTGAAACGTCAATAAACTTATTTCTATATCTACGTCTTTCTCGTGTGTCTCTGTCTCTACTAACCTTATGTTTTCGCGCTCTGTGTAAGTTTTTATCTTTCCAGACTATATATATATATATATATATATAGAGAGAGAGAGAGAGAGAGAGAGAGAAAGAGAGAGAGAGAGAGAGAGAAGATAAGGGTTGGTAGTCAAGAAAACCTCGGAAAGCAAAGCAGAAGTTGTGGTGGGTCATATAAACAGATGAAGAATTTTTTGAGTCAGAAAGAAAGTGATGAAAAAATGCCCGCCGGGTGCGATCCGAACCCACGACCTCCAGAATACCGGTCTGGTGCGATAACCACTACGCTACCGGCGGGGCTGTTTCCCCACCACTTTCTCGGGCATTTATGTTAAGGTAATTTTGTTTCCTGCACTTGGGGGTGGCAGTCTTGGTGTCAAAAGTAGCTTGCGAGGGTTCAACGCTGGTCGACCACTCTCAGCATGTCGTAGACAGGCGAGTCACGGCGCCCTGGGGTTAAAAAGAAGGTCCCCTTCATCCCGAGTTGTCCGAGTGGCGCTGGCTACCACCGCCAAGTGCAGGAAACAAAAATACCTTAACATAAATACCCGAGAAAGTTGTGGGGAAACAGCCCTACCGGTAGCGTAGTGGTTATCGCACCAGACCGGTATTCTGGAGGTCGTGGGTTCGGATCCCACCTGGCGGGCATTTTTTCACCACTTTCTTTCTGACCCAAAAAATTCTTCATCTGTTTCTATTACCCACCACAACTTCCCCTTTGCTTTCCGAGGTTTTCTTGACTGGCAACCTTTATCTTCTGTCTTATTTCACCGAGCCCCTCATTTCCCATTTCTGATTCGCTACATGCTTAGCAAGGGCCTCTGTTCTGGCAGTGTTGGTGCCAAAGGTAGCTTGCGAGGGTTCAACGCTGGTCGACCACTCTCGGCATGTCGTAGACAGGCGAGTCACGGCCCTGGGGTTAAAAAGAAGGTCCCCTTCATCCCGAGTTGTCCGAGTGGCGCTGGCTACCACCCCCAAGTGCAGGAAACAAAAATACCGTAACATAAATACCCGAGAAAGTTGTGGGGAAACAGCCCTACCGGTAGCGTAGTGGTTATCGCACCAGACCAGTATTCTGGAGGTCGTGGGTTCGGATCCCACCTGGCGGGCATTTTTTCACCCCTTTCTTTCTGACCCAAAAAATTCTTCATCTGTTTCTATTACCCACCACAACTTCCCCTTTGCTTTCCGAGGTTTTCTTGACTGGCAACCCTTATCTTCTGTCTTATTTCACCGAGCCCCTCATTTCCCATTTCTGATTCGTTACATGCTTAGCAAGGGCCTCTGTTCTGGCAGTGTTGGTGCCAAAGGTAGCTTAAGAGGGTTCAACGCTGGTCGACCACTCTCGAAAGGTCGTAGACATTGGAGTCACTTCCCTGGGGTTAAAAAGAAGGTCCCCTTCACCCCGAGTTGTCCGAGTGGCGCTGGCTAGCACCCCCAAGTGCAGTAAACAAAAATACCTTAACATAAATACCCGAGAAAGTGGTGGGGAAACAGCCCCGCCGCTAGCGTAGTGGTTATCGCACCAGACCGGTATTCTGGAGGTCGTGGGTTCGGATCCCACCTGGCGGGCATTTTTTCACCACTTTCTTTCTGACCCAAAAAATTCTTCATCTGTTTCTATTACCCACCACAACTTCCCCTTTGCTTTCCGAGGTTTTCTTGACTGGCAACCCTTATCTTCTGTCTTATTTCACCGAGCCCCTCATTTCCCATTTCTGATTCGCTACATGCTTAGCAAGGGCCTCTGTTCTGGCAGTGTTGGTGCCAAAGGTAGCTTAAGAGGGTTCAACGCTGGTCGACCACTCTCGAAAGGTCGTAGACATTGGAGTCACTTCCCTGGGGTTAAAAAGAAGGTCCCCTTCACCCCGAGTTGTCCGAGTGGCGCTGGCTAGCACCCCCAAGTGCAGTAAACAAAAATACCTTAACATAAATACCCGAGAAAGTGGTGGGGAAACAGCCCCGCCGCTAGCGTAGTGGTTATCGCACCAGACCGGTATTCTGGAGGTCGTGGTTTCGGATCCCACCCCGCGGGCATTTTTTCAACACTTTCTTTCTGGCTCAAAAAATTCTTCATCTGTTTCTATGACCCACCACAACTTCCCCTTTGCTTTCCGAGGTTTTCTTGACTGCCACCCTTATCTTCGGTCTTATTGCACCGAGCCCCTCATTTCCCATTTTCTGATTCGCTATATATATATATATATATATATATATATATATATATATATATATATATATATATATATATATATATATATATATATATATATATATATACAAATTGTAGTGCCTCGAGCAATAGGGCAATGCACGCAAATGGTTGTTGCGCATGCACACATAGTGGCAAGAGAAATATGCAGATGGAATGGTGTAAGTCGTACAAAAAAGTGATCTTAGATGGCTTCCACTCGAGATAAACAGCATAAAAGGAATGTATACATTGAAAGGTAAGAGAAAATAAAAAAATATAAAGGACATAGGTTTGCGTTGCTAGAGCTTCACGCCGAAATAGCAGCATAAAAGTCAGTCATGCATCATGAGGACAAGAATGAAAAAGCGCAAAGTTATGGAATGATAAGCTCTCGGTCATGTTTACTAAAGAGAGTCGGGGAATTATGAAATATATTTAAGTATTCAGAGTATTGGCTGTACAAATACTGCATTCGGAAAACAGGGCACAAGCCACGCATGCACTTCGCAATATGAAAAACATTGTGCTTTCTGGTCAATTTTTGCGGCACATAGAGTGGAACGTGTTGTAGCCGCACTACACAAGACACTGAGCCGTGGATAATTTTAAATAGGTAAAGAAAATCCGCCTGATTCTGCTTGGAGATTAATCGTAGTAGCGTTAATGCAGAAGATGATCCAGAATAATAAAAATAATAAAAATTCTTTTTTCACATCGGAATACCAAGGCCGCATGCACATGTCAGAGAGGCGTGGGTGCGGACTGGGCAGTCTCGGCAAAATACACTAAGCCGAAACCGAACAAAGCGTAGGAAATAAAAACAAATCTAAATAAAATAAAACTACGAAGAAAGAAAAAAATAAGCAAGAAGGGCATGAAAGCAAGAAGAAAAAAATGACCAAGAAGGAAAAAAAAACACACTGCATTGCATGCTGTGAAACCCTCTAACCGCACAAAGATTAACATGCTTTTTGGGATAGGTTCAAAAACTACAAACCAAATAAAACGAACTCAATAGATAATTTATACACAGCCTGAAACCATTATCTAATCAGTAGGCGATTCGCGGATTCATGCCTTCAAAAAGGAACGTATTAAAACCAGGGTAGCTGGTTGGCGTGAGGCAGACAAACAGGGTTCAGTTTGACGGTGGCACCGTGTTTGTTTAATATCAATGATAAAATGGCTATACAAGAAATTTCTTAACAAGACATCAAATATTAGTTGTTTTTGACGTGAAGAATATCTCACTTTTTTCCGAATAATTTCTGTTCGGCCTCCATGATGTCTAGAGCAGTTTATAATGTTGTGGTGCTATTTTGTGCATAACGATACTAAGAGTTTTTAATTTGTAGGAATATGCACGGACATAAATACTCATGTACTGATAGAATCACCTAGGCATCCATAAACGATCTTTTTTACTGTAAAACTGCAAACTGAGTGCAGCACATACAAATGAACACATCCCATTCTCAAACGCTTTGCACGCTGTTCTACATGTAGTCTCCAAGATCAAGTTTCACCGATCTGCAAACCTAAATACTTAATGTCAAGAACAAGTTCGACACGTCAGCGAGAAAAATCATGACAGGCCCTAGTATGTAGAAATACAGATTTCCTCGCGATGAAATGTATTTAGTGCACTTGCTATTTGTTATCACAACTGCCGTGACAAGCGCAGCACTCGAAATTTAATATACCGGCAGACATTCGAGATCGCTGTAGAGTTGATGGCTGTAATGACTTCTTACTTGATAATGTTTTTTCTGTGTTTACTAGTGTTTATATGGTATGTGGCTATTATCGCACATATGAATTATACGTTGCTTATCTATTAATTTCCGCTCTACCACTTATTCAATTTTTGTTTGTAGTAATTTATTTTATCGCCTGTTTCTAGCTCTCAGTGCGTTGACCTGATTCTCTTAATAATTTACTTATGCATTTGTATTCACGCTGAATAAACCTTATTTCTAGTATTTATCCTATCTATACGCATTGAATTGTGTGCATGCATGCGCAGCTAATTTTCTTGAGTCCATGTGCATCCCCGTCTAGCTTTAGCACTACGACATCCATGTATGTATAAAAATTTTAGGACTGTGCTTAGAAGCCTGTATATATGTTTTCCAGTGTCAGGTTTTAACATCGTAATCACGCTTCTATTTCTTTATGAACGTAGTAAGCTTGTTTATACGATTTAGAAATGATTTAACATAACCGCGCCTATGAAAAGGTAGTGATTATTGAAAAGGTAGTGATACACTTCTGAAGACATTGAACTTTGTTGTCAAGCCCAGAGTGCAAATTGATTGAATTTTTAATTTCCTTCTACGAGGAAACAAGACACACGACAAAGTGTTGATGAACGATGCTTTGTTACCGCGAGCAAAAAAGCCTTGGAACAATGCCCGATCTCCACGATCAAACTGCGCGGCATGGGCAATTGACATATCAATACAAGATCTGTTAAATCCCACGAGCGCCGGCGTTCGGCCTCCGCGGCGTCAGCGCAGTACCCTGCGCAACTAGTGCGTTGCGATCGCGCACACCCTACGGCTGGAAGAAGATGATTATGATTGATGGCCTCCCTTTTGAATCAGGGTGACGGCATGCGCCATATAGCCTATTTTAGTAATTTAAATTTAGTTAACCCTCAACTCTTATTTCCTTTTAATCCCGTCTTCAGCTAGCCGTGGCTGGGATGACACTTTATCGACTTGTTCCCTGTTTTTTGTCCACCAGTACTCTAGCCGCTGCTTAATAATACCTACTGGTGACCAGTTAAAGCTTCCTTTAACTGCGAGGCGCAGTGCCTCAGGAAGTAGGACTTTCCTCCAATTCTATCTGGCTGAATATTTTGGCATTCTATTACTACGTGGTCGATTGTTTCCTTATCCCTGCCACATCCCACACATGTCTCATCCTAGGGCGAATATTTGCTCATGGAAGTTCGCGTTCTCAAGCCGCCATCCCGAGCCTCAAAGAGTAACGCATTACCTTTATTGTTGTCACAAAAGTTCTCTTTCGGGATCTTTTGTTTGCATACTTTATAGATTACCAGTCATCCCTTCTTTTGCATCCTTTCCGCCACATGAGCGTCTCTATTTCCTCCACTTGCTTTTTAACTGCCCCCTTTGTTTATTTGCCGCGGTGAAGTTCTATTTAGTCGCCAGCTTTCGCGTCCTCCTCCGCCATTGGGTGTCCACACTGTTGCGAGTTGTTGCGACCGCAGTCTGCTGGTAGCGGGCCGGTCGCCGTCGCTCCGTCGAGCCAGGACTAGGGGAGAGCTTAGAGCAAACTCAACAGGTTTATTTACATTTTTACAGTGAGTTGTCGAGATGAAGACAGCTCTCGGCGGGCCGCAGCACGCCCTTTTTGTTCACCCCCGATCACTAGTTCCCATACAAAAAAAATGCGGACCAATGTTGATGTGTAAGTTCCTCGCTGTGAAGCACCGCCCTCGGGTAGGGACACGCCTTTCAGGTATGTCGGCAGATGCACGGCACACACACACACACACACACACACCCTTGCCACTCGTCAGGAGCGTGTAGTAGAGGGAAAGGACGGAAGACGCGCGGGCGCCGCGTATCCTTTTGGTGTCCGCCGCGCGCTGCGTTCCCACGGTGGGGTTCTCGCACGTACTTCCCAGGTAGCCTAACCGCACAGATTAACAAGGTTCGTGGAGTCACTCCGGGAAGAGTTAATGGCTTGACCATTGCCACTGCCTTCTTCGCGGTGCTCCCGCCGCCACTGGGGTCCCATTGTCCGGTCGTCGCCGTCTGGGCTTTCACGCGCACACGCGTTCAGTTGCTTAGGCAGGGGGAAGAGCGGCGGCTCCTTAATCCATTTGGGGCAACAACACTCAACACCGCTGAAAAGCCGCTGTCAATCAGTGGCCGCCGCCGCGTCTTGTCGGCCTCCTTTCGTTTCCGTCGACAAGCGGTGGGGTGGTCGACTGGCGGGCGACTGACCCGCGCAAACATGGCGCCAGTGAGTCATAACAACACATTCAAGGTACAGGTACCTGTGTACTCTGGCTGCTCACGTCTAATTTAAATGTCTAAGCCGCTCCTGAAAACGTATTTTACTTTGCGCTTCCCCCGCCTCAAATAAAGCCTAACTTATATCGCCTTGTACCGCCTAATTCGTACTCTTACTGTGAGCTCCAAGTACTAATCTGCCGACTGCCTTTTGGTTAACCTTCACTCCCAACAGAATATCTGACTTTAAGCATAATACGGCATTAGGGCACGTGGGCTTCGGCACCATTACCGATTTGTAAATGTCTCGTACTACCTCGTACTTATTGTATCCCTAAAGAGCTCTATATTTCACTACGGCTGCGTTTCGCCTCCCAGTTTGAGGTGGTCTTCATGGGCATTCAGGTAGCTTTTTCCTTCATGAAGCCAGATCACCAAGTATTTGTACTAATTTGTTAATGGTATGAATTCCTGTTAAATCCTTAGTGGCGCTGTATGAGCTTCCTCGTTTAAAACCATGACTCCAGATTTCTGTGGGTTAAAATGTAGGCCTAGGTACGCTGCCTCATCACCGTAAATGTCGGCCAGTTTTTGTAGGTCTCCCGCATTATCTGCCAGCTACACTATATCGTCCGCGCACATCAATCCCGGGATTCGATGCTCCACCAACTCTCCGTTGCTTCGGTACGACAAGTCAAAGCCTAATCGACTGTCCTCCACGCGCGTTTCCATTCCGCTAGTGTAAAGTGTGAACAGAAATGACGAAAGGGGGCAGCCCCGTTTTAACCTCTTCGAATGTGTGCCCGTACGCCCTTCCCATGTAATATGCGCCTTGTTATCCTCATAGATTGCCCTGAGCATCCCTATAACTTCTGACTCAATCCCGTTTCTTCTAGTATAGGCGACAAGAATCCCTTATCTACGTTGTCATGGCTTCCTTTATGGTCAGAAACATTAGCCATCTTGGTCTGCCCTGTGCGGCCCAAACTTTGGTGGTCTGGGTTAATATGAAAATATTGTCTTCTGAGCGCCGACCTGGCCGAAATCCATTTTTGCAGTTACCCAAAAATACTGTTACTTTCCACCTCCTTCAACTCAGATTTGATTGCTTGTATAGGAAATCTATATAGTACTGACGTGACTGTAATCGGCCTGTATGAGCTTGCCTTGTCCTTCTCCCCCTCGCCTTAATAGATGAAACTCATTCTGCTTTCGCACCATTGCGTTGGAATCCGCTCAGATTTTAAAGCGCTCTCGATGGCTGTATACAAGTGTGCCTTTCCCACTTGTCCCAACTGGCTAATAATCTCTATTGGGATTCCATCCGGTCCTGCTGCCGTATTTTTGGGAACATTGTGTTCTGCCTTTTTCCAGTCCAAAAATTTTATATTAAATTTATGATCTGTCGCGCTCCTATTGTCGCGCTCCTATTAAAAAGTATTTGCAATGACTCCATGTAGCTACCTCAATGCGCTGTCCCCAAGGAGAACGTTACCGGCACCGTCCTGTATCGGAGTCTGCAACTCTTTCGCCGTCATTCCCAATGCTTTTTAATGATTCCAGAATGTTTTTTTTAAGAGGGGGGGGCGGCGGCGGGGGGCGCTCTTATCCTTCTTACGCATAGCTGGTAACCATCTTTCACTCACACTTTTAATTTTTGCTTGTAGTAGTTCTTGCACCTTTAATTTCTTTTCTTCGTACCGGCTCCACCGTAACTGCACCTCTCCATCCTTATATCCCATTTCTTTTTGCCTTTTTGTGCAATCTAGCAGCCCGTTGTCGGTCTTTAATAGCCAGTTTAATTTCCTTGTGCGACCAGCTCCGTGGTTTTCTTTTACCCCCCCCCCCCCCCAGTAGTTTTTTTTCCTTCCTCTGTTTATTTCTTTTTGCATACAATTCACAACCTCCTCAAATTCACACACTTTCGTGGGCTGGGCCTATAATTCTCTTTAGATGCTATTTACGACGTCTGCTATCTGTTTATTGCTTAATTTCGGAAGCCCAACCTTCGTTGTTTTCTGCCTAGCCCTTCCAATGTTAAATTTCAGGCTTATACGCCTATGGTCGCCTTCAGGCTGCTTTCTCCTTCTTCATCAATCGTCGTTTGGTTGAACCACTCGTACGTGTGCTCTGACACCAGGCCGTAGTCATTGCAAGAATGTCTATTGCCGCATTGCCATGTTATCTGCCCGCCGCATTTATGGTCCCGGTTAACTATCACCAGCTGCTGTCTTCGCACATGTCTAGAACTATAGGCACAGTTATAGTCCTTATAGGCCTCTATGTGGGCATTTAAGTCTCCTACTAATATCACCTCGCAGGATTCTTTGAATTTCCTTATGTCCTTCCTGAGGCAGTCCACCCACTCTTCATTTTCTTCTCTTGCGTCCTTCCCTGCCCACAGATGGGCCACTCCCAACCGTGTCTTTTTTCCATCCACCGTATCACAAACTTAAAGGGACACTGAAGTGAATTTGTCAAGCTCCCGTTTTTGCTTGCACTGCGTAGACTGGCTCAAATTAGCACACTTTTCATCGTTTATCCGGTTGTCAAATCGGTAATTATTTTACAAAGCACGAAAGAAGAAAAACTACCATGCGCGGTTTGCGGCGGCCGCACCAACTAAGGCTGTGACGTTGGGAGGAGGGGGCACCGTGATTGGACGATGCCCAAGGTTAGCAATCAAACAAGTTTCGGTTTCGGTTTCGGTTCTGTAAAACACAACCAATGGCGTTGTTGGGTGGTCATTCTCAATGTCTCAGTAATCATCGTACCGCGCTTCTTCCAGGTTTTCGGCTGTAAAATACATAAGATAAGCCTCCCAGGACGGCTTGGAATCGTAGCATTCACTAGCCGAGGCCTGCACAGTGCATGAACGCCCTCCGCGTCCCCGCAGACGCTCAAATGCCATGCGCTTTTCCCCTATATTTGGAGTTTGCCTCACTCATGCCTGTATCGTAAAAAGCGTGTTCGCACCAGGCCAAGGGTCTGTTGATTCTGGCCTGTGCCCACTGCCCGCAAGCAGTCGGTGCTTATGGCAACAGCACGCCAACGAGAACTCGCTAGCGCGCCATTGCCAGCCGGCGCGTGTTCTGTGAACTAGTTCGTGGAGAAATGAACGTTACTGAGGAACCTCAATGCTACGGACTGCGAAACATGGACGTATGAGTACATCCGCAACTTCCTCTCGGACCGCACTGCCGCACTCAGGATAGGAGATGCCACATCCGACCCGATAAAGCTAGGAGCTAGAGGCACGCCCCAGGGATCTGTGCTGTCACCGTTGTTATTTAATGTTGCCTTGCTTGACCTTCCCAGAAGACTCGACGCCATAGATAACCTTGGGCATGCTCTCTATGCTGACGATATCACCGTCTGGACGGGAACCGGGTCCCTCGGCGATATTCAGGACACACTCCAGAGGGCAACGGACGTCATAAATCAATATGCCAAGGCCTGTGGCCTCCATTGTGCGCCACAAAAGTCCGAGCTCCTTGTTGTCCGCCCGAAAGCCAAGAAGAACATCAAGGAAGACATCCAAGTCCAACTAGAGGGACATGCGATAATTCCTAGTCCCAGCATTAAAATCCTAGGAGTTCACCTACAAGCAGACACCAAGAGTGACATCTCCTAAAAAAACTGAAGCAAACTACCGATCAAATAATGCACATGATTACGAGGGTGTCAACAAGGAAGAGAGGAATGAAAGAGGCGGATACCCTGCGTTTGGTCGAGTCATTCGTCATTTCAAGGATAACCTACATCACGCCGTACCTCTTACTAAACAAAAGCGACATAAATCTCTTCAATATACTCATACGGAAGTCAGTCAAGCATGCCATAGGACTACCCATGAGCGCGTCCACAGACAAGCTGCTCAGGATGGGCATACACAACACCGCAGAAGAATTGATCGAGGGTCATCTATCAAGTCAAAAGGCCAGACTCAGCCGAACTAAAGATGGACGAAAAATTCTCCTCAACATAGGGTGGGCGGCCCTCGACGCGATCCCGCAGGTACAGATACCAACCTCCTGGCGCCAGTCTTTAATTATTCACCCACTGCCAAGAAACATGTACCCCACCCATCACGAGGCGAGAAGAGCAGCGAGAGCTCGAGCGCTCAACACAAGCTTTGGAAAAGACCCCGGAGTCGTATACACGGACGCCTCCCGTTGTAGAGGCAAGCCATACGCAACAATAGTGGTATCGACCAAGAACAGTCTCCTGGTAAGCGCAACAGTCAAGACCACGGACATCACTGAAGCGGAGGAGATGGCAATTGCTCTGGCCCTCACACAGACGCCGGCACAAACAATTGTCACCGACTCGCAGCAAGCATATCGGAACTACCAATCAGGATGGGTGTCACCAGTGACCCTTAGATTGCTGCAGAACAAAATAGCAAATAGAAAAATCAAATTGGTGTGGACGCCTGCTCACGCCTCCATGGAGGGTAACGAGTTTGCCCACCAACAAGCCTGCGCACTCGCACCCCAGGCTACGGAGGAAGGCGTGGAGTACTGTCCGCTTATCACTTTCAGAGAAGTCACGCAGCACTACCGGCTAGAAAGACAGACACTCCCTCCACCTCATCCTAGCCTCTCTAGGAGCAGCAGACAGTCTTTCGCCTCATTCAATCTGGATCCTTTCCCCACCCAACAAGGATACACCTCATGTTCCCGGAACAGTACTCGGCCGAATGCAAATTTTGTAAAAAGCAGGATCACTTCGCCACATAATTGGGGAGTGCGACTTCAGCTAAGAAAATCCACCCCTCCTCCATCCCCCCACCCCCTCTTTTAGAGAGCAATGGGAGATTTTGATGTCCAGCTCCTCACTCGCGACCCAGCTAGCGCTGGTCGACCGGGCCCAGGCGGCCATGACATCATATGGGCTCCAGTTAATAAGGAACCACTCCCAATTTAGACGCTCAATAAATGTATTCTCTATCTCTCTCTCTCTATCTCTCTCTCTCTCTCTCTTGCGGCCCAAAAAAATGTGAACTAAGTATAGAAAACATCGGCGGAAAACGAAAAAGTTAACTTGTAAAAAAAAAGCACCTACCGGCGGGGATTCGAACTTGTGACTTGCAAAACACTTGCGCTGACATACCTAGCGCTCCGAATCACTAGGCCACGGGCGCACGCTGCCGACCTTCGAAATATATAATATACAACCAGTTTCCACATTTATTTAGTTTTAGCCTTCCAAGCAGCTTCGGGTGACTATTTGTTGTTTTGCGCTCGTTCAGTAGGCATTCCCCAAGTTTCCACAATATCGCACGTCTAGCAATTGCATTTCTTAGACGGAAAAGCGTTCACAGATGCGTAGTCGTGCTGCTGGCCGCTGTGCTTGTTCGCCCAGCGCAAAAAAAGTGCTTCCGGTACCCTAGTTTTACGCTGTACGGTAAAAATATCAGTTGATTTTATTTCCTTAGTACCTATATCGACTTCGCTGACTCTTCTCCCGCCTTCAAGAGGCCTTATATTTTCCTACTGGCGTACCAGTCAGCGAAGCGTCACATGTGCGCTTGTGCAGCGCTTGTGTGAAGCGACCTTGACTTGGAGCTAGATACAGTGTAAAACTAACCAAGTAAAGAAAGGCACATTATTCCATTCACAAACGTGTCCTGGCTTCGTTTCAACTGAGCGAACGAATTGCGACGACCTGTCGGCGGCCGGCGAACGAAAACGCTGGTCCGACTGACTGTCTGAAGGCCGGGGAGCCGTGCAGTAGCGCAGCCAACTGCGACCTCGGCTCCTCCCGACGTCACACGAAAACGCCACAGAAAATGGGCGAGCGTAAAGAGAGGAGAACAGCATTTTCGAATTAATTTTTCTACTAAATAAAATCGCGTAAACGCGCCCAGAGTGGTCGAAACATGGCCTGGGGACTCCGGACTACAATTTGCGCTAGTAATCCCGCAATGTTTACATATCACTTCAGTGTCCCTTTAAAGCCCTGATTCTCCCTTCTCGTCCGTCTCTCTTCTGTTTGTCTCCTTTGCGCTAAATAAAGCCATGGATTTATGACACAAACTATTTTAAGCCCGCACTCCACCACGCAAAATAACTATGACACACTGAATTTTCAAATGGCGAAGAAGGTATCGGCTAAAATTGGAGGTAGTGGCCGCAGAAGGTTAAGCTGGGAAAGCTACTAGTGTGCAGCTACCTACGTTAATGCTCTGGGGTAAGCAAAAAATGGATTCCTTAATCTGGGCCAAGGACGCCTTCCTTCAACGAAGGAGGAGGCCTAAAGCCAACTGAGAATTAGCCCTGTATTGGTATATACCGAATGAACGCACTTCATGACAAGCATGCAGGTAATACATAATATGCAGGTAATACATAATGCAGGTAATACATGGGCCAGGTAGTAAAAACAGCAGTAGTATCTCACACCAAGTTGTACGGTATAGCAACGCCAGGTTATCAGGCAGCAATGAAATGCCAAACTTGATTCAGCGCAGGTTTCAAGCATTTAGCGAAATCAGAACCCCATCGCATGTCTTGGTGAACCACCCAACTTGGTGGCTGACCACCGGCTCTTGCTGTATCTACAAGTTCATAAAACTATACCATGCGGTCTATTTGTGAAAACTGCACTGAGTAGTAGACTGTTTCTGCTCTCCGCAGCATAAGGCAGAGGATGCGGAGAGCGATCACATGGCGGTTTTTCGTCAAGGAGGGCCCTTCCGCCTGGCTCCTCACTAACGCGAACAGAGCAACATGAACTGCGGCGGGGGGTCCCGCCCGCACTGACCCACATCAGAAACGGAGTATGAGTGGAACGGAGACACGGACACATACGCACATGCAGACATGTAGAGTTGAAACAAAAAAGTAAACGTAGCACAGGTTGGAGATTATGACAGGATTTCTCCGCCATGTGGATAGCCAGCAACCTCGAAGTGACTTTTTAAGAAAGTCATTTTAAAATAACATTCAGGACCACATACTCTAATATTGCTGGCAGCCACATAAAATAGAAATTATTCTAATTTCATGAAGCCGTGCTCTATTTACTTTTTGTTGCACCCGTACACCAAAACATTTGCCAAATATCCTACTAGTGCTGCCAGAATTGAAAGCAAACGAATTTATGCTATCGTCTATTTCGAAGTAAGCTCAGCGCGATATCATTCCTGGATAAAGTAAACGTATACACTAGAGCGCAGTTCAGGAACACTGTTTGTAGAGTTTCCGTATGTCAAGGATGGTTTACTAGGGGGAGCAGAAAACTGAAAAACGTCTCTGTAAGGGGATAAAATAAAGCGTGCCTCGACAATCGATCGGCGCAGGTAAGGCAGTGAGCGTCAGTTTTTGTTTTCATGTATAAAATCCGTTTAGAGTGAATAAACGCGTACGCAGTGTTGTCTTAGATGACTGCTGTTGTCCATCCGTACTTTTCTTCATTGTGGATGGTGCTGACGTGGGCGCCTTCTCCCCATCCTGGGGGTTTTGCATCATTTAAGCGCAGAGTGCGTAGAAATTGAGAGTAAGGGCTGAATGGCCAGAATTCAATTATATTACCCGTCATTTTTGTTATCAAAGTGCAAAGAAACGAACCGCCATTGTTGGAAAAACGCATCTCCATTCAAGGTGTATTTTGTATGCAGAACTTCTAGTTCTATTGGAGCGCGGCATACAGGGGCGAGAATCCTATCGAGCGAGTGTTGCGAGCTTAAGCCAAGACCAAAACAGACCGAAACATTCACATAAACCGGGCCAAACACCCACATAAACCTAGCGTAAAGTCCATTCGCGGTTTGCAGTTCTACCTATTCCGCATTCTAAGTGCGTTTTCTGGCGAAAGAGCCTTACAGTAAGCTAACCTCAAGAACCTCACCCTGTTTCAAAATGCAAGCCGACGGACTCGAACGCAGCGCGAAAAGAAATCAGGCCGCTTGTTGTCATGGCGCTGAGGAAGGCGCTAGATGTGGAGAATTTTGAAGCTGCACGAGGTTTAGTGTTTACTGCAGTCTACTGATTCCAGAATCGAAAGAAAGAGATCTATAGGCTGAAAGTCGGCCCGAAGGTGAGGGCACAAAAATTTTTACCAAGCCGTAAACATGACTAGGCAACACAACTTAGCAAGAAGAAAGAAAGTGGGGAGCAGAAAGTAAAAGCGAAACGAGCAGAAGACACTACAGATATGGATCGATGGGACTGGATTAATGGGATGTAGGGACTGAGTGGGGTGGATTGGATTGGATTGGGTGTATGGACGGAATGGATGTGATGAATGGATCGATGAACGGATTCTTCATTAGTTTGCGCTAACCTGTGCTTTTCTACTACTTAATCTGTAAGGTAATCCCGTGATACAGCTTCACCAGAACGCACTCATTCAACCAATTCATGCGGCCAGCATCATGAAAGCTTCTACCACAAAAGCTACTGTACGAACGAAGCTTCTAATCGAATAGCATGCATGATTTTGCATGATCTAATCATATTAGTGGATTATTAACGCATCTGGTCGAACACAATGGTATAGCGCAACGTCACGTCGTAGCATGCAAAATATGTAGCATATCGATCCCTCTCCAGAACTCACCTGGAATATACATCGCCGATTAGGAACCCGCAACACGTGTACATCATTACAGTACTCGAGACCCTTCAAGACACACGAACTAGACTGGTTCGTTCTTTATATGCCCCTGGTATCTGCATGGTGCCTTTAAACACCGAAGTTTGATTGCCATCTTTCTCGTTAGCCGCTGCTTGCTTCGTTGTGGTTCTTGCGTATGTCACGTCAACCCCCGCCCGCAGATTCAATCGCATAAACTTCCCTTGTCGTATTGTTACCCTAATGTTACCTTTTCTACGACGTTCTTTCTTTGTGCACAAAAATAGGGCAAGTATACCTCCTTCACTATAATTCAGCCAGCAGCTGCCCATTCACTTCTATGAATTACGAGCAGAGCTATCTTTCGCAGTAACTCTTGGTTTTACTTCCTTTTTATAAACCACGTAATATGAGGGTCTTTAAGGTAATAAAAAACTGAAATATATGCTATACGATAGTATTTCAAAGGTGCTGGCTTGTAATGGCGTACACAAAGAACCAATAGAACTTTGTGGATATGTAACTTTTGCCAGGTCTTCTGCGAAAAGTTCTACTCTTTCTTGATTGGTCAGAAGGTGGACTAAAGCCATGTGTTTATTTTTTTGGCTGGCTGTGTGAGAAGCGGCATTATGGACGTTCAGTTCACTAAAGTCGGGTGCGCGGAGTTTCAGACGGTAGTTGTTCAAACGTCAGTGTGCGAAGTTGGGCCTAAAACGTCTGGTTAAGCCATGGATCCAGTTTACAAACCAGCAGCTTTTTGATGCAGCGAGTCAATGGAGACACTAGCAATTTTACCTTCAGTACTATTTTTTGGTGTGTCACTTCCGGCGCCTTACAATAGGCAAGCACGACAAGCTGACAAATAGAAGCAGCTTAAAATGAATCGGATGTTTAATTGGGCGTAGGAGGTTAAAATGACCTGTAGAGTCGGTAGGGATGGTACCGCTAACCGGCGGTCAGGCGGAAGGGTTAGGAAGGTCACAACGGATCTGTCCGGAAACTTTGTTTTGTTTTATTCCAGTTCTGTCCCTTTTTACACATTTACCCATCATTTCGGTTTTGGTTCTGCTCAGGTTCGAAAAAACAACAAGTTCTGTTCCGGACAAGGTAAGGTCTGGTTAAAAATCGATGGATGCAGTGCCTCCATGGCAACACTGCGTACGGTTTGGAAGAATGAAATGGAAAGTTCCCGGAAGTACGCATGAATTCACGCAGCTTAAAAGACAACACTTGGGTAGAGAGAATGAATTTAAAATAATAAATGGAACACGTCGACTTGAAGACAACAGAAGATCCCAAGACAACAGAAGATTAATGCTGGGTGTGTATTACTGCCCTCCCAACGAAACAATTAATGAGGGCGCTAATCGTGGGGAATGTGAGGAGAGTATAAGTAGTTAGATTAGGGTTTAGGCGAGGATTTTTAGCATTAACTTACGTTTCCGAACGGCAGTTCCCAGAACCCCCATGATGATCTTGACGAATGAAATGGTGCGGAGAACCTTGCACCTATAACCATGAATGGTGCAGCGTCTCACACCTCAGCCGTAACGTGAGGGGTGCCTCAGGGATGGGTCTTGGGGCCTTTGTTGTTTCTGCTTTATGTAAATGATATCACTGATAACATTACAGCATCCATGAGGCTTTTCACGGACGATTGTGTGCTGTATAGGAATATTTCAACTGAATTGAGATCGGTAAACTTTCTAAATTGGCATTGAAAGAATATTTTTGTAACGCGTGTTATATATATGTTGTATTTTTGTTGTTTTAAATACCTGTGATATGAACCTGCTGTTCATTTTCCTGCATCTGTTACCCTGCTAACTATGACCGTCAAGCACTTTTTGTTACGTTTACTTGACACGTGTTGCAAGTTTTTTTGTTATATATGCTGTATCTTTTGATCTGTTCGACCCAGTTGCTGTCAACCACATGGGACAGCCGCCCCGTGAAGCTGCTCCGTGCGGCTGCCCCTTTCCCTGTACCCATCTGTATGGCAAATAAAATTGATTTGTTTGAGTGGTTAATTTATTGATTGATAATAGCAGAGAAAAGCAAGGAAAGTGCCGAAAAACCAACAGGAAGTGTGCATAGCTAGGAGCAAATGAAGAGTTACAAAAAGTGAGGAGGAGTTTAGTGATGAGAAAGACAAGGCAAAGTATGGTGACACGTTTAGAGGACAGACACTATTATAACGGGGAATAGCGCTACATGTTGTCATTATGATCGGTTTCGCTTGTAAATCACATTCGGCGTGAGTGTAAATATGTCGACATGTTTCTTGTGCGGTACAAATATCTTGAACATTGAACTTCCAACGAACCTTGAAGTTCTCAATAATTTGGACATAACCGGTTCAGAATATATTCGATAGTGCAGCCTTGCACGCCTGGGAGCATGCTTTCATATGACTTTGTGAAGTATATTGATGCGTAAGTTCTTCGGTAGACAAAATTAAAAATTTGAAAGGAGATGTTCTGAACCTTGAAATGTATAATGCATGGTATTCAGTATTCAAGACATGGCCTTATATTGTACAGACATGCGTGCCGCTATATGGAAAACGTTTAGGAAATAAAATTTGCCGCATGCGTTGCTAAGCCAAACTTCCTAAGGCGCGCTGTAGTTTTAAATACAGGCATTCGTTTTTTAGCTCTTTGTCATTGCTACGTTTTTCAAAACTTGCTAAACGAACCAAAAATTTCACTAGCGGTGTCCACGGATGTGAAATAACAAAGTATTGTAAACATAGAAAAACCAAAGAAGGCAAGTTTATAACTCTAGTAATAGAACAAGCCACACAGATTGTTTCAGCTGTTCCCTCGCTATAAAACTCGCAATTGTTGGAGTTCGCAAAAAAACAAGTCACAGGTGTCGCACCTTAGTGCTTTATTTTGAGCAAGCAGCAAATACCCGAAAAATGTATGTTGCACCTGAAAAGGAAGTTTGTTTTTAAACTATTGTCGCAGAAAGAAAATCTTTCGACAAATTGTTTACGTCGGCAGGCCCTCTTAATAGCGTCCTACCCCGTACACAGCTTTTTCTAAGAAATGAAATTTCTTAGAAATTTCATTTCTTGAAATTTGATTTCAACGTGGTAAGGTGGAGCAGGTAACAGAGCCTGAATAGTTATTTTTGTTGTTCTTGTTGTTGTGATAGCAAAAAATGTGTTTTGCAGTGGTGTTTTGTACTTTTTGTACATACTTTGTTTGTCATGCGTAGAACGCGGTTTCTAGTATTTTTGTTTCTTCTTCTCGTGTATGGGAAGAACACCAAAGTACTATCGATGTACTCGCTATTGTAAGTGTTCCGCTGTTCTGCGTATCGTCCCTCGAAATATCGTATTTCCTTGACTTTGTATCTAATCAGATACCTGGGATGTTTTATGCCCGCTTCCTGTATGGGTCTGCAGAAGACCTACAGTATTGATAAATAAAAATAAAAATAAATAACATCAAATTGATTATCTTTCAGCTGTCGTCGCCAGTCACTTTTCATCCGCTGGCATTAGCTTCTGCAACAAATTCTAGTATTTTCGCGGGTGGATTTTAACTTATATATTTTTATCTGAGTACAAAGTTTCCCTCTAAAGAATATACACATGATGCAAGAAAATCTATTTAAACTTTCGGGCAAGATCTCTATTAGAGGAGGCCCCATGGTGTTCTTCCGTTTTTCTTTATTTTAACCTTTGATCATCTTGCTTTCGGAAAAAGGGGAGTACACATTGTGCACGGAGTATATTAAATAACATTTTGAAGTAAGCCTTGCTATTATAATGGACACGTCTTTTCTTTTGAAAGAGATGCTTATAGACCCCGCTTTTTACATTTAAAGATATGAACGCGAATATTGGGCAGTAAGCCCACGGATCTTGGCAAATAATTATGGCCTGACACTGAACAACATTTTGCCGATGATGACGATGCAGGGATTCTAATAGGCCAAGGCAGACTGAGGGTAAAGAGCGCGAAAGGTAAGTTATTTCAAAAGTGTGAAATGGAAGTAAAAAAAGCATTTCATAGAAAAAACCTCAAGTAAAACACAAGACCATAAAGATGACTTATTTAAAGGGCCAGGTTGTCAAGATGCATGATAAAAAATGATATGTAAAAATTTAACGTCGGTAAGAAACTTAAAGCCGCGTTTTGTACAAAAACATTCGCTGGTGTCCTAAAAAGTACGATGGGTGTTAGGGAATATGTGAAGTGTTTTCGTCGTGTTGTGTTAAGTGCCTCACATTGACCGAGTATATGGATTACGGATAGGCTCTCTCAACACCCGCTGCGCATGGATAGTGTGTTACATGTGTGTGGCCTATCCGCAATCTTGCTAAAGCCACTTCGGTGTGTCTGTTGTATGAGTCAGTTGCGTGTTGTCCCAAGCGTGGATTTATTACATGTAGTTCGTTGTCTGTCTCTTCACTTCAGTGTGTTTGCCATGTTTTACGCAAGTGCTGTCTTATGTGTGGCTTGAGGCTTGTGTTGGGTACCGTTATTATGTATACAGTGTTCCTGAGCGTAGCAGGGGCGGCCATCTCGTCTGCCAACTTGTTTTCTGTGATCCCAGCGTGTCGTGGGACTCAGCGCAGGACCAGTTCATGCTTTTGTGCATTGACTGCATAATGGTGTCGAAAACGAGGTTGACTATGTGGTTTTTCTGGGCTTGTGGGATGACAGTGTACGAACAACACTCAAGGAATCTGTATAGATGATGGAATTGGGAATTAAATTTTGAAGAATGTATTGTGCAACCAATCAAATTCCACAATCTTTTGCGGAAAAAAATGGTTCTGTGTACGCTCATGGTTCTGCTGGAATTACAATTCGGACCATGAGCAGCACAAGACACCATAGTGGAGATTTTGGAAGCATCACTGCAAAATTGCGCACATGGCTATCTGTGCTGCAGAGACAGAAAGTGCTGCAATACCGCAGTTCGTGGTACCCGAATTTCTTCAAGTTTCATAAAAGAGAAGTCACAAGACAGAGAGCGGATTAGCCAAGGAGGTAAAATGTCCGAAAAGGATGATCTGCACACATATAAAACCGAAACGCTGAGATCCGAAGTTCGTTTTCTCACTCTAAGCGAAAAGGACCGAGGAACGGATGGGCGATTTACAAACAGTGGAGATCTGGATGTATCTTTGAAGACAGGATTAAAAAGATGGTTCTTCAGCGATGAAATTTTAAAAGCATAAAGCAAGTCCATGCATGTCCGCTGGTTCTCAAAGCACCACTTATTACGTTCAACAGACTTTGGGCCGGGCTAGTGCGGAAAGCACCTAACGCAAGACGAATATCCAAGCGTAGCACTGGGTCAAGCATTCGAAATGCTGCTTGAGTCGCCAACCTATACACAGCAATGCCATAGTCCCAACGAGACCCAGCCAAACCAGTATACAACCGCAGCAGGAGCTCTTTGTAGTCTGTAGTCGGTAGTCTCCGTCAGCGTTGGTGAGGTAAAGCTTGTTGACGTTGGTGTACCGGCTGAGAGTGACGTACACGCCCTCCTCTTAGCAGCTTTGCCTTCTCCTTCTTCTTCAGCGGTTCCCCTACAGGAAGATGACGACGGTGGTTGAACGCGAAGCTTTCTCGTGATGGATTCTTTGGTAGGCCAATCCCTAGGGGCATCCTGCCACAATCATCATCAGAGGCGCTGCGGACGGGGCACGGGCGCGGGACATCCCCCCGAGCAAGAGATATTTCGCATCTAAAACCCGGACCCAATGGTGGAAGGGAACGACGCACTGAGCAAAAGACACATGAACTGACATACCGTGCTCCTTGAGACCACGACTACCACGCTGCCCTCCTCGAAAAACGTTAAGAATGCATCCTCATCCTTTGCCTAGGAACGCGATCTTTCCCCTTGCTACAACGAGGTATCAACTCCGAAGAATCACGAGCTCTGCGAACGAAAAACCAACTCAAGTTTCTGAAAATCCATTTGCGGTAAGGTGTTCTGTGGGAACATCAGACATTAACTTAAAACTGTGCTAAAATAGGAGAAACATCCACCCTCTTGCACGCAACCTAGCCATGTGCAAGGGTATGGATAGGGGACAACCACTTAAACAAATAACTATTCCACTTCTTCGAGACATGAGAGGCAGCTTTGACCAGCGTGTTACCTCAATATCAACGCAAGCTGATTGAGAGGGCAAGGGAAGGAGCTGCTGGATCTGGTGCCGTAGACTGGTTCTCCCTGCCATTTCTTTACCCCATTTTCGTACCACAACATCAGCCAAATCCGCTTATAGCGAACTGCAATATGCGTCACGATTAGTTCGATATATCCAATAGTTCGAAATAGCCGAACCCGCCAATAACGAGTCTTTTGTTACGAGTTCGCAGTACGCGCGACACCCCTACCCCCACCCCCCCTCCTCCTGCCATCCCCGCATGCAGCAACGAACATAATAAGTGTCCCATTACCATACAGAAAATTATCTTTATTACAAGAAATAAGTCTACTTTCCCCTGTAACTACCTACTTTCCCAAAAAGCGGTGATTCTTGTTTTCACTTTCGTTTTGGTGGCGTGAACTAGCCCAGCATTCGCTACATGAGACATCATTTGCATCAATTGTAGTCCGTGTCCTCCAATATCGAAGCAATATTGGTGGAGCACAATGACTGCCGAAAGCGCTTCATTAGGCATCGGGCGGCTTCCGCTCGCGACATCCGCCGCCTCTTCGGTGCTTCCAGCAGCGCCAGCAGCCATGACATCGGTGACGGTGTCGGCGTCCGAGGGGCTCGCAGTGAGGGCAACGTCGTCGTCAACACTCAGGCAACCCTCGATAGGCGCTCATTTCAGCACAACATCGGGGACGTTGGTGGGCTCTTCCCACAGTTCGCCGATGCTTCCATCTTGGTCCGGACTCGCTGACTGGGAGGGTTTAATCGTGAGTCAGTCGCGTCGTTAACAGTTACAAAAAGTGCCGGAAGTCACGTCGCTCTATGGGAGGCTCAAAATCTCCATCGCAGCCAACCAACATCTCGATCTCCGCTCGAGACCATGCATTTTGGCGGCAATTCTAGGCGCGCCGAGTTCGATATATCTATTTATTTATTTATTTATCTTATACCCACAGCGCCAGGGGCATTACAAGGGGGAGGGGAACTCAACAAAATAACACAGGGTTGCAGTTCGCCGCACACCGGCCTTACAGTATTGCAAGCGCACAAAACATCTGTGCAATGCAGATATACACCACAAATAAGCACCTATAAAATCGTTAGGTTTATACAACGCAAATAGAAAAACACTCAAAACAACCAAACGCGTTACACCAACTTAGAAAAGAACGAATCATTTGGTATAACCGATACAATGTCATAGGGCAAGTTGTTCCAGTCGCGAATAGTCTGGGGGAAAAAAGACGACCGAAACGATTGAGTTTTGCAAAAGTACTCCCTTACCTTAAAAGGGTGATCGGTACGTTTTGATGTATAATGGGGAGGCAAGAGATATTTTTCACGTACTATGCCTGTTTGACAATGATAAATTGCATGAAAAAGTTTTAATCGCATTTTTTTGCGGCGGGTTTCCAACAAATCCCAGTTTAGCTGGTCTTTCGCTACGGTCGCACTAAATCCAACACCCGATCTGCCGGAAACAAAGCGCGCAGCTATATTTTGTAACCTTTCCAGTTTCTGTTTATCGCGGACTGTCGGCGGATTCCATACTGTGCATGCATATTCCATGATGGACCTTACGTTTGCCTTGTAGAGCAGGTCTTTAGATTCTAAGGGGAAGTCTTTTGCATTCCTACGAAGGAAACCCAATGCCCTACCCGCCCGAGCTGCCACATAGTCAACCTGGCGCTGCCAGGCAAGGTTGCCCGTAAAATAAACACCTAAGTATTTGTACTCCGTTACTTGACATAACGGTTCGTTGTTCATAACATAAGAGATTTCATTTAGGCTTCTTTTCCTTGTAAACCTCATATGAACTCTTTTACGTAAATTCAAAGTCATATTCCATTTGAAACACCACTGACTGATTTTGTCAAGATCACATTGAAGGGCATGTAAATCTTCATCTGCTTTGATTTCTCTGTACAGCACGCAGTCGTCTGCAAAAAGCCTTATTCTAGAATTAATTTCGCAGGTCATATCATTTATGAAAATTAAGAATAAGAGCGGTGCCAAAACTGAACCCTGTGGCACGCCTGATGTAACGTCCGCCAAGTTTGACTGTACTCCATTTAGTACGACAAATTGCCTCCTTGAGTCAAGATACGCTCTTACCCAGTTTACTATTTGCGGATTAATATTATATGCAGTCATTTTGTCAATAAGCAAACTATGGGACACAGTGTCGAAAGCTTTCTTAAAGTCCAAGAAGACGCAGTCTACAGTTGATTTATTATCTAAAGCTTGAGCTATATCATGAGCGAATTCGGTAAGCGAATTCACTCCTTAAGGGCGGGAAAAAGCTGAAAGGTATTTGTCCAAAAGTTTGTATTATCTCACTGCAGTTTTAAGACATCAAACTGCTTTTTCAAATATATGTAATCCGTAGGAATGAACCTAATACTTGTGCGATGTTTCGCAATAACCACCCTTAAGGGCGGATCGGTAGTTTGGGCAAAATAACTCTTTCCTTACGAATTCCTTATTATATTATTTGGGTCATGTGATAAATTTCTTTTGGTTACAAGTGCTGCCCATAATACCTCCCCCCCCCACACACACACACCCAAATTCACGAGTTTATCATTACCAACCTGGTAATGGTATACACCCATAAGAAGGATGGGGTATCAACGACCGGATATCAAGAAAATATATCAACGCCTTGATACCAACGAATATGTGATCAATGCCTAAGATCGGATTTCAACGTAGGGAGTGTTGCGAAACAGGATAGCGTGGTCGAAGTGGACCGTGGTTGGTGTCGTGCCGGGGCAGTCATCATGACGAAGTTGAAGGAGAAGGAAAACTTTATGTACAAGTATTTACATCTCGGATCAGAGAACAGGCATTGCGCTCCTGCGCGCGAGAGATTAAATAGGCACGTTGGGTCCGTTCCCTTTCACCCTTTTTCTCTGCGGACGTCAGGACGCACCAATCACAAAATTCATGGCACTGATAGTAGCGCCCCCACGCACAGCACACACTCACACGCACGCACGCACACGCACGCACACGCACACACGCACACGCGAACACACGCACACGCACACGCACACACGCACACATGTACACACACGCACGCACGCACACGCACACGCACACGCACACGCACACGCACACACACACACACACACACACACACACACACACACACACACACACACACACACACACACACACACACACACACACACACACACACACACACACACACACACACACACGCGCGCGCGCGCGCGCGCGCGCACTCACGAGAGACAAGCGCCTCTCTTGCGCAGGTGAGCGTTAGGTTGCCCCCGCGGAGGCAATCCGCGGTGGGTCGGAACCCCCTTTGTCCTGGTGATGTTGCACCACCGCGAAGACGTCTCGCATTCCTCTGTCGTAATATTGTTCGAGTGCCTCGTTGAAGACATCTACAGCCTCGTCAGACACGCCACAAACACGCCGTGGTGGCTCAGTGGCTAAGGCGTTGCGCTGCTGAGCACGAGGTCGCGGGTTCATCTCCCGGCCGCGGCGGCCGCTTTTCTGGTGGAGGGGAAAAGCAAAAACGGCCGTGTGTACGAGATTTCGGCACACCTTAAAGATGCCCAGGTGGTCAGAATTAATCCGGAGCCCTCCACGACGGTGCGCCTCATCGCCAGCGTTGCGTCGGCGCGTTAAACCCGACAATCAATCAATCAATCAATCAATCAATCAATCAATCAATCAATCAATCAATCAATCAATCAATCAATCAATCAATCAATCAATCAATCAATCAATCAATCAAGACACGCCACAAAAGGGCATGACAATGATGCGCCGGCGTCGCTGAAAGGGTGTTGGCAAGTAGCAACATAGTTCGCCACAGCGCCACCCCGGGTCTTCGAACGTCGATTAGGGAAGACCGACAGCAGGTTTTTGGGGGTTCACCCGAGCGCAGAAGACGGGTTGCGTAACAGCATCGCAACAGGATGCTTAAAATTTCAGGAGCACATTCTTTTGATTGGATTGAAGCAAAAAAAATAGCTCAGCGCCTTGTAGTGAAAGGCTGGAGTAACAGCAAAGCTGGGGGCCACTCTCCCTTCGTCGGAGACACGGCTGTTGCACCTTGCATGGATTTCCTAACTTGACCTGGAACGTCCTCCACTACTGGCAGGCCCGGATTGTTTTGTCCACAGGTTTTCCCGTCTCCCCTAACCTGACCGCGTTAGCATGGAATAGAATCGGTGGGAACTGGCTTCGCGAACTCGGCGTTTGTTGCGCGAGCTGTTCCGTGCTCCACACTTCAAGCGCTGGACACATGTAACGACTGCTGCACGCTATTCGCATGCGACTGATCGTTACGATTGGTCGTTAGGACCTGTTTTTGCGTCGATCGCTGGTCGGAGGAGGCTCACGACGTGCGTCTGGCAAGCCAGATGCAGTTGTGCCGTCGTTGAGATCGTCGTGAGGCCACAGATGCTTCCGCGCAGGTATTGCCATCTCTGGGCCAGTCGGCGCACCGCGCGCCGCGGCGACCGGTCAGCGTAGGCTTGCATAGCGGCAGATATCTGAATGCCGCTTTTAAAATAAGCCCTGACAACAATCCCTAGCACAATTTTTCACCACACTAACACCTACTTTCTCGCATGTGGAACTTCATTTTAACGATCAGATTGATGCAGAAGAGCAGCGACAAGCGTTTGCTACCGTGGTATGCGCCGGTTCGAGCCGCTTAGAGATGGGCAAAACGGCTCACTTCAGTGAGCGGCTCAGAACGGCTCAGTTCACTGAAGTGAACCGGTTCATTTGAACGGTTCAGCGGTTCATTTAGGTTTCTAATCTGTGTTAAGCATGCATAATCTAAATTATTACTCAATTGTTATTGAGTCATTTATTTTGTAACAACATCCGCTGTATTTGTGCTGAAAAGAATTGGCCTCACCATCATTACAAAGGTTTTTATGTGTCAGTGTATTTCAGAATCACTCTCGGTCGATATATATAGAAGAAAATGCAACTTTTTGTCAACTTTATAACCTCACAAATATGATCTCTACTAGTGAGCTGTGTTGCCAGAAAAAATGATTCTGGACATAATACAAGAAACTAATTTTAATATTGTGGTGGTGAACAACACTTTGTTCAGTTTATTCGAAGCGAGGTCGACGGGTCCGCTTTCTGGCAGCGATAATACATGACGCGAAAGTTGCACACAAGACCCAGCTGGGTCGGCCGATACGCCTCTAATAACTCTACCGGAACGTGCCGACACGACTCCTTCAGAGCCATGCTCAGCACGATTCTCTAATCGAGCGAGCAGCCGCTGAACGTCGGTTCTTAGGAGAGCCGCTCTGCCAAAGAACCGCCGGGAGCCGATAATCGCCGCGGAAGTGAGCGGTTAAGAAGATGCGGCTCGTTCCTGATTCGGACAACAGCTACACGCACAAATGTAACTGTAGTGATTCTAGTGAATTATATGGTCACAGGAGTTTATTTTCCTATTACACTGAAAATACAGACGCAGTTCGTTCACTGCTGCCATTGCGGCCTCCCGATATGTCATTCATCGCCGCCGCCATCGCGGTTCCCAAATGGCGCCTCAGAAGATCCGCTTCGCGAGGAGCGGCTCTCGAAAAGAGCGGGAGCCGTTCTTCGGTTCAGTAACTGAGCGGAAAGAGCCGGAAGAGCCGATGAACGGGTCAAAACTGCATCCGGTTCTCCTGGCTCGAATTGTCTGCTCCCACGACAGGAGGCGCGCTGGAGGAGTTTGAAAAATTAGCCCCAGCCGGCCCGGCAGTACAGTTGCTTTCCCGCGCCGATAATCGATGGCGCAGGGAGACGGCTCATTTGACCCGGGTCTTCGGTTCTTTCGCTCAGTAACTGAGCGGATCCGCTCACCGGAAGAGCCGATGAACGGGTCAAAACTGCATCCGGTTCTCCTGGCTCGAATTGTCTGCTCCCACGACAGGGGGCGCGCTGGAGGAATTTGGAAAATTAGCCCCAGCTGGCCCGGCAGTGGAGTTGCTTTCTCGCGCCGGCAATAGCTGGCGCGAGAGAGCGTTGACCCAGCTTTTAGGCTCCGTTGGCTCTTTCTCCATGGTTTGCAGTGCTGTGGCTCGCCCCGTTCGACACTGATCACTGAGGGGGCGAGAAGGGTCTCCCTCTCTCGAAAAGAACCGCCGCTCACTTTTACTGAGCCACGGCTCACTCGTTCTTCAAAAAGAGCGGCTCAAAAGAACCGGATCACTCCTGAGCGACGCATCTCTAGAGCCGCTGAGTGTGCCGAGATGGCAGGCGCGGCCGGCGTGTGCGCGGACTGTTTCCGAAGGCAGCAAACGCTTCACGATTGCCTGCTTTATCGGTTTCTTGCGAACAAACGCGCGGAATCTACAAATTCAGCTCAGCTATCGTCGTAGTTGACCATGGAGCAAAAACAGTGGGCGGAGCGACGCCGACGACGCATCGTATGCGCGCATCGGGTCATGTGTCTGAAAGTCAAGCGTACGACTAGTCGTGGCGACAGTCGTAACGATCAGCCGTATGCGAATCGCGTGTACCAATCGTACATGTGTCCAGCGCTTCAAGCGCGAGCGCACGTGAACATACGAGCAGAAGAGCACCCGAGAGATCACGCGACGAGTGTTGGGCAGAATTTTCTCGAAAGTCGAGCCGGCGCGTGCGATGACGTCATAGCAAGGCGTGACTTCGCTCGGCCTACGCGACTAAGCAGAGGTCGACCGCGCCTCACGCCGGAGGAGTTTTTTTCTTGGCAGCTTTTTGTGAAAGCCAGCTGGCGAAGTATAAGCTTAAATAGCTCTGCTGTAAACAACCCCTCAATGTTTCATTACGCCCCCCAGGGAGTGAAACAAAAATCGCGCAGCTTGCACTAGTGGTGCAAGGATTGAGGAACAGCAGTGCTGGGGTCGACCTAGCTTCTCCCCCCACTGACAGCGAATACCAGGAGACAGCGAGAAGCCGGACCCCAGCAGTACAAAGCCGTTACAGATGGCAATGTAAAGCAAATACCATTAGAGTATGTACAATGTTTTATTCAGTAGCGATCGTGGTCATCGCTCTCTTCATCGTCGTCGATTGACGTCACGGGTGCGTAGGGCAAATCCTCGTGTTGCGCGTCCTCGCCTCGGTAGACTTCCACTTGTTCGTCAGCTGGTCCGGTTGCCGTCAGCACGTGTGGATTCCGAAGGGAGGCTTGACAGAGTCGTCGCCTTCGGCAAGGCGCACTCGTTGCGGCGCGGACGCTACACGACGACGACGGCAAATGCGGGAGTTCCTCACGTGGCGCAAGCCCACGCGCAAGCCTGGAAGATACCTGGCGCTCCTCACAAGGCGCGCGCTCACGGGCGATCGGTAGTTTTTCGCTAAAGGCACTGCGTGAAGGTCCCGTAGGCACCTCCCGTTGGGGGAGGTTTTTTCTTTTTTTTGGGGGGGGGGCGCCAATGGACCAACCTCCATGCTTAAATGGCTGTGCTGTTAAGAGCCCTATGGATCACTTCGGAAATCATTCGTTATCTCGCAGACTCGTGTAGATATGAAACTTTGTGTTGATGTCTGTAACACTTATCGTTGTCGGCAAAGTTGTCGTTGTCGTTGTCGATCACAAGACATGATAGCGTTAGGCTTTTACGCGAGACCGCGTTTTCTCAAGACATGGAGCAGCTACTACACGCGCCTACACGTGTCACGGAAACTTCGCATTCAATTCTTGACTGTCTTTCTGAAAAAAAATTCCGAAAAACATTGTCACAACTGAAGACGGTGTAGCCAATAACAAGCTATTACAGTGGCTTTTGATGTCAACAAAACTAAACGTAAAGCCACTTCGCAGAAATTTCGCGATTCCTTGGCTTCCGATGATGAATCCATTCTCCACTGCTTGAACACTACTCTTTCAGACTTCGGCCACGGAAACAATCGTTGAAAACTTTGATTGAGGTTTAAGGCGCTTGTTCTGTCGTGCATTCACCGATTTGCTCCACTTCATCACAGGACGACAAAACAAATAACCCTGGATAGCCATGAAATATTTCATCTACAGCACAGAAAAGCACGAAGGCAGAACAAAAATATTTCAACCATGGCAGCGACTTTTCAACTCTCAAACAAGAGCTGACTGCCCAACTGCCCAGCTAAGGCGTGCACGTTAAAAGTTCCACAATCAAACGTTGCCTTTTTTTAAAAAAAGAATTCGCCAAGGGTTCTGGCGCTTCCTAACTGATACCGAGTGTGACTGCAAAAAGTTAAAGATAGACGAAGTAGTTGCCATTATTCCTCAAAGTATTGCTAATGAACTTATTTTAGCCTCCATGGCTCGTCACCAATCGATCTCTGTCTCTTGTTGCCTAAGTACCTCGCTGTCTCCTTGCGCCATCATGCATGACCTGGGCTTCATCCGTGAGGGGATTTTTTATCTTTTGTTCAGCATAAGAACAAGAAAGCATGTGGTAGTGATGGCTTGTCAAATGCCTTTTTGCACCAGTACGCAGAGGTTATTTCAGGGTATCTCTACATCATCTTTAATGCATCTCTGGATGAAGCGTTCTTAACAATGAACTGGCTCTTGGCAAAGATTATACCTGTATTCAAGGCAGGGGATAAGTTGTCTTCTACTAGTTACAGGCCAATCTATCTGATCAGCACATGCTGCAACTAATGGAATACGTTATCGCTGGTCATATATATAACTATTAAGAGGCCATAAAGTTTTCTGTTGAATGTCAGTACGTATTTCGAAAACATGTTTCTACGGTGATACAACTGCTATGTGTTGTTCACGATTTTGCCTACGCAATAAACAGCAAATTGACGCAATCGTTTTGTATTTATCCAAAGCTTTCGATCGGGTGCCCGATCTTATGCTGGTTCATTGAATCAAAGAAGCTGGTATCCCCCAAGAGTCGGTGCGATGCATTGAAGCCTACATATCTAAACGCATGCAGTTTTGTAGGGCAAGCTGTTGTTAGGCTACCACGGGCAGTCTTCGCGGGGTGACTAGTTTTGGCCTTTAGCCCAAGAGGTCAAACCAGACCCCCTTCCCCAAGCACCCGGCATGGAGATAGGCGGAAACAACACGCCCAAACCTTTTCCCTTATGGAGATAGGCGGCAGGGGAGAGATAGGAGAAAGGAAAAGGAGACGTGCGCGGGACCCGTCCGTGGGACCTGGCGGAGGAAGGCGAGAAGGCTGCCGCCGCAGCGATAAGCGCTAGAGGCTTACCGCACATTAATCTGACGAGTCTCCGAGTATGGCGTCCACACTACACCAAACATATCGAAAAAATACAGCGGATCCAACGGCTCGCTGCACGGTTCATTCTTTCTGATTACAGACTCCCATCATACGTCACTCATATGTTAAAACGTATAGAGTTAGAGCCACTCGAAGAGCGTCGGCATATTGCCAAACTGAAGTTTCTGTATCTGCTTTATCCCCACAAAATTGGATTGAACAGTGATAGATATCTACCCCCTGCCCCACACACCTCAGCCAGGCTGAACGACTCAAAAACAATACTACCGTTCTTTGCTCGTACTAAAATATTTCAAAAATCCTTTTTTCCTTGTACAAATGAACACTGGAATGCTTTATGGTCTGAATTTGTAGAGTGGCGTGATGCAAAATCTTCAAAGTGTTTGTGATCATCTTTTCTGTAACCCTCCCTGCTTGGGGAGCAACGCCGTCCGCAGTATCAAGAAATAAAAGAAATAAAAATTAGTAAAGATGCACTTGCTCTGTTGCTGCAGCTCCGTGCGCATGGCAGCTGAAGGAGACGAGAAAAGGGACGTGTGGTGGGTCGTAGATTCAAAGAAGCACGTGGAGTGAACCCCTGACATAGAAAGTGAGGGCAACCCAAAAGCTTTTCGAAAGCAGATGAAAATATCTCTTCTCCCCTTCTCCCCCCGATCGTGCGGACGGCGGCGGCGGCCACAGGAGACAAAGGATGCGTCCCTGGAAAGACCGACACTCCTCTTAGCAAGCAGGCGGCAGCGTTTCCCGGAAGGGTCCACTACAAAGGAAGCATTCTTTGACAAGCCGGCGTCAAACAAGAGGAAAAAAAACAAGGCCCCACCAGCGAGACCAGCCTGTGGCAGCCAATTGGAGTGCTGTATTACCGAAATCAGTTAGTTACCTTTCGCTCCTTGTATCTATCCCCGCTCCCATCGAGTTGACGTAGAAAGAACAGTCTTCGCCATTTACGTCGACTGCTCCTCAAAAATCGCAGTCACTTGCCGTCAAAGTGACGGCCAGTTTTTACATCTTCCTTTGTTATCGCGCATGACTGGGCACTGTTCCTCGTGACGCGTTTTTGATATCCGCGGCAGGCGCAGTGACGCCGCGTGACCATCGCCGCGGGTCAGCCTTCAATGGTGCACGGCCACTGGGTGAAAAAGCGGTTTCCATCGAGCGGGTGCGACGCAACGAGTATAGCTGGCACCCGTTTTTTGCGCCTGCATTGACATTGATTTGATTGATTGATTGTAGGGTTTAACGCGCCGACGAAACGCAGGCGATGAGGCGCGCCGTAGTGGAGGGCTCCGGATTAATTTTGACCACCTGGGGATCTTTAACGTGCGCCGAAATCTCGTACACACGGGCGTTTTTGCTTTTCGCCTCCATCAGAAAAGCGGCCGCCGCGGTGGGGAACCGAACCCGCGACCTCGTGCTCAGCAGCGCAACGCCTTAGCCACTGAGCCACCGCGGCGGGTATTGACATTGATTATTAGCTATCTACCAAGTGATGTGCTCGCCGAACAATAAAGGTATAAAGCTGCTATTCGCAAGGCGCGTAGACGGTGGCGCCGCGCGTGGCAGGAGGAGAAAACACTCTATGAAGGATCAGCAACGTCGGAGCCCACACGCCCGCACGTTGGCCGTCAGCGTTCGCCCATAGTGTTACGGGGATTTTGATGCCGTTGTCACATGATAACAAGCCCCACACTCACCGAAGACATGTTATATTTTAAAGACTATCCGGCCTAATACACAGCGTGCAAGAGATTATTACGCGCTGCACGAAAACTAGGAACCGAAACACGAACCAAATACAGTTCGCCCGGTGTGTATTGTGATTTTTTAGCCCCTCGTCGTCGTGCAATGTTTTCAAATCCTTGAAACTACGTACCAACTCGTCTAAATGAGAACAGGCTGCTACTACACGGACGCCTTCAATTTCCGTCATCCTCACTTGACGTATGTATATACATCAGTAGTGCCAGGTCGGAGATGTCCGTCGCCTTAATCGTGCAACGAACGATAACAACGTTGCTATAATTTTATTTTCCTCGTGTTCAGATTTTTACATAGCAAAGCAGGGGTTTGAGAGCGCAGGCATAACACGTATCAGTAGTAAGAGGTTACGCTGAGCCATAATCTGTTTTCAAAACCTATCACTGTTGATGACCGTTTCTCTGCTTTGCGCATCCTGCGTTGTGCGGACGCGTTTTCAGATAATATGGGCTCATATCAACAAAGCTCTTTGCACGTGCAATGCAACGGAAAAGTTTGTGATTTGGGGACACCTTGGCCATCCCTTCACAATTCACAGGCAACAGGCTTGCCCAGGCGCGCTAGTTTAGAACCAGCATTACAATTCATGTTTTAGAAGAGCTTTGTGTTTCTTCTCTGCCTTTCCTTGTTTCAGGTAGCCGCTGCTAGCAATGCAGAAAACTTTAGGTGATAGTAAGAAAGCAGCTCAAGCTGGGTAGCAGTTTAGCATTCTGCATAGAAGTTTCAAGCGTTTAATAAGCTCCAATTTGGAGCCACGAAATTGTTTAGGCTGGTTTCTGGGACTACATTGGCGGTTAATTTATATGACACTGTGCGATACAAATTTTATTCAAAAATACTACGCGCGCATTATGCGGTGTTTGTGTTTCACGAATGAACAGCAAATTTACTAGAAAGAATACTTCGGGTTAAGGAATGGAAACACGCGGGGCCTTGAATACATAAAATTATTCCCCGCTTTCACAGCAGCCATACAAATAGCGAGTGGGTGCAGTGTTTTTCTAAAAAATGTTTTCACGTTTTTTTTTCATGAACATCAGCACCTGGTCTCCAATAAAGTTTATTCATCATCATCATGAGCAGCATCTAAGGCTCTACTAATAGTGTGTCTTATCAAAGTATTGGTTTTAGGAGGGGGCAATGTGAGTACGAATGCCACAGCATCGATCGCTCGGTATTGTTGTTTTAAACAAAAAAGAAAAAAAAGTAGCACGAAGCGTACTGTCAACCTTCAAGAGACCACACTGAGGTAGTTTGGTTGGAAACGTTGATATCGTTGCCTTCGTTGGTGGTAAAACAGATGTAGTAAAAAACAATTACTAATCAAGCTAATCAGGTCATTGACTTGCGTACTCTGCACGGAGCAACACAACGTACTACCCAGCGGTATGCTATGAAAATGTCTTATACAGGCAGGGTAGGCCAAGTAAGCTGGCGCGAATGAAACGCCTGGTGAGCTCGCGTGCTCTAATAAGTCTGTTCCGCTAATGAACGATTTCCACTAATTGTGGGGCCTTGTGAACCCATGATATCTGCAGGCAGAAACTTTGTAGTGTCACAGATCAAGCGCTGGTAGCCTTCCCGCCGAAACAAACTGCGTAAGCGGCTTTTTCCATATTTCTTCACTTTCGTTTGTGGGCCGAAATGTTCGTGTTTAGTTCTAATGTGGCGCGCAACATCTCTTAAATACAGTATTTCGTTAAAATCTAGCGTCACCGTCACCTACCGACGTTAAAAAGTTGAGCTACCCCCCTTTTCTTTCAACACGCACATAAGCGGCGTTCCGTGGAGGGATCCTCCTTAGGGCAGCCATCTTTGATCGCTTTGCGCGCCTCCTATAGGGCGCGCCCCATGCGAATAACCTAGGTTTTGACGAAAAATACGTGCGTCAACAGGGTGGGCAGAAAAAAGTCGTATCGGCAAAATTCTCTATTGCGGAAAAACCAACTTTCTGGTGAATGCTCTGTGGCTCTCAATCTAATGCAGATATTTCAGGAAAAATCATACTAAAATTCGCCGCGAGGACGACAAAATGGCTATAACTTACGAGCTCAAATCATTGCAGCCCACTTCTACCAGCCCAGTTCGTACGCAATGTTTTTGCTCTGATGACAAGAAGGTGCATTGGTTGGGGACACACGAGGTATACACACTTGAGCTTAGTGGAAATAATGCAGTGGCCTTCCACTCTGTCAAAAAGATGACCTGCGGAGCTGGGCGCAGTCCAAGAACCGCACGTACCGCACGTACACACACGTTTTATACGGAAACTTTTTACCTCTACCCCCAAGGGTTCTGTCGCGACCATTGGTGTAAATACAAAACTCCCCCGAACAAATAAAAGAGGTCACTGGCACCGCCAGGAATCGAACCTGGAACGAATAGAGAAACAAAGCGAGAGACCGTTGTCCTACCGATTGAGATACGAGCCCACGCGGAGACGGGGAGACAGAGGGAGCACATGCCGAGCACATCTTCGGATTTACTCCTGGCGTTCTCGCTGCATGCCACGTGATAGCATCACGTGACCTCTCGCGCCGCTGTGCGCTCCGCCCACGGTAGGTGTAGCGGCCGTGTGCGCGCCTTGCACATGCGCCAGGAGTTATAAAATATAAGGAAAATTGCACTAACGCATGGCATCTCACTTCGTCGCCGCCGCCGATCTCGTCGCCTCCGTCGGCGGCGGCAGAGACGGAGTAGAAGTGAGATCGTCTAACACCTCGTATGAACTTCCTGTAATTTTATAAAAAAGAGTTTCACTCATGTGCTTCTCCAATACGACTCAACCAACCACCCGTTCATCAATCCTGCATTGGTTTAACATTAGCTCTTTTAAGTAATAAAGGGTGTCGTTAAGTGAATTTCACTTGCCTCTGGTTTCAGTGTTTGAAGAGCCACGTGTGTGAATTCAAGTGACGTCGCATGGGTAATCGTTGTGGCTGTCGTTTACGGCTTCGCTTTCCAACTACCTTCACAGGGTTGATTCGCGGGCATTTTTAAAATGGCGATTGAGCATACTTTCGGGATAATTACGTAAAGAAATTTGGAAGGACTACAGGTTTACTGTAGCGGACAAACATGGGGTGTCCATTTCCCTCCAAGAAAATCCCGTGTATTGAGAAGAGACTGGAATTGCACAGCATTTACAACTGCTCCGCAAACTGAGTCCGCCGCAGTGGCTCCTTTGCTATGGAATTGTGGTGGTGGTTGTGGTGGTGGTGATGTTTATTGACGGGTGGATTTAGCGCTGCTGACCACAACGATGCGGGTTCGAATCCCGGCAATGGCAGCCGCTTTTCGATGATGATGATTGTAGGTTTTAACGCGCCGACGCAACGCAGGTGATGAGGCGCGCCGCAGTGGAGGGCTCTGGATTAATTTCGAAAACCTGGGGATCTTCAACGTGCGCCGAAATCTCGTACACACGGGCGTTTTTGCTTTTCGCCTCCATCAGAAAAGCGACCGCCGCTGCCGGGAATCGAACCCGCGACCTCGCGCTCAGAAGCGCAGTGCCATAGCCACTGAGCCACCGCGGCGGGTCAGCCGCTTTTCTGACGGAGGCGTAAAGCAAAACGGGCCCGTATGCTCGAGATTTCGGCGCATGTTGAAGATCCCCAGGGGGTCAAATTTAATCCGTAGTCCTCCACTACAGCGCCTCATCGCCTGTGTAGCTTCGGCGCGTTAAACCCTACAATCAATAGACCGTAAACTGCGTAATTCTCTAAAAGCTCAAGGAAACTCGGCATAATCTTAGAGTCGTCTAACGGATAATTGTCACTCTGAACTACGTAATTATTTTAAAAACTAAGTGAAACCGGCGTAACGTTCCAGTTATTGTTTTTTTCGAGCTAAATATTACACAATGTCTTTTTGGATGGTTTCCCTAAAAGAAGGGTTACCGCCGTTTTTTGTAACCATACACCTTCCGTAGACGGTCATGTATAGACAGGGTACGGGAATTCTGTAACTTCTACAACTTCACCCTCAACTAACGAATTATGGCAAGTCGATAAAACTCGACGTGACGACATAGTCGGGCTGGCGGCCAATCGACATTAGATTAAGAGCCACACAGCATTCACCAGAGTTGGCTTTTCCGCAATAAAGAGTTTTCTCGACGCGACTTATTTCTGCACACCCTGTTGACGCCCGCAGTTTTCGTCAGAACCTAGCCTGTAACAGCTCTATAACGTGATTGTTTCACCAGGACATCACTTGGCAGATAGCTTATATTCAGACAACGTTAATAATCCCCGCGCAAAAGGCGGGTGCCTGCTGTACCCCTTCTTTTGTACCAGGGAAGGTAGACCCGCAGCGATGGTCACACGGCGCCACAGCTCCTGCCGCGGATATCAAAAGTGCATCACGGGAGCCGAGTGACCAGAGATGAGTGATAACAAAGGAAGGACAGCCCTGGGCAAAACGCCCCAGGCGCGAAAGTTTCGGGAGCCAGGATTCGGCCGTCCGTGGCACACGGATGGCGCAGAAATGATGTTTTGGCCAGGCTCCTACAGGCACTCCACATCCCGCAAACGTCTGCGGCCGACTGTACGGTGACGAGCCCTTGTAACCCAAGTCATAGGGGTATATGCGGTACAGTTCGTTTTATCGTGCCATGCTGAAGCATGGGTACACACAATGGGAGCCTGGAAGGGGCCTTTAATGCGAACTGGTCTGCTGACCGAGGGAACTTGATGAGCCCTTGTAACCTTCAGTCTTGGGGGCGAGAGTGGAGAGCCACTGGGAGTTCCTCAGAGGATCCCTTGTATCCCGAAAGATGGTATTTGTGGAGCAACTATGACTCTCTTGGCTAGGGGAAGTAGCGAGCCCCTGTAATCCAGTGTGGGAGGAGGCCAAAGGCTGGGGGTGGTAACGCGCCCCTGTAATCCAGCGTGAGAGGAAGCCAGCGGGTCAATGTTGCGACGTAAGCACTGCGCTCACGCGGTACAGTTCGCACGTAGTGTTGGCGTACCATTGCTGAAGCAATGGGTAGACCACTACCGAGCCGGGGGCGTGCACACCCCTGTAACCATAGCTTGGGGCTCGTTCTGTTGAACTTGCGAACTGGTCTGCAGGCCGGGGGTTGTGACAAACCCTTGTAACCTAATGTCATAGGGGCCAGAGCGTGGAAGTACGGTAATTCCACGGGACCTCCTCGAGGAATCGGGGAGGCCGCACAATCCCTGCCCAGGGAGCGTGCAAAACGGCCGCCACAGCGGAGGTTCCTGGCCAACTGGAATCAGGTCCTACGCGGAGGTCGGGCGGTCGGGTATCAGCCCGGCACTTGGCAATGCGGTTGAAGCAGGAAGACGTGTCGAGATCGATCAACTAGGACTTTCTATGGCCGGGGAAGTAACGCACCCCTATAATCCAGCGTGAGAGGAGGCCGGTAAGTCAAGTTGCAAAAGTAGCAAGTGATGGTCAGCGTACGGTCGTTTGTATTGGGAATACCGATTAAATTCGGGAAACCATTACGGGCCGGGGGACTGGCGACCCTTGTAACCGCAAGCTTTGGCGGGGCCAGCGACCTGATCGCAATATGTCGGGGGGAGTGACAGACCCCTGTAACCGAACGTCAAGGGGGCTAGATGTTGTACAGTCCGTATAGGGCCGGGGGGGTCGCGCCCCCCTGTAACCTTGCTGCGAGGGGCCTATAGACTGATCTTCTCTAGCTGAGGCGCTTGCGAACCTCGTCACCCAAATGCCACTGGGACGTACTTTCATGAGCTACTTGGTGTCCCGCACAGGGAAAACGGGGAAAGGTGAGGTTAGTACACCGACCGGGGAAACTCTCCTGGCTTAGTAACGGCTAGTAGGCCCGGACCGATCTCCTCCGCCATATGGAAGGCAATGCCCGAAGACTCTTGTTCCTATGAGCGAAAGAGTAGGCAAAGAGGAGGACATAAGAATAGTGATAGACGATGGAAAGCGTGACCGGTTTATTCGGACACTCGGACGAAAAGCACAATTAAGTGCTGATGATGATTATGTACAGGTGATGATGATGCCGGGGCCATGAGAGCTAGCACTGATGATAATGTACCGATTACGAGGAAATGTCCGTAACGTGTTGAAGAGCACAGAGTCGTGGTCAGGGTGTCTCACATAATTACCCCTCCGCGGCCGGAAGCGGCCACCTGGCCGCGACTTATTCTTCTGTCCTGCGGTTGAACGGCTTGAGGCGAGATACGTGCACGATTTCAGTACCACGGCGGCGCCGATCTGACGACTGTTCTACTGGCGTCACACGGTAATTAACTGGCGAAGTCTGGTCTGTGATTTTGTATGGACCAAGAAAGCGATGAAGGAATTTTTCTCACAGACCGGGTACACGATTAGGGGTCCATAACCATACTTTATTACCCGGCCGAAATTGAACAGAGCGATGTGCGACGTCGTAGCGAGCTTTGCGTTCTTGTTGTTGACTTTCGGTTCGACTGCGTGCGAGTTCGCGGCAGTGGGCGAGCCGTGAAACGTACTGCTCCCGAGATGACATTTCAGAGGGGACAGGAGCATAGAAGAAAGTTGACTCGAAGGTAATAGAGGGAGAGCGGCCAAAGACTAGGAAGAATGGTGAGTATCCAGTCGTTTTTGCGTTGCAGTATTGTACGCAGCGGGCAATGGAGCGGAAAATGATAGGTGTAACATTAAGGGACAGGAAGAGAGCGGAGTGGGTCAGGGAGCAAACTGGTGTTAAAGACATATTAGTAGAAATTAAGAAGAAGAAATGGACGTGGGCAGGACATGTAATGCGAAGGCAAGATAACCGCTGGTCATTAAGGGTAACAGAGTGGATCCCTAGAGAAGGCAAGCGTTGCAGGGGGCGGCAGAAAGTTAGATGGGCAGATGAGATAAAGAAGTTTGCGGGGATAAATTGGTCACAGTTGGCACAGGACCGAGGCAATTGGAGAATAATGGGAGAGGCCTTTGCCCTGCAGTGGGCGTAGACAGGCTGGTGATGATGATTGTACGCAAAATTCACAAATGGCAGGATGGTATCCCATTTGCGATGATCAGGGCTGATGTACATCGAGAGCATGTCCGCGAGGGTTCGATGGAATCTCTCTGTTAATCCATTCGTCTGGGGATGGTAGCTGGACGTTGTCTTGTGCACGATCTTGGAGGCACGCAGAAGCTCTTCGACTACAGCGGACAGAAAAGCCCTGCCGCGATCGCTGAGGAGGACGCGTGGCGCGCCATGGCGCAAAATGATGTTGTGTAGTATAAAGTCAGCGACTTCAGCAGCCGTTCCAGAGCGAATTGGTGCTGTTTCAGCGTATCGTGTCAGATGGTCGACAACCATAACTATCCAACGGTATCCAGACGGCGTTGGAGGTAGTGGTCCAAACAAATCGATGCCGACGGTGCCGAAAGGCTCTGACGGACAAGGGAGAGGTTGAAGTAGTCCGGCAGGAGGAGTAGTTGAGCGCTTGCGGTGCTGGCAGGAGGCGCACGAGCGAACGTATTTGGCAACAGAAGTGGACAGGCCAGGCCAAAAGTAGAGACTACGTATGCGCTCGTACGTTTTTAAAACCAAGGTGCCCAGCGGAAGCTGCATCGTGGTAGGCTTCGAGAATAGGGCGCCGGAGTGTACGAGGCACACTGGGGACCCATTTTCTGCCATTTGGATGGTAATTTTGCCGGTAAAGAACGCCATGAAATAGTTTGAACTTACTGAGTTGGCGATGCGCACGGCTGTTTGGAGGCGTTAAACGACCGTCGAGATAGTCAATGATGGGACCGCAATATGCGTCTGCGCGTTGCAGCGACGGCAAATCGACGCGTCCCTCAATGTTTGAGGAGATAACGGGGGCCAAACAAAGTGTGTTGTCGGCGGGCTCCTGCGCATCGGAAGAGGAAGAGGACAATGGGCAACGAGAGAGAGCGTCGGCGTCCATGTGCTTCTTCCCTGACTTATACGCCACGGAAAAATCCTACTGCTGGAGGCGGAGAACCCAGCGGCCAAGGCGTCCAGAGAGGTTTTTCATGGTGGACGACGAGCACAGCGCATGCTGGTCGGTCACCTCTGTAAAATGACGGCCATGAAGGTAAGGGCGAAATTTCTGAACAGCCCAAACGATGGCAAGGCATTCCTGTTCAGTGATTGTGTCATTCTTCTCTGCAGGTTTGAACGAACGGCTTGCGTAGGCGACGACCCTCTCCCGAAGTTTATCATCACTTTGTAGGAGAACACCACCAATGCCATGGCCACTAGCATCCGTGTGGAGTATAGTGGGCTTTGTTTCGTCAAAGTGGCAGAGCACCGGAACAGACGTTAGAGCGGCTTTCAGATCGTCAAAAGCGCGTTGACAGTCGTCGGACCAAACGTACTGGGCGCCAGACTGTAGGAGATGGTTCAGTGGGGACGCAATGGTGGCAAAATTCCGTACAAAGCGGCGAAAATACGAAGCCAACCCGAGAAAACTACGGAGGTCTTTTTGTTGGCGGGGACGAGGAAAGCTGACAACGGCAGCGATTTTCTCAGGATCGGGTCTGATGCCATCTTTACTAACGACATGGCCAAGCACCTTGATGGTTTTGGTAGCAAAGCGGCATTTTTTTTAGTTGAGTTGAAGTCCGGCGTTAGAAATGCATCTGAGTACCTCGTCCAGACGCTTAAGATGTTCTGTAAACGTTGACGAGAAGACAACGACGTCGTCCAGGTAGCAGAAACAGGTCTTCCATTTCAGTCCTCTGAGCACCGAATCCATCATGCGTTCAAATGTCGCCGGAGCGTTGCACAACCCGAATGGCATGACATTAAATTCGTATAGGCCATCGGGAGTTGCAAACGCGGTCTTTTCTTTGTCGGACTCATGCATGGGGATCTGCCAATAGCCAGAACGCAAGTCAAGGCTCGAAAAGTATTCGGCTCCTTGAAGGCAGTCCAGGGCGTCGTCTATGCGTGGCATGGGATATACATCCTTTCTGGTAATCTTGTTGAGGGCACGATAGTCAGCGCAAAAGCGTACGGTGCCATCTTTCTTCTCTACTAGCAGGACCGGGGACGACCAAGGACTACATGAAGGCCGGATAACATTGCGTTTCAGCATGTCAGCCACATTTTCCTCGATGACTTGCCTTTCGGATGAGGAGACGCGATACGGGCGACGGCGAACAATAGACGACCCTTCGGTTTCGATGCGATGCGTGGCCGTGGTTGTGTGGGGAAGAACGGTTGAGTAGGAGTCGAACGATGCACGGTGCTTATTTAAAAGCTCCAGGACTGATAATTTCTGTGACTCTGTCAGGTTCGGGCTGACGGTGACTGCAAGGGAAGGCTTCGAGGACGTAGTCGCTGAAGCCAGGCATGTAAGGGGACGGGAACGCGAAGGCAGAATGGTCACCTCGACATCGGAGACAGATGCAATTGTGGAACCTTGCGGAAGCAGAACGTCTTCTGCAGTGGTGTTTTGCGCAGGTATAAGAGCTTGCCCTTCAGAAAAACGAACGAGACACGCGGCAACAGCAAGTCCACGGGAAAGGAGGCGACTGCAGGGAACGACCAGGACATCACCGTCAAGTATAGCGCTAGCAGAAACTGAAAGGATGTGCTCACAACGGGAGGGTACGACGTGATCGGTCGTCAGCACCAAAGAAATTGGCTCTGTCGGGGAAACAGTTGAATGATTAGTATCTGTGATGCTAATAGCAGGAGTTCGACAACAAATAGGAGCGGACGTCGATGACAGAAAGTCCCAGCCAAGAATTAGGTCGTATGGACACGTGGAGAGTACGGCAATCTGGATATGATGACAAATTCCTTCAATGGAGACACGCACTGTACAATATGCAGAAGGATCGATGCGTGCTTCATTTGCACCACGTAATGAGGGACCTCTAAACGGTGTTCTCACCTTGCGTAACCTTTTGCACAGATCAGCATGAATAATTGAGACGCTTGCACCAGTGTCCACCAACGCTTCGATGCGGACGCCTTCGACGAATACACACAAAATGTTCGAGGGATGCTCTGGAGGAGATTTTATCTTTTCCCTGTATGCAGTTTTCCCTCCAAAAACTGCATGGCTTAGTTTTCCGAGAGACGAGCGCTGTCGTGCACGACGGGGCGAAGCGGCGAGACAGATCGGCGGAAAGGTGAGGGAGAGCGGCGTCGTTGATCACGTGAATTGTGCTGTAACACAGCGGAATCGGCTGGGGGAGGAGTCTGGCGGGTCGGAGATTGGTAACCCCGCTGGCGGTATCCATAATGAGGGCTCGTTACGTCGCGCTCGTAGGTGTCGTAGCCACGCCGTTCATCCTGTGCACGCTTGCGACAGAACCGAGCAATGTGGCCGCGAATTCCGCAGTAGAAACACACTGGCCGGTTAGGTGGGCGCTCGGGGCTCGGCGGTCCCCACGTGCGATAGTAAGGCTGTGGCTGAATGTCATGGTTGATCGTTGCCACATATCCAGGCAGAGGCTGCGAGGTAACCGGGGCCAAGGGCAGGGGCGGCCTTCCAGCGACTTCCGGATAGGACGGTACGGCATAAGGGGTGGCAAGATCAGGCACTGACCGACCAGGCACACAGGCAAGCTACTCCTTGTTTATCTGTCGAAGATTGGTGCTTGCTGAGTGGTGAGCAGGAGCAGAAGCACACACGGAGGCCCGGCCGTCAAGCTCCTCCCGAATCAGCTGCCTTATAAGCACGCGAAGGTCTTCGTCGCCTAAGCGCGTGGCCGATGTATCCTGCTGAATGCGGATTGACTGCAGATCGTCAAGACGTTGGCAAGTAGTGGTGACATCCGAGACGGTTCTTGGGTTCTGAAGGGCGAGCGCAGTGAAAGCGAACTGGTTAATACCTTTCAGTATCTGGCGTACGCGGTCCGACTCTGACATATCCTTATTGACCTTCCGGCACAGTGCGAGAACATCTTCGATATAAGACGTGTAGCTTTCGCACGGGTGTTGCACGGGCGCTTCCAGTTTCTTTTTGCGTCCTCAGAGCGAGCTGCGGATGTCCCAAAAATCTTGCGGATCTCGGTTGTAAAGGTCGTCCAATCGGGTAGGCGTCCCGCGTTATTGCGGTACCACGTCTTCGCGATCTCAGTGAGGGAAAGGCCGACAGTCAGCCGTTTTAGCTTGTCGTCCCACCCGTTATATGCGCTGACCCTTTCGAAGTTCTCCAACCACTCTTCGACATCATCCCCACGAAGGCCAGCGAAGTCGGGCGGATCTCGCTGGCGGCTGATAAAACATTGCGGGGGAGGCGTAGCCGTGGCGCTGGCTGGATCCAGCGTCATGGGCATGGTCTCCTGAGTCAGACGGCGGCCCGAACGGAGCTCCAGGAGTGGCACTGCAGAGGTAGACTGCGAGATCGAAACGCACCCTCCACCACTTGAGAGATGATGAAAAGCGTGACCGGTTTATTCGGACACTCGGACGAAAAGCACAATTAAGTGCTGATGATGATTATGTACAGGTGATCATGATGCCGGGGCCACGAGAGCTAGTACTGATGATAATGTACCGATTACGAGGAAATGTCCGTAACGTGTTGAAGAGCACAGAGTCATGGTCAGGGTGTCTAACAATAGTCCCGATGTGCCGCAGGGACCTTGCGAACGGGCCGTTGAGGCACGGCCGCTCGATGGAAACTAGACCTAGTTTCCATCGAGCGGCCGTGGTTGAGGCACCGTTCGCATACAAACTTCCGGTGTCCGGAGACCGTGAAAAGCAGGTGTTGCAAGTACCCGTGTATAGTGGAAAGCTTCACTGGTGATCCGTGAGTACCTGGTGCGGGGCCGTCGGTCAAGGATGTTAGTACGCATCGGCCGCTGAGCTGGGGGTCGGGAGGGGGCCCGTCCGTCGCCACCAAATAGGGAACTTCTTGTCTCCGATGGTTGGGGCCCAGTAATCGGACCCTGTGGGTGAGCGGTAACCCGTGGCAGGGACCGCATATTTCGCAATTGGCACTGTCTGATGCCCGCGCTGAGCAATCAGTCTTGGAAGAGAGTCAGACCGAAGGATTGGAGCAAAATTGCTCCCCCCATTGCCACCCTTCTTCCCCTAACCCATTCCGATGTCCAAGTTCCCGTTCCCAGCCACCCACCCTACCCGGCTTTTTCCTAGGGGGGACAAGGGGGGTCCCCCCGGGCTCGTCCCGCTGGCGGTGGGTCGCAAGAAAGCTTTTCCCTTTAATTTCTCTCCACCTTCGGGTGGACAAAATTCTCTTTGCCGGTTGGCCCTTTTTTGTACTGTTGCAATTGGGTATAACCGGTTATACTAAGGTGGTGCCGAGGAGCTATTGAAAGCTCCATTTACTCGATGTACGTTCTTGTACCAAGTTTTGTAGTCAAATTTCCCCCTGAGTTGTCATGTTTCTGCAGGTTCTAATAATGATGTATTACGAGCCAACTGTCACCTCTACTGCAGGCAGCCCACTCTACTATTACTGGACTTCACGTTCGAATTTCATTTCACCGGAGTTTTCAATGTATCAAATGTTCACATGTGGCCTTTGTGAAAAGCCAATGAAGGACAATTTATAATTGATGTTTATAATTTATAATTCTATTTCACCACTGTAACTATTTTTTATATATTATTATAACTAACTTCTAAGATTACCTCTCGTGATTTCGTGTTTGCTAATTAAGGGGGTCATGACTATTGCAGAGTCGCCAAGAACCCTGGATGGTTTACCGCTGACCACGAGCTGAAGTAGGCACCAGAGGCTGCTTGCTCCCTCACTCTGGTCTATTACAGGAAAGACGAGCTTGCCTTTTTTGCAACTCGCTGCGAAGTGCCCTGTCTCGCCGCAGATGCAACACGTAGACTCTTTGCGTGCTTCAAAAGCTGTCTTTCGGCGCTGCTCATTTGTATCTGCACCCTCCTTGTTTTCCTGGCCGGTTTCACTACCAGAGAATAGGTTAACTCCGCCATCGTTTTCGAACGCTCTGCCTTTCGGCCCTCACTTGTCAAGCCTCTGCCTGAACTCTTTTTTAGCCATCTTTAAGCTCCTGCGCACCTCGCCGTGCCACGATCTCGTATGCGAGCTGTGCTTCACAATCCACAATATTTACTCCTGGCCGGTCTTGCACCCAGAGTCGTGACGTTTTCCGGTAGTCGCCGGAAAAACTTTTCGAGACCGAAGCCCTCAACTACCTCGTCGTGCTCTCCGAAAGCCTTAGCCTCTTTGAGCCACCCTTCCATGTTAGCCCTCAGCTTATATGTGGACTCCAAGTACGACTCGGCCTTAGCTCTCTCGTCTTCAGAGAATTTCTGGCGAAACGCCTCTGCAGACAGCGTGGACTTACGCGGTAGGTTCGACTGCTTCTGTTCTCGCTTTCTTTCCTCGTGTGGAGTCCCTGCTCTCGTTGTTTTCCCTCGCGTTGGAATTCCTGCTCTCGTTTTTTTCCCTTCAAGATCCTTGCTGGCGCTCAGCCTCTGCAACCTGACGCTTAGCGGTCCTCAGCAGTCCCCTTTCTCAGCGCGTCCGTAACATCCAAGCGCAACTCTCTTGCAAGCTCCAACAACTGCGGCTTTTTTCAACGGCTTCAAATTCATGGCCGGTCTAAAGTACTGCTTTCCCACTGCTCCAAAAATGTTTTGCGCAAATAACCCACGCGACAAAAACACGCGCCCTACGAGCTATCCTCAGAAGCCTGGTAAAACTCAGTGAAGAAAAGTCCCGCACTCACCATTGACCGCCGTGAATTCTGCGAAGTCCAAAGCCGCCTTGACGTTCGTGGTGTTGGATCTGGCACCGCTGGCTCCAGGTGTTACGAAGTTGCCATCCGACCGCTCCCAACCAGTTGTTGCAACCGGGAGGGCCGACCCGAGCCAAGCTCCGTCGACTCCGACATACGTGTGGTAGCGTTTTGTAAAGCGAGCGGCCGGCCGCTGTTGCAGCCGTGAAGAAGTCTAGAAGCCGTAGGCTAACGTAACTGTTTACTTCATAGCGAGAGGTGAGCCGAAGCCAAAGAACAATGCCCCTACGGGCGAGGTAAGAGTACAGGACTCTAGCAGAGTGACAGCAGTGATTCGCTGCAATAACAGGAATGATTATAGCGCTTGCGAGGGTAGTATTTATACCCAAAAGCGTTAACGGTCGAAACAGCGTTACCTCTACATTTGCGCATGCTACGAACGTCACAGACACACACCACACTCTTTCCCGAGTTCGTGAGCAGTCGATGGCATCGGCGCATGCTGAGTCTCATAAAGGGGAGAGAGGAGGACTCCGCTGCGATCGCGAGGCCTCTGTGTCCTTGGGACGGGTCTCGACGTGTCGCTGGCAACCGCCGGAGATTGAAGCGCGTTGAAAGCGAGGCGTCTGACCCAAGCTTGTCGAAACTTGAAAGTATGAGCCACCGACCCGATGGGGCCTGTTTCAAAGGCGCACTCAGTGGTTTCGCCGCACAGCCGAGGAGTGATGCGGGAAAGTACGGCGGCGGGCCTATTGGTAACATGGTTCGTAGCCGATTCGTAGCCCCGCGATGCGAACGAGCCATATCACTTCCTTTTACAACTTTTGTCGTGCACTTCGAGTAATCATGCAGAAAGGTCTGAGTTAGGAATAACAACGCGTTGACGGTGTTAAAAATGTGGCTCACTATCGTAGCATTTAACAAATTGAATTTTTAGGGACATTATTAATACGGATGCATACGTCTACAGTTTATTGCGTATTGGCTCTGCTGTGAAAAATATTAGATACCCTGAACGTCAAAAGTATTAAAAATTGGGCATGCATTGAAGTTGGGGCTACGCAGAATATTATACCAAGCTACAAACTAGCTCATTTGTATCCTTGTGGTATGCAAGCTTTGGCAATGCACCCCTGCATGTACGAGTACGAAGTTGCTGCTACACGCAAGGTTATAAGGCAGAAAAGAAGTCGAAACTCAGTTTTTAAATTTAAGTAAAATAAAAGTGTTTCACTTGTTGCCATGGTCACAACACTGCAGAGGGAAGTTGTCCAGTGCAATACAGGCAACCAGCTAACCTACTTTCCAATGAAAGCTATCTCCCCCCGTTTGCTCTGCAAATTGGGCTATGTACTCTTCACAGAGGAGCTAAAAGTGATGTTTTATGGAAAGAAAAAGGCTGCAAAAGGCATTTCAATTTCAAGGCAAGGCATTCCAGAAGCCATGTATTCAAAAGGACACAAAAAGCTAGAACCCTAACGACTTTTGATGAATGAGATTTATGTTACAACTTCGGAAGCCGTTTTCTAAAAACGGCTTTTTTTGCCGCCTACGTCGCTTGTTCCAGTGATATCTTCGTGACCGCTAGGTCTATTTTGACTCAGTTCTTTGCCTTGCATTCCTTGATGAACAGCTCCGGGCGTGACACTCCTGGATGTTCAAGTTTACGTTTTGTGAATTTTTTATTCAAATAGTCCTCTATCGTCTATGTGCCTTTTGTGCATTCGCCTCTGAAAAAGTAAAAATTGAAAAACAAAACGCGTTATAATGAAAATGTGACAGTCACGACCTCGTCCATTGATTTGGGAATGCAAAGCGCTCCGAATAAGTCTTCTGTCATGTTTTATAGGCCGCTAAAGCTCGGTATAAGGTGAACAGAACGAAAATTTTATAAATAAAAAGCCCTCGAAATATTACCTGGAAGTTTTTAAGGTGTCATCACAGAAGCATTTACAGTTTCTGTGCCAATTCCATAAAAATCCACAAATGAATAAAAAGTTGAGTTGGAAAGCCGCTTCTCCCCTCAATTATTCGATATTTGATTCGATATTCGAAGCAAGATATTCGTACCCGATTCTTATTCGAAAAATTTGATATTCGGACACCCCTAGTGTTAATGCAATAGAGAAGACTCTGAAGTATACAATTAAAGCGAATTGTTTGAGTCCGAGTGGCGCACAATACTTGCGCTATTGCAATACGCTGAAACGTCCTTTTGTATGTGACACCAGTTGCTCCGAGCCAAACCTGAGGTGAAATCAAGCGATTACTTTGACATAACATAGACCCATTTTAACGCGATAGCGCTAGTAGGCTCATGTTTCGATTTTCCCGTGCCTGCTAGCCTTCCGCAATCAGCCGGGCTCATCAAGTGCCCACGGAAATACGTCAGCGCTGCCAGCCGGAAGCTACGACTGAAACATCAAGATTCGAGGGCTGGCCTGAATCGGGGCAGCTGAAGTGTGGAAAGGAGGACAGTAATAACAGGGCGAAGGTTAAAGAAAGGACATGGAATTTCAGCAGGTGCCACGCCTGCGCAGTGATGTTCATTGAATGCCAGGTCGGTGGTTGCATACTCCACAAACACGGTAACGAGCGATGCCCGCAACGGACGCCACCACATCAATGCATCTTTCAACCGGAAGAAAAAATAAAATTCCGGTATTTTATGAGCCCAAGCTACGCCGGGGCTACGAGACACGCCGTAGCAGAAGTTGCCCGAATAATTTCGACCACCCTGAAATCTTTAACGTGCGCCGAAGTGTCGGCACACGGGAATTTCACTTTTCTGCTTCCATCAGAAAGACGGCCGCCGGGGCCGGGAATCGAAACACAACCTTGGGCTCAGCAGCGCGACGCCTTACCCACTGGGCCACCCCGGAGTGTTTTCACCGGGACTGATGCCATCACCACCACCATTGGGTCACTTAACTTAAAGGATGGGGTGGGGTGGCAAAGGATTAACGCCAGTCTCTCAAAACTCATGGAAGGCATTGATTATGAGTAGAAATGAACCAAATTTAATAAAACACAAGGGTCTATTCACATAAATTTTCAAACTAAATTACAAAATTCCCGTGGTTCTGTCTCCGCTGCAAGCTGTGTTTGGCAAATGACGGAGGGCGCTGCGCGGCCAAGTTAAAAATCACCGTAAAATACGTACGCATGTCCTCACAGAGAACAGTCACGTAAGGTTGTTTGGCGGGGCTCCAGAGTAAAGTGGCAGAGCCTAACTCACAATCGCCGAAAAAGAGAACAATTTTAGCCGATTACACACATCATAAAGCACCTAACCAAGAGGAGCCAGAACAGAAAGAAAGACGAAGCGGTGGCACTCATAAAGCCACTGATCATGAGCTGGATATTGCAGAGCTTGCCGTGCCACAAATTGTCCCGCGTCGAAGAAAATAAAAAAGACCATCATCGGGACAGCATATAGGAAGTCCTCAACCTCGCAATTATGACCGTGAGACGAACTGACAGCTGGTGGTTCAGCAGGGTAACAGAATGGGCTGGTGGAGATGGGTCTAGAAGAAGGGGACGGCGATTAACTCGAAGGAGAGAGGAAGTACCAGCATTCGAGGCAATGAATGGACTCCGGCCGCGCAGGACAAGAGCAGTGAACGTATATGAGAGAGGCTTTCGTCCTGCAGTCGACCTAAATTGGATTTTCATCATTATGACGATAAATAGGCCCTCAAATTGTGTCTTCATAACGCTCTTGAAGAAATCAAAGAAACCACTCTTTTAGCAGCAAGTGAGCGGATGGGAAAACGAAATTGGGACAGGAAATCGCATGAAACACAGGTTACCCTTCGGAAGAAACACCTGCGCGCCTTGATAGACAGGTCACCGATTCAGTGATTGTACATAAAAACTCTCCTTTACGAAAATTGTGGATCCAAACCTACACAAGAACAGGCATATGTCAGAATCAAGTTCCTTTGACCAAAGTTTCAAACTCATGAGACCACCGTATACACCGACTCCGGCACTCAGGATAGTACGAAGCAGCAGTTGTCGTAGTTGACTACTTAGGCAATCTTTGTGATTGCATGACCTTTATCAGTGCAGGAAGAAATAAACGGAGTTTGAGGGAAATCGTACTAGCGGAAGTATCGAATAGAGGAGTAAGCATTGTTACAGGCTCTCAAAGGCCATTACCTCTTTTCTGCAGGCATAATATCTAAACGCTTCTGTAAGATACTCCCTTCCACTATTCAGAAAATTATTAACGTCACCTGGACGCCCAGGCGCAGCGGTCTGGAAGAAAACGAGGGACCGAACAAGAGGCACGGCAACTCACATACCGCGTTTCTTGCGACCATGAATACCACGCTCCCGTTAAGAAAAACGACAACAATGCCTCCTCATCGTACGCCTGGAAACACATTTTTTTCCCTTGGTACAAGGAGGTCTCAATGTCAAGGAATCGCAAAGTCTGTGGAGGATAAACCAACAGAATTATCTACAAATGTATGTGGGCGAATATATTTGATGGGAACATCAAACATTAACTTAACTCTGCTAAAATCAGAGAAACGTCCATATTCCACGCATCCTAGCTACGTCAAAGGGTATTCTCTGCGGGGAACAACTCAAACATTACTTATTCCACTTTTATTAGGACAAGGGATGCAGCTTTGACCTGCTCGTTACCTCAAGATCAGCGCGAGCTGATGAGAGCGCAGGGGAAAGAACGGCTGCATCTGGCGCCCTAGACTTCAGGTTCCACCCTCGAGCTCCCTACCATCTCTTTGCCCCTTTTTCCTAAAGCTCAACTATTTCTTCTGTAATAAATATATTGATACTCTCTCTCTCTCTCTCTCTCTCTCTTCGCAAAAAGCAAATATGTTCAGTCCCGCTTAAGCATAAAAGAATAAACACTCTGAAACACTGAAACTGACACCTTCTCGCTCAAACTCACCAACAATCAACCTGCAGCCGCAACAGAAACGCAGAGGGACTTTGTCTCTCCTACGCCATGGCGATTAAAAACCTTCGCTGCTAGTCTCTCTCTTCTCGCTGACCTTCAGTGCTCGTGAAGCATTGATCGGAAATACATCAACTGCATTCGAAAATGCTCCCTGGGAGTCAAAGTTACGCTATCGCGTCTTACATCTTAAGACCCATACGTAGATTTCACCTGCAACTTTTTTTCAAAGCACCAAGACGTCCCCTTACACGACCTCCCATGCACGTATAAACACTACTATATAGTTTTGCCTTAACTTGTGGAAATGAGAGGAAAGCGGTGCAGTGAAACGCCAAGTGTACGGGAGTTGCTGTTCAACCTTGTACAGCACATCGTCTCCGTGAGTACCGAAGAAAGCGCTCCGTGCCAACCGTTGGCAGCATCGCTCCGTAGACACCGTGGCCGTCGGGCACGGTGCTAAGCGTGTTCTACCACGATACAACGCACCTCAAAACTCCACGCACAGCAAAAATTAAGTTCACACCAAATTAATAAGGAAAAACGAATGCAAATGCTCTACACCAAAACACGTGGCGGGCGTTAACTGGCAGACGATCTTTACGCACGCCTCTCCAATCACTACATGGACTGCATCACAGCGCAATGGCACTAGCCATTCTTCAGAGGGGCTACAAAAAGGCTTTTGAGAATGAATAAACATTTTAATAAATTCTTTGCACACTGTGCCTAGATAAATGTGATTCAGAAACAAATCTCCTTCGCAAAATATAAATATTGTTTTATTCTTGAATACAACTTGGTTTTTGTTATTGCTGTTTGTTCTCCCCATACCTAGTCGCGCTTCAATCGCCGCTCCCATAACTCCCCTTGTTGATGTCGCTGGCAATAGGTTCTGAACCGCTTTTTGCCCAAAGCTTCACCACCTATTTGGATAGACCTTGGCCTCGCTCCGGTATCGCCACTAGCCCACCACGCGTGCGCAATGGCTCTCCCACTTGCTAGCGGAGCGGAGCTGGCCGTCAGAAACGGTAAGCTAATCTCTCTATGAAGAAAGTTTCATCAAAGTGCATGCCGGGTGTACTGACCAAGAGTACCCTGCTGGAATCCGTTTTCAATCTAGAGGATTTTTCAATGAGAAGTTGTTAGATGTCCCTCCGTGTAATGCGAAAAGGGCACTTCATATTAAGAGTTCTCGTGTTTCCATTGTCACAGGTCCAACAACGAGTTAACGCTCCTATTCCAAAGCCGGTGCACACTATGGGTGTAGCAGGGCTAAGTATAGAGAGAGTAATCAAAAAACGTGTGTCTCCTGAGTTAATGTAACAGGCATTGTTTTCATTGTACTCTCTTCCGAGCAGAGCCCACTGGCTGTTGATGCTTTGACACAGGATGATCGGCTATAAATTCAGGAACTGAGAAATAATTCAAAGCCGCAGAGGTTAAATGTGAGTAATGTTATTTACTTAAAACACGTTAGGTTTTAATTGACAATGTCAACATTAGATGAAAATCTCCGAAGTGCTTTCAGATGAAGTGGAACTTGCTAGTTGTTCAATGTATCAGCACGTCTCCAGCGGGGCTACTTCATTTTCTTCCAAATTTATCAGCACGTCTCCAGCGTGACTACTTCATTTTCTTCCAAACGTAGCTCAGTTTTCAATTGTGCTGGGCTACGGGAGCTGTGGGGATAAAACAATGAAAGACAACTGTAAGGTGAGTGGTAAGAAATGCACAGAAAAAAATAGACTGCGACACGACATGTGAAGTATGCTGTCATCATGCAAGTAAGTCACCAAAAAAGTTCTTGGCCGTGCAATTATTAAGGCATTGGACAGAAAGGGGAAACTGTTGGATAGAATGAAGAGCGCGAATACTTGTTATGGCATGGAGAAGAAATCGTTGTGAAACCGCAGATGTAAAGAAATGCAGAGACATAAATCGTTTACAGCGAGCAGTTGGGCTGAGCTTAAACAGGTGACGCTAGCGCCGCCCTCGTTTAGCACGGGCCTGTTTCGGTTTCTGCCGTAGGCTGCCGTGGTGCTCAGTGAAGTGCTCAGTCATAACCTGTGGGAGTCAGGGGAACAACTTGCGCCATAGTTGGATCTACCAGCTGCGATCGGGGCGTCAAGGTGTGGGACGAATTGCCATGCGAGTCTAACTGGCTGCAACTTCACAAAGACCGTCCGCGTGTGTGGCTTTCCCCAATGCACCGTTTTCCGCACAGTGAGCCCGACACGGAGACCAGGCATCGCTAGATCGCCATTCTCTGGCGAAGCTATTTTTCCCTGAGAACATCGGCAAGGGTGACTTTTTCAGACCGTAAAGGAAGGCTGCTTCCAAGTGTAGCGTAGTCAACACCAATCTGCTTCAAAACGCTTTTTCTAAAGCACGCCTCCTGTTGTGTGTACGCGTTGCGTGCGTGTCGTCGCGACAAAACGAGTCAGTCTGGAAGCTTAAGCTAGCCGATCAGAGAGGTGACTCCTAGATTCTGATCTAGTTTTCCCTAGTGCATAACAGCTTTTCCACGGCGCAAAATAATGTGGTCTCGCTTGATTTAAAGTGCATCAAACGCGTTTCATCGTACCGCTGGCGTCCCCGGAGGCCCGCCGTTCGGCGCTGCCGTCAACGCATCTTTCCCCTCGTGACGAGCTCAGAAACAGACTTCAGTGAGCATTGCATGTGTTTCGTTGCACACCAGGCCTTTATTATTCACGTTGGCGCAACCAGAGCTGACCCGTAGCGGAGGTGCCTTGCCGCGGGGGCTGCAGCTACGATGTTATTACTGCGAAGCAGTCTATGTCTAACCCCCGAAGTTTTCATTCCAGTGAAGCCGCTTTACTCGGCGCCGCTCCGGGGCTCCACCTCGCCACCGCCGACCGCTCTATCACAACTGTTATTCTTCGTGTCACCGCCGATGCCTCTTTCACATGTTGCTATCGGCTGACAACGGGAATAGCGCTGTTATCGGTTGATTGCGCAGAACACACAGGAGCGCGAATGGGCGTAAAAATTACCGAAAGCCGCCGCCACGCTGAAATTCCATCTCGCCGAGTAGGTGTGAATTGAAGAGCCACTTGCCCGGTTGGAACGCCGGCGTGGCGCATATAATACTTCTTCAGCTTGAAAGGCTTTTCGAGTGACATTTTCACCGGTGTATTTCAGTGACCGGCAATCACCGGTTGCCGGTTAATGCGTGCACGGGTAGCGTAGGGTGGGGGGTGGGAGAAGTGGGGCATGTACGCTCAGCTGGCCCCATGCTGCTGCCGCTAATGCCCGTTGCGCTGGTTCGAGATTTAAACATGGAAGTCTGATGGCTCAATGCTTTCCTGTCAGCTGTCCTCCGTAATCTACAGGTTTCCGTCTGGGTTGGTGTGTTACACACAGTAATATGCCTACGACGGGGAGGGAAACGGACAGTCACATGTTTGTCCGCTAGAACAAAGCTCGGGACCTTCTAGCTTTAACTCGCTATGGGACAGACGCATGTCGTCCGCTTGGAGGAAGAGCGGGAGTTGAAAAAGCGTCGGCCCGGACAGAAGCGCGAATATAAGCGAAAAGAATAGAAAGCGTCCGCCGTTGCGTCCTCTAGTTCCAGCTCGTCGAATAACAGCGAATCCCTCCCAGATGAACGGCAACTTGCCCGCTTGGAACGCTGACGTGGCGCAGTATTACTTGTTCCCCTAAAGGGCTTTTAGAGCGACATCTTCGACCGTTTTTTTCACTTCCAGGCCCGCGCACACAAGCGGTAGCCGGCGTGCACAAGTTAGGAGGGGTGCGGAGGGAGGGGGGCATACACGCGAAGCTATAGGTTTCATGCACTTACTGATGACATGGCCACTGTGCTGGCGGGAGATCTAAACATGGACTCGACGTCAAACGGCCCAGTGTGACTTGGCCGGTATCCTCTCACTTGTCGAGCGGATTGGGTTGGTGTGTTACACAAACAGTAACATGCCTACGACGCGGGAGTAAAACAGGCAGCTGCATCTTTGTCCTCGAGATTGAAGCTCGGGTCCTTCCAAGTTTATTTCAGCGAATTCGCCAGGAAGAATGCTCATTAGCAAAATAAGAACAAACGTGTTTCTTTTCGTGCACTCCGTCGACTATTTCCAGCTTCGCAGGTCATCCTTCTTCACAGAGAGGAAAAGCATTAATTTTTCCAACTTTTAATAATCTATGTGGAACGAATTCGCACATGCTCATCATATGAAAAGTGTGGCAATCAGTGCTTCAAAGCCATATCATTTATAGAAGAGGTCGGCAACCCTTTGAGATGGAGGGCCAAGTTACATGAAGCCGACGCGGCAAAGGCCGAATGGCAGGGCGGGGGGGGTGGGGGGGGGTGAGGGAGGGAGTTAGGGGAGGCATGGCTTTATAAGACTAATGCAAAGAAAGCTAGTGAATATGTTATCTGGCTAAGTGGGAATATGGGAAGCAATATAAACCGGAGACGATCTCGCTTTCTTCCTGCTTAACCCCATTTGGGGATCGAATTGCTATGTGAGCCTGCAGAAGCGGCAATGGGAGGGGTGCTCCGACGTTGTGCCGTGGGCCGCATAACACTTCCCCGCGGGCGGCAGGTCGCCGTCCCCTGATATACATGATTTCTGTGCATGTAGAAATAAAAAAGATGCCGTCCAACAGCTATGAAACGCGTGAAAATGAATTTGGCGACTGGCACCATGGGTCATTTGTCTGGACGAAGTAGTCTCTGAAGGTTGGCAACAAAATATCTACGCGTCCGATCAGTCCTCATTCACAGGGAACTTCAAAATAATCGCAACATTCGCCCATAAAGCAGCTCCGGTGCTCGCCGATGCGCCCCGGCCCATTGAAAACCACGGCAAGAAACGCGTCCAAAAAGGCCAGCAATGCCGATTCACGTCACATTGTCCAATAAGGTCGCGCCCTGGCCACCGCTCTCAAAACCGTGCATATACTGCGCTTATTGAAATAGCCACCCTGGCCAATATGTTTTCGTGGTGGTGTTCTATCATTTTCTATTGTCAAATATTATCTTTAAATACCTACCCTGAGCGTCGGCGCCCTAATTGATCAGCCTGAAAGAAGGTGTCGGGCAGGTCTAGTCCCAAGGTTTCTGGCATAAAAGCTACGGCCGTGGCGCTTATGACTCCAGCGGCAAGCAGGACTGCCGGAACGACTGCCCAGTGGGTATGCAGCATCTGCGAAGACGTGTGGAGAATTAGCGGCATTTGATAGGTTAAATACATGTAAACAAAGCATAGAGGCATGCATCGTACGCTTGACTAATATATCGACAAACAGCGCGAAAAAACACAAGCATTGCCCCTTCGAAGACGTAACGAATCGCCGAGCTCTCTAGGTGCTAGGTGTCTTAGAAATGTTTCGGAAGAAATACTCGGATCTCTGGTTTCCTATTACAAATAAAGTTTGGGGGTATCACTTTGCCATAAGTAACGTTTCTAAATACGGCTGAGACCTGCCTCAGTTTTGAAACCGGGCTGTTTCCGGGTAAGTTCAATTTACTGTCACATACCCGCTTCAAAGAAGGCAAGCTTTGCAGGGGGCGGCAGAAAGTTAGATGAGATCAAGAAGTTTGCGGGGATAAATTGGTCACAGTTGGCACAGGACCGAGGTAATTGGAGAATAATGGGAGATGCCTTTGCCCTGCAGTGGGCATAGATAGGCTGGTGATGATGATGATAATGATGATGACCCACTTTTAATATTGCGTACGGCTTTAACAGAAAGTGGCAGGTTAGGGCCAGTATAGAGAGCTCTGGAAAAAAATTAAAGCCGTTCCATTTAGAGCCGTTCCAAAATTATAGCCGATTCGCCATAATGGGCTGTGGCACCGTTATCAGGTCACTTCTGCCACCCATCACGCTCTTTGCATCCATGTCTCACTCCTCCCTTGATGAATTGAATGGAAGTTTGTCCAATGCAATTCCAATTTCCCGCCTCCGCAGTGCTCGCGCGCCCCCTGCCTGGAACAGCGTGAGCGGGATCTCACACGTGCCGGCGCCTTACTGCGCAGTTTTGGTACGCGTCGTTTTTGGCGGCCAATTTATTCACTTACTATCGTAAAACCCAATTTCACGGGTGGTCCTAACTAAATACACGTGGGTGCTGCCGGTTATATACAAAGGTTTTGCCTCAAATGTACCTGTAGTTTCCTTTGGGCTAAATAGCGGGGACATGTATGACAATTAAGCGCCAGCGGTTCAGGAGATTCGAACTGTTAAACCGCTTGTTTTTCAAAGCCTCTGTTTGGGTCCGTTACGCCGCAACGCCGTGGGGCTCTACTTGGGTCCGTTACATCGCTGCGCGACCTGATCACGGTAGTCGCTGACATTATTACAGCGAACGAGCTACGACGACAAGGCGAGCCGCTAAAGTGTTCTGCACTTAAGAATGGACCGCAATGAGCAGGAAGCTTATGGGAGATTCAACAAAAACGCTGCAACAAATCAAGAAGCGTAAATTATTACTTGCGATTGCACAACACCGTGCTACGTTATGCTGGCTCTGTGGCCGCAAAAATGGTTCGCGCAGGTTAGACGGGAGCAAAAAACTCATTTTGTAACGTGCTCTTGCAAACAGCAGAAACCACAAAAAAATTATTCGCTTCAAATGACAAAAAAACCTAGGTGCCCCGACAGCGTTTCCGCAGACAGCGGCACTAGGCGGCGGAAAGCGTTTCCTTGCGTAGCGTTTCTTTGTAGGTCACTTTATGATACAAGGAGCACATTAAAGAAGCATGTCTGTACCACTCTACTATTGTATTCGCCAGTCATGACACCGCCTGAAGTTTCACCTCAGTTAACACGTTTCTGGAACAATACTTGTATGCATCCATGTCTTCCCGTACGTATCTTCAAAGGTGCTGGAGGATTTATGTGGCACAGAAAAAGTGTTTCCTTTTCCTATTCGGTAAGCTCAATGCATTCAGATAGCTGGTCATCGGCAGCCTAAAACAAACTATCGACTGAATCAACCCACTTCCTCAGCGGGTCGTACACATCCAAACGCCACCCTCTTGCAAGCGCCACTAACTGCATTTTTTTCAACACTTTATATTCATTTCTACCTGAGAACTGCTTTTTCTACGCCACACAAATACTCGTGACCAATTTTCTTCTATGAGCATGGGCGCACGTGATCTTGCTCCGCGCAAAACGTAAAGAACTCTTGACAAAGAGCTCTTGTCGCTAAGCGTTCTTTGCGGCGGGTCGTAATCGTTATAGCGTGCCGGGGCATGATATGGCATTGTCGCTGTATATTGTCCCGCAGTGAAGACCGAAGCGAGGTTCTTTATAAATGGACCTTTACTGGAACGAACTTCTGCTCCCCAAAGAATACACTTATACACTGCTGGCTTCGCCTCACCCCAGGTTTCACGTTAGTGGAGATGGCCCCTTTTCTACGGGCTAAGCACCGTGGGGGCTCGGGCTGTCGTTTCCTGTCGTCGTTGTCTGATATCGTCACGGTAAAGCAAGTCAAACGATGGTCAAGAAACAAGTGTATCATCGATACAACCAGTTCCAAATAAACTAACATGATTTAAACTTATTTAAAATACATGAATAACCATGGTTTAATTGCAGTAATAACATAATTTTGTTTAATTCTGTCTCGGAATTGGTTTCAAACCCCAGGTTTTTTTTCTATAAAGGATACTTCTTAGCATGCGGCGGCGTGTGACAGGAAGGCAACTTACGGCCAGTCTGACTCTGATTTAGTTTCTTAAATCCGGTTCAATGCAAGAGAGAGCGCCTTTCCCTCAACACGCGCCCGGTCGCTCCTCCCAGCGGCGCTTTTCCGGCGCCCCATCAGCGCGCGCCATGTGGCAAGAGAGAGACTTACCATCTTTGAATACACTTTATACACTGCATGCTTCGCCCCTCCCCAGGTTTCACGTTAGTGGAGCTGACGCAGGATATTTTCGTACTCGTTCGGTAGCCACCGTTCGGCATGTGTGTTCTGGTGTATGAGACGCCAATTAAGAATTCATTAACGTTACCGCTTCTCGGCCTTTCTAGGCACCCCGCTACGCGTTTACAACGTCGTGCTTGTAACAATTGTGTCAGGACTCCCCGCGACGCGTTTCCAAGGCTGTGCTTGCACCATTTCTATCGCGCCTCCTGCAGGTGGTAGCACGAGTCCCGCCCGAGCGCTGCCAGGCAAATCATGCTAGTGCCGGAGCGCGCAATGACGTCATCGCTAGGCGAGGTTTTACTGTCCACATTCGCGGGCCCAACCACCAGCTTAAACAGCATCTCTATTAAGACATGAATGAGTCAAAATGCCTAGTTCGCGGCATCTTTCCCTCCCCCACTAAGAATCCATCGACCCTGTGCTAAAATAAAACAATTGTCGAAATAATGAAAGTGAAAGTTTATTCTCCGGCATATTAAGGCTTGAGGCGAACCACATGGATGGACTGTGGTCGCATCCGTCGTCGTAATGTCCCGCTGTCACTGTCGGTAACAACCTCGTAAACACGTTGGTCCACACGTCATAGAGTTCTGTACGCGCATGAAGTACCGTTGCAGACGCGTCTCGCTAAGGCCGCGTCGTGGGTGGAGGGTCCGGACCTACACAAGATCACCTGTGTGATATTCGGCGTCTCGACGTCGATGGTTGTAGTATCCGGCATCCAGGAGCTGCTGGTCCGTTGTTCTGTTAGTCCGTTTGCATGGGGTGGTACGCCATGTGTACTCGATGCTCCGTGTCTCTTTAGCACAAGACTCCTTGCATAAGCTCTGGAGTGAAGGCCATTGCGACGTACCGGGGCTGGGACTTCACGGGCTCAATATTGCCGCACAACTCGATTGATCAATTTGGCGACTTTTTGTGCAGTCCACTATAGAAGAGCGGTGGTCTGCGTAGCACGTCATGTAGTCTGTTGCTATGACAATCCACTTGTTCTCACCTCAGTACGTAGGAAGCGGGGCTAGAAGGTCCATTCCGATCTGTTTGAAAAGTCTCAAAGTCTCGATGGTATAGCGATGGGCTGCAAAAGTACCGCAGGTCTTGTCAGCGGAGTTTCTTTCCGGTGGCAACCACGGCAGCTTCGGCCAGCGGCAGCTCCAGGACGCCGGAAGTAAGGCGGGGCCAATAGTATTTCGCTTTGATTTTTCCAAGCGTGCGGGCTGTGCCCAGGTGTCTGCAAGACGGGTAGTCGTGCCAGGCTTCAAAAAGTTAATTACGTAGCTCTGCGGGAATGACCAGCAGATAATTTGATCTGGTTACGGGGCCAAAATTTTGGTTACGGAGTTTTCAGGCTGAATGCAGAGAAGTTTCGCTTGAACGCGCTTGGCACGACGGCTTTGCGTCCTTCAATGTAGTTGATCATGGTGCACAACACTGGGTCAGCGTGTTGCTGAGCGGCTAAGTCGATCTCCGTCACTATAGAAAAAAAACGCGCCGTCTTCATCACAGTCCTGCAACAGTGGGTCTACGGGGTGCGCATGATAGGCAGTCAGCGTTCGAATGCTTCCTGTGGGATTTGTAGACGATGGTGACGTCGAATTCTTGGATGCACCTGAACAGCGCAAAATTTGAACCATAGTGAAGCTGCAGGATTTCTTTTTATGTGAGCACTGAAGGACCCATTCCCACGGATTAGTACAAGTCTCAAAGTGTTTATTTAAATGTTCTGTCATCACTTTGCACCGTGATAGTAGTAGTTATCGCCATATGCATCGACATCGTCGTGTTCCTAATGCCAAACATTCACGGTTTTTTCGACTGAAAAGCTGTTAATACCACCGTCGAGTGTGTTGTAGTAGTTTCCCACCCTTAGCCAAATTTTCAAGGGATAACAACGGGCTCTGGTGGAAGAGGCGAGATCGGTAACTGCTGCTTGAAAACACAACTGTGCCAGGAAGAAATATCTTAACTGCAGATATTCGCCGACAGAGCACTACGATCTCCTGAGTTTTTCACAACACCGGTGAATACCATGGATAGTATAGGGGAGTGAAAAACTTCCGTACAAAAACAAAGGTCAGCTAGATAAGCTATTTATTTCTCTGTGTCCAGTAGAAAACAGAATACGAGATTTGAAGGAAGGAAAAAAAGCTTCCATTTGCAGCTTGAGCCCCCCTTACGTCCTACAGAAGACAACAGCAGTGATTTAGCACATAGAGACGGAGCGACTACATTAATTCAACATTTTTACGCAATTTTGATGGTAATATCACACTGTACATTACTATAAAAAAGAGGCAGCTATAGAAAAAGAAAAATATACACAAAGCAAAACTGGTAAATCGACAAAGCGGCAACCAAAAGTACATGTACATACATCCTCAGTAATGAATAAATCCGATTACAACGAAGGCTTTTTACCATTTTTTTTAGATTTTCGCTATAGAAACATTATTTTCTATACTGAGCTATTCGGTTCTACAGGACCGGGTGACTAGCGAAGCTGCGGGAATAACACCATTCAGTAACTATGCACTATATGAATACCCATTATCAATATTAGAAATGCATGCAAACTTCTTTGCAACTAATACACTCATTGCTAGGTTTGCAAATGCCGTTGAAGGTTACCCGGCACGGCAAATGCCGACTGTCACGACTAGAGTACCTGAATAGTGCTGAGATGCTCATTCATCTCAGCTCAATTTCTCGTTCCTTCGTCGTCGTACAAGCGCTTCAACCTGCCGGCTGGCGGTGCAGCCGGGATCGGCGGATGACTGCGAACGTATTCGTGGAGTCACGCTAAAACTTTGGTATGTCAGATTCGCACTTGATTTTCCCTTAGGAGGCGCGTTTGTACTTGAGTGGCTTATGCGCGGCTGTGTCCGGCTTATTTTCTTTACTGCTTGTTTTTTATTCCGTTAGCAATGGATACGCCACATCGCCGAAACATTTTGTGGTTGTTCCGCGAACACAGCGAGCTTCAGAAGGACATAGAACAAAACTGAAGGAAGCTCACACTAATGCGTAAGACTTGACGGTAGCGAAGCTGTACGCAATAGTAGCTGCTTCCTCTTTTTTCGCCTCACGGCGTTGTTTAAGCCTCGCCGATGTACGAGGGACCACAGCTGGATGTTCGTCTTCCTCTATCGAACACGGTTCTGCACCGCACGTGGCCACGTGGCCTTGCTTCGTTGCGAGCTCTTATTGCTGCGGCGTCGGCGGCCTCCTCGCCTTTCTCCGCCACGTCCCGCGCACGGGTCACATGCACGTCTCCTTTCCCTCCTCGCCAATCTCTCCCCTGCCGCCTATCTGTCCCCGTTATTGGGCCGCTGCTCCATGCCAGGCGCTTGCGGAAGGGGGTATGGTTTGACCTGTACCGCTCAAGGGCAAAACTGGTCACCCCGCGAAGACTGCCCGAGGTAGCGTAGTGTAGCTTGCGCTACAAAACAGCTCGTGTTGGCAGGTGTTACGTCGGTGTGGTTGGCTACGGTGTCGCTTCGTACGGGCCTCGGGCGGCTTGGCCGATGTGGTGAGTTCGTGGTGGCGGAGGCTCGTGCACAGTTTGCGTTTCTCGGCATGTTTGTCACGGCTCGCGGATTTTCCTCACGAACGGCGTGGGACAAAAAACTTGAGGGCTTCTCAATCGAGAACAGTTCTTGGCTCAAAAAATCCAAGGCACATGTAACACGAAAAAGGCATTCTTTGGAGCTGAAACCCCACATAGGCCCATATAGTCAAAATAGGCACTAAAATACCTATATATTCAAAATTGGCACTTACAGGCACAATAAACTATTGCTTTAAATAATCCCATCCCTTAGTTCATTTGATACGTGCTACAGGGTAACATAGGCATTTTGCCAAAAGTTACGGTCCCTAGTCATAAGGCATGGTTCGGGACAATATTATCGGTACATGATTCCTGACACGAAAATGTGCAGCCTCATGTCATTCATTCCCGTTATGGAGGAGCGCATTGAGCAAGAGGACGAGCGTGTGACTCGTCGAGGTTGTTGGGGTGTTTCGCTACTGAGATAATCCGAGGAACATGCGTGCCGGGTCGGCCGTTTTTCTGCTTAAGGTGAATAACCGAAACGCCATTGTGTTGGGATTTCGGCGCCACGTGAACATCATCAAGCGGCAAAGATGAATTCCTTCTCCTCCACTACGCTGTGCCTCTTAACTCAGTACTTTCGTCATCACCAGCCCTAGGTTCAAATTTCCAATTCCCTGTGGTGGGTTCAGTATAACCGATACCTAAAGTCATGTTTCATGGTGTTGCCACTCATTAAAAATTCAAAGTTTGGGGATGGACGTACCGAAGCTTGACCAGGGCTAGGAAGCCTGCCGTAATGGGTCGCTTCGGATAAATTTTGGCCACCGAGGTGCCTTTAACGTGCGCCTAAATTTCGACACACGGGCGCTTTCGCTTTTAACCTTCATCAGAAAAACTGTCACCGTGGCAGGGAATCGAATGGTTCGATGTTGCGAAAGCTTTCGGGAGACTGAACCCTCAAAATTTCTTGAAGAGAACAGGCAATCGCACGTCCACAAAAATGCGGAAAAAGTCGTATTTACCAGATCCCTGGTGAAAGGTGAAAGGATTCCTCCGATCCTGCCCACTGTAAAAGCCGCCGCAAAGCCGAAACCGCGGACGGGAGTAGGAAACACCTCCATGGTGAACACCCACTTGATGCCCGTCGTGACGACAAACATGCAGCGGCTCGTCATATTCAGCGCCAGGCTCAGATCCGGTATGCCTGTAATAGATATAAGAGTAACGGGGTATGCAGTGTCGATACAGTCTGACGTTTACTGCCTCATCCACGCGACCCTACAAAGGGGGAGGTTAAATAAGCCCCTTGGGCCGTTTTTGCACACGCTTTTTAATGCACCTGCAGTGATAATGAACGCAATATGAGCGCGGAGCTTTCGATATTTTAAGGCATTGGCTCCAACCTATCAGCAGCACACAATACGGAACCTAATACGCACACTGTGCAAATCGCTTTGCAGTGTCGACGAAACGAGACACAGTAAAGCTACGCAATTCCAACTCTCCAGCCGTGTTGATTTAGGATAGAGTACGCATACATTTTTCCTGAATGTCATAAGCTTTAAGGTGTGGAGCTTCAAACCCCTGTTTGTAGCCACAACAAAAGCGCACAAAGCGACCTCGAAACGCAAAATATTCTCGGGGCACTTAAGTGTGCTTACGCGCTTCAAACGAAAAAACCTTGCGATAGTTATCGACTTCTTTACAGCTACATAGGTATAGCGAGTTTTTCTTCGCGTTCCCTTCTTTGTCTTTAGGCGCAAAACATTTCAACGGGCACACTGGGGACACATGCCACAGCTTCCCCAAAATCAGAGTATGCGAGGCTTGGCTGTACCTGTTGTACTCACGCTCCGTCACGTTCGCTTGTCCCGCGGCACACACTGGCATACCATTGTTTCCTCCGCTGACAAAGTGCAGACTCAATTCAGTGGTATCGCACAATGCTTCTGCTGTGGAGACCCGGGCTCCAACCCCCAAATGGTTTGGCTTATAAGCCCAACTGAAATAAGCGGTGGCTTATTAGCCCATAAATAGCAAAGTTGGGTATGCCAGGAGTTCCCGGTCAATGCCTGCGGTAAGCCCTGCGCTTATCCTAGGAGTGTCTTTTTAAGCCACTTCCCCCGTAGCAAATTCATGGGTACCTGGTGAAAAGAAATTGCCTGTACACAGCGGCTGCCGGTCTTGCTCAGCTTTACGCAACAATATACGGTCGTGTACGATAAAGAGTTCAGTGAAAGTGCTATGCAAAATCTTTGCTCAGGATCCTTCAGCATAGTCATTCGGAAAAGCGTTTCTTTTGGATAGGTTTGTCTCAGACCCTTCTGCCGCTGTTCACCGTAGCTTACAACATCGACTTCAGACTCATCGTAATTACTTGTTGCAGGATCACTATCCATGCGGCTGCGACGCTGCTTCCTCAAAAGCTGAAGGCCAAACAAAACGTGGGTGAGATTTCTTATGCGCACGAGTAGTTTGTGCTTTGTGCGTTACACATGTGCTATGTAATGCAGCGTAAGCCAATGGAAATTCATCACCCACCTAGTGTTTTTGCAGTTTTTTTTCTGATGGGCTATATGAAAGCATGCAACAAGTCTTTTTAAGTGTACAGCAGTTTACGGGCTGGCCTTGTTGTCGTAGCTCGTTCGGTGCCACCATGTCTAGCGACAGCCGGAATCCGGCGGTGCAGCGAGATAATGGACCCAAGTAGAGCACCACGGCCTCACTGCATAACAAGCGGGTTAAACAGTCACAACTGTTCGAAACTCGTGAACTGCTGGCGCTTGTCATACATCTTCCCGCTGTTTTGCGCCAAAAAAAATTGCAGGCACATTTGAGGCATAATGTGTGTATATAACCGGCAGCCCTAGCGTTCATTTAGTTAGGAACACCCGTTGGGTTAGTTTTTACAATAGTAAGCGAAAAAGTGCCCGCCAAAAGCAACGCGTTCCAAACTGCGCAGTAAGCCGCCGGCATGTACGGGATGGAAGCACGCACAAAAAGAACAGAACTCCTCGTCGCGCTGTTCCCTGCAGTCGGCGCGAGAGGACTGTGAAGGAGGAAAATTTGAGTTGCGTTGGAGAAACCATCGTTGAATTCATCAAGAGAGGAGTGAGACAGGGAGGCGAACGGCGTGATGGGTGGTAGCAGTAAGCGGATAACAGCGCCACAGCCCATTATGGGGAATCACTGCTCTGCACTTCCGACAGCTTCCACGTTGAATATGACGGCTTTAATTTTTTTTTTTTTTTTTTTTTTGGGGGGGGGGCATTTGCTCAGTCTTTCACAGAGCCTGGCGTCATATCCATCGATCATAAACAGAGCGAAATGAAGTGCTAAAAAAGGATTCCTGTACCAAACGAGAGTATCGCGCTGGTGTTTTATTCCTGCAGCAGCTGCGTTTTACCGGAAGTACGGTCATGACAAATGACCGTTTGAATTCTACGCTACAGCTTGGGCTTTCAAACGGGTTCTCCTCACGTAAACTATGTTTTGCGAGCACCTCGCACCTGCACCTTTTCCAGTCCATACGAAACACGAAACATCCGTACGAAACACCTGTCCGTTCACAGCCCAGGTAATCAGTCAAAGGCTTGTTTTTGCTCAGGCGAATCATGAGTGCGTAGTTCAGGAGCGCGACCAGCTTTATGAATAACGACCTGCCCATTCTCAGCGGTTCTTCGCGCCGAATTTGCTTTTGCTTCTTGGGTTGTTTTTAATTACCTCGCTGCGCCGCTTGATTGCTGCAGTCGCTAGACATTGTGATAGCGAACGAGCTACGATGACAAGGCGAGCCCCTTAAGTGCTGTGCACATAAAGGTGAGCGGGAGTTGATCCTGAAGCAGTGCCAACACTGGAATAATTCTGCTCACTGCCATTCTGAAAGGGAAACAATTGAGACACTGCCTAGGGAAGGTGTAGAGCCGTGTGGATGAATTTAGCGGGCGAATAATGGCAGCCGATAAGTGTTACAAAAATGCGTTGCAGGTAGACGACGAGTTCCCTTTTTTCATATGTACAATAAAAATGCACGGAAGTAATCAACCTCAAACACGATCTACATGCAATCTAGCACGACTAGCACGACCACTGTAAGCAGTAACTCTGACTCCACATCAAGCTAACATTGACCTTTTCCCTGTTTAGCGAAAACAGAAAATTAACGTAAGCAGCTTTACACAACGGATTTTACGACAAGCGCAATGCAGTTTAAAGCAAGCCGCATACCTAATACAATCAACTTGCTTTTCCATGATTCATTAAATGCGTTTTTTGTATGTAACATTCACGGGCGGTTTAGTATACCAGGAGGGCTAAGCAAGCGGGGGTCTGCCTGCCTGGTCACTAGGGGAGTCATCTGATATTGTTTGGGATGGGGTGCGTGATATATATACTTGTTAATCTATCTCTAATTGGTGTCGCTGTAAACAAGAAGCAAGAACACGTGTGTGCCGGCTCGAAGACAGTCAGACAAACTACCCTGTGTTCTGGGAAAAACCCAGGAGGCGATGACTTTCGGTTAGGGGAGGCTCATTTACAAGCCAATGCTTCCCCTAAATGGTGGAATATTGCACGTTACGGGTGCGAAGTGCCTGCCACAAACACGAAGATTCCTGGGCATGCGCCGTGAACTTCGAGCAGTACAAAGAGTAGCAGCGAAGAGGCACGCAGACACATATGTTTCGAAAGAGCCCCTAGGTGCTTAAAGTTAAGGGCGCCGCTGGCTTGGTAACCAGCAACTCATTATTTGAGATTCACTTTTAACCAGGAGACCGTGAGTGCAGGTTTAACAGATACATAAGCAGAACTCACAAAATTTATTCCTATAGCTCACTGAGGTCTTACAAAAATTAGCGCTGAACTGGACAGGAAGAGACCTGAATAATACGGCCGTGACGTGGCCAGGTCACCAGTTGTCAACAACCCAAGTCAAATGAAACGCCTCACCATCTGTCGCCAAGAGGCATGCCGGGAAAAAAAATGCGCACTGTGCAGTCCCCCTCACCCATTATGAAAGGGCATCGTTAAAAACTGTTTACAGGTTATACGTACATCAGAAAGGGGTCATACTTTCCTCAAATACTGTCCCTTATTCGTTCTATCAGCTGACTTATTTTGATAGCCAGCTTTGAAAAAAACTTTCTGTGTACATTTAAACGGTTGCTCGTGCGTTTTGCCTCTTCGTAACCTACCGATCTATTCCTGAAGAGGAGGATGAAAGAGCACGAACTGGGAGCTCAGCGGAGAATTAATGGACGGCGAAGAGTGCGCCAGGATGAAATCCACAGCGGAAGGATGAGGAGGAGAGTGAAGGAGGAGAGTAGGGAACGGGGAAGCACAGCGCAGCATAAGCAGAGGTCGGTCTGCGGTGGGCACGGAGGAAGAATTATTGAGGAGGCACAAGAGGGCTTGTTCCGGAGGCGCGATAAAATCACGGCGCCGGGCACGGCACTGAGGCGCCCTCTGTCGCGAGGCGCCAAAGGGAAAACGCGCGCGGCGTGCATTCCGAAAAGCTCAGGGTTCAAGGTCAGTCAGTGCATATCCAGCTGCCGTCTTGGGCAGACGACGCCGACGAATCGCTCACGGGACTGGGCTTTTATTGGAGTCGGTTTGCGGCGGAAGAAGTCTTCCCGTTTCAAACATGGTTGTCGTTAGACGAAGGGCTGTGATTTTTTTAGAACGCGAAACCTACACTAAAAAAAAAAAACATGAGGTTGAGAATATAGCTTCCAGTTCCAGTGAATGATAGCTCGTATCCTCTATACCATTAGTTCATAATTAGACTGTCCTAACTTCCATGCCCTGTCTGTGCAACATGAAAAACGGGCACAAATCTGAGAAGCCCGCGAGAGGCCACAGCGGCGAGAGAAATTTGTGGCGAGGAGGCGACGTCGGCAGACGTCGTCTGCTCCGGGTTTCCTTCTATTGTTTAGTTTGAAGCGCGGTACGGCTTGTAACTGGGGCAGTATTTTTTAATAACTGCTGCTAAAATGTCCAGCACTTCAATTTATTCATTTTACAGAAACAAATCTGGCGATTTCCACAATATAATCTCTGATATTACGATTTTTGTGCGTCGCGTCCGTAGAAGAGCATGTAAACTATGGCAACGTACTTGATGCGTCATCTGTTGTGCTGCTTCGCATGCTGCATTTCCTCTTCGCGAAACATGGACACTAACGCGCCGCCCGCCCGCGTGGTCCCAGCCCAGCGGATTCCCCTCTTCAAATACTTCTTTCTCTGTGGCGGTGGGCGAGGAGAAAGAGGAGAAAGAAGAAAGATGATGAGAAACGTTGTCAATGCTTATGACAACAAGGAACACAAAACAATACTTGGAAACATGAAGTGTTTGGGGGTTCCACTTCTTGTCATCAAAGTGGTACACTCCTTCTTGTGCTCAAGGACGTTTTCAATACGAGTGGACGGAAAGCCTGTTGGCCTGTTTGACTTGAACCGTGGGGTACCGCAAGGTTCCGTGCTTGCGCCTCTACTGTTCAACATCGCGTTTGCACCATTGGCATGGAAGCTAAAAGACATCCCTTGTGTGAAATTTCTCATCTACGCCGACGATGTCACACTGTGGTCTACAAACCGAGACCTCGACTTGCAGTGTCGTCATCTGCAGCAAGCCCGGGTGTGTTCCATGCCTTTGCGCAATCAGCCGGCCTGGAAATTTCAGCTGAGAAGTCTGGCTATGTACAAGTGGCTAACAAGGCGGGGAGTTAGTTAGCCACCGAGGCTCACTGTTAACATAAGATTGGTTCAGCCGCAATACCAGAAAAGGAAGAGCTTCGGGTGCTCGGACTTCAGATCCACCAGTCGGGTTCGGGGTTTTTTTTGGCCGCTAGGAGGCCGGCGAGTGCGGACGCGCTTCACGTCGGCTCCCGCTAATATGCCAATTATCGCAGCGCTAATTATCCTATACCGAAGTTTCATTGTTACCACAGTAGGCGGTACCATCTCCGGCACCGACTGACACCACAGTCGACGAAGTGGTACGTGAATTACTCGATTTACGAACGATTTTCTTGTGCACAGCGTGGCCGCCCCGCTAAGCCTAGCCGAGGCCTAGCGCGAGTACGGCCCCCGGGAGCGCCGGCACCGGCCGTTAGGCCTAACCACCGCTCGGTATGGCCCACGCGGACACGGCGATGGATATTAGCACGGCACCGAAGGAAGATAGGAGCTCGGATCTGCAGCTCGGCAGCCACGACGGTCGCACGAGCATCGGAGTTCAAGGCAGCGACATAACTCCCAGAGATACGGCGGGATGGACGACAGTGGGCAAGCGCACAAAGCCCGCTGCTGCCGCCGACGACGCTTCGAAAGCCTGTGAGTCCCCATCGATTGAACATACGTCGAGAGCGCGAGAGCGAGCTAGTTACGCCAGGAGAGCCACGGCAGCGGCCACGAAAGCAGCAGGCATGCCACCGATACTGCCAAAGGACGATATCAAGATAATAGTGCGGCCACGTGGAGGCCTGAACATAGCGAGGACCGAGGCGACGATTATCATGTCCGCCGTAGTCGCAGCGGCAGGAATCCCGAAACAAGAAGCAAACGCGGACACAATCTGCACTAACGTGGTCCAAAATATCATCGTGGTGAGCACCCCCGATCCCCGCCGAGCGGGGCTATATGTCAGCATGCAAGGCCTCTTCATAGGAGGCAGGAATTACGAGGTCAGCGCGTATCAAGCGGCACACGAAGGCACCGTGAAGGGTATGATCAGAGGAATCGCGATCGAGGACTCCCCCGCCGAGATCAATGCCAATATCGTAAATGAGGCGAACCCTCTGGCATTACAAGCACACAAAATCGGCAACACGACAGCGGTAATCGTCCTGTTTGAGGGGCCCAAGGTCCCCAACTATGTGAAATACGGCCCGATTCTCCTGCGGTGCGGCCTATATAGGAAGCACTTCGATGTATGCAGGCAATGCGGAAAAGTCGGCCATCGAAGCGACGTATGCCGCTTCCCTGACACCCGAGTATGCATTGCATGTCGCGAGGCTACCCCTAACGCGGACCACGACCGCCATTGCACGCCTAAATGCAAGCTGTGCGGCGGCCGTCACGTGACCGGAGCTCGCGAGTGCACAAACAAGTTCAAGGTGCCCTATGTTGTCAAGCGCCGGCAGTGGAACCGCAAGATGGATGCTCTAGGCAGCCAACGCTTCCCGGAATACAACACAGCTGCCGATTTCCCGCCATTGCGCCCCGCATCGCCCGAGAACACACGAAGAAGATCGCGGTTGCAAACGCGCGGCAACAGTGGAAGCCGCTCTACCAGCAAGCGCAGCACAAGTCGCGCCCGACAGCCGTCGGTAACCCGTGAACGAGTCGCCTGGGCCGATACCCTCAAAACACCCAAGACGCCTGTACGACCATCCCAAACGGAGGACACCGCAATGAAGGCCCTCCAGAACGAAAACGCCCAACTACGCCAGAAGATCACTGAACTTGAACGCATGAACGCGGACATCAACACGAAGCTGGACAGACTCCTCGCCCTACAGCAGCAAGCGCCCTCCGAACGGCACTCATCACCATCAGGCAACCCGCCGCCCGCAGAGGCAGCCACCTTGGAGGCACGACCAGAACAGGACCCACGAAGTCAACAGCGGGAAGCGGAGCCGACACCTAAGCGGAGGGCACTCGAGGCCGCCAAGGAACGGAAGCTACTAGTACGGCTTGAGAACTTGGAGGAACGCACCGACGCCTTCATTAAAATGTCAAACGAGCGCAGTGCGCAGTTAGAACAAACGTGCTGTAACATGCAGACCATGATCATGCAAATGCAAACCCAACTCCAAATGCTAATGTCGCTCCTAGGCTTAGGTGGGGACCCTCAGCAGTTCCAGCCGGTTAATCAGCAACAAACGCACGGGCACTTTTCGCAATGAGCTCACCCGCACGAGACTTCTTGGTATGGCACTGGAACTGCAATGGATACGTTGGCAAGAAAGCCATACTACAGCAATACCTCCGACATCTCAACCGTAAGCCCGATGTTATTATGCTACAGGGAAAGCTCAGCGAGTCCCCGCCGCAGCTCTCTGGGTATCGGGCGGACGCGCGTCCACCCAGCGCGCGTGCGACGTCCACGGGGGCCAGCCGAGGGGTGTGCATTCTCGTGCGCAAAGACCTCATGTTCATAGAACACAGTCTCATCGAAAGCAGTGCGATCGAACACTGCGCGCTGGAAGTGATTGTTGGCAAGAAACACAAAGAACGCATCCTTCTCGTCACGGTGTACAGCAATCCGACCCATCGCAAGCAGCGGTTTCGGGCGCTCCTCCATCGAGCGAACCGACTAGCCGCGGGTAGTACACTTCTGATCGGGGGCGACTTCAACGCGCCACACCAAGACTAGGGTTACCCGAAAACGACCGTCAAAGGCCGTAACTTGCTGGAGGACGCAACTGAGGCCGGGCTGCAGCTGCTCACGGACCCGGCGTACCCCACGCGTATCGGTACATCAGTCACCCGTGATACTACTACGGATCTCACCTTCATTAAGACGGCAGCTCCCACCCCGGGGGCGCGGTGGCAGAACACGGGCGAGGAACTCGGGAGCGACCACTACGTTCTCGAAGTGCGCGTTCCACTCCTGAACCCCAGAGTGCGCAGAGCACCCGCACACATGAGCTCACGGACTGGAATAAGTTCAGGCGATGTCTACCTGAGGAAAGTGCGGAAATCGAAGACATCGAGGCGTGGACGGCAGCAGTCATGCAGGCCACGGCCGAGGCGACCCAAACGATCGAGACTGACGAAAGCGTTAGCCAAATGGACAGCCGACTCGCCCACTTGCTCGAGGCCAAGCGTTCCATACAAGCGCGCTGGAGGAAGCAACGCACCAACTGGCGCCTCCGTAAGAAAGTCGCCATTCTCAACCAAGAGATCCAGCCGCATTGCAAATCGCTCAGCGCTCAACAGTGGCACGAGGTATGCAGCGACGCCGATGGCCAGATACATAAGGGTAGGACATGGCGACTGCTCCGGCACTTGCTCGATGAGACTAAGACAAAAGGCTACCAACAGAACACCCTCGCTCGCATCCTTCACAAAGCCATCCCAGAGCGGGGCGAGTCCGAGGGGAGCAAACACCTAGAGGACAAATATCTCCCCGATTCCCCTATTGATCAGCACCCCGAATATGGCGGCGCTGCCAATGACGTCCTAGACCGGGACATCGAAGTCTGGGAAGTGCGGGCAGCCCTGCAAACTCTCGACTGCAAATCGGCGGCGGGCCCCGACCGAGTGACAAACAAGGCCCTTAAGAACCTCAATGATCAGGCTATCGTTGCGCGAACTCGCTATTATAACAAGTGCTGGCATGCGGGTCGCCTCCGGAGACAGTGGAAGACAGCCAGAACAGTCCTAATTCCGAAGCCGGGCAAACCGCCCAGTATCGACCATCTCCGGCCGATTTCGCTCACTTCGTGTGTGGGCAAATTCTTAGAACATGTCCTCCTCAACCGATGGCAGCGCTATCTCGAAGACAACGAACTCTACCCCGACTCACTCATAGGGTTTCGGAGTCACCTGAGCACTCAAGATGCCATGCTCCTCCTTAAGCACGAGGTCATCGACGACATGGTCAACGCCCGGGACAACAAGGCGGTGTTGGGCCTCTACCTACAAAGTGCCTTCGATAGGGTGCGGCACTCTGCGATTCTGGCGCAAGTCTCTCACTTGAGCATGGGGCGGCGGACGTACGCATACATACGGGACTTCCTCACAGGCCGCTACACGCAAATGTGAGCCGGTGAGCTCCAATTACCCTAGAAGCAACTTGGCAGCAGAGGTACCCCCCAGGGATCCGTGGTATCGCCGCTGCTTTTCAACCTGGTCATGATTGGCGTCGCCAACCGCCTCGGGCAGCTGCCGGACGTTCGGCACACCATCTATGCCGACGACATTACACTGTGGGTCACGGGAGGGAGCGACGGCCACATCGAAGATACTCTGCAAGCAGCAGTCGACGCTATCGAAGACCAGCTTGATGGCACGGGCCTCATATGTTCCCCCTCTAAATCAGAGCTGCTCATCCTCCCCCCGAGGGGCAGGCGTAAACCGCAATCACCAACCCCCATTACGGTGTGTACGACAGGGGGCCAGGCGATTCCCGATGTAGCACAGATACGGGTTTTGGGCCTCCTGATCGAGCGGAACCGAACCAACGGATCCATAGTCAGCAAGATAGCAACGAAGGCGGCAGCGGCGGTCCATCTCATCCGGAGCATCTCCACGCGACATGCGGGCATGAGAGAATCCAGCCTCACTAGACTGGTACAATCGTTTGCCGTCAGCCACATCGCATATGTGGCCGCCTTCCACAACTGGCGGCAGTGCGAGCGGGAAAAGGTGGACGCCACTATCCGCAAGATCTACAAGACAGCTTTGGGACTTCTCCAGAGCACCAGCACTGCAACGTTGCTCGCTCTAGGTGTCCATAATACCATGGATGAGATTGCCGAAGCGCAGCGCACCGCTCAAATAGAACGTCTATCTAGAACATGACCGCAAAGGTACCGGAATCTTGGAAGAACGCGAACATCATCCTAATCCATAAGAAAGGTGACATGAAGGACCTGAAAAATTACAGGCCGATCAGCTTACTGTCAGTCGTCTACAAGGTACTTACCAAGGTAATCGCTAACCGAATTTCTGCAACCTTAGATTTCAGTCAACCTAAAGAACAAGCAGGGTTCCGTAAAGGTTATTTAACAATGGACCATATTCACACGATCAATCAGGTGATAGAGAACTGCGCTGAGTATACTGAAACCCTATATATAGCCTTCATAGATTATGAGAAAGCCTTTGACTCGGTCGAAACCCTTGCAGTCATTCAGGCATTACGGAACCAGGCGGTAGATGAGCATTATGTAAGAATACTAGAGGATATCTACAATGGGTCTACAGCTACCATCATCCTCCATAGGGAGAGCAGTAAAATACCTATAAGGAAGGGTGTCAGACAAGGAGACACAATCTCTCCAATGTTATTCACAGCATGTTTACAAGAAGTATTCAGAACGTTGGATTGGGAACAGGTGGGAGTAAGGGTCAATGGTGAATACCTCAGTAACCTCAGATTTGCTGATGACGTTGCCTTGCTAAGTAACTCGGGGGACGAATTGCAAAGCATGCTTTCCGCTCTGGGCGAACAGAGTAGAACCGGGGGCCTGAAAATTAATATGAAGAAAACTAAAGTAATGATCAATAACCTCGGTACAGCACAGCGTTTTGAGATAGGTGGCGAGGCAGTGGAAGTGGTAAGCGAATATATCTACTTAGGCCAAGTTGTGACCCCACACCCCAACCATGAGGCAGAAATAATTAGAAGGATCAGAATGGGGTGGGGTGCATATGGCAGATATTCTCAGATAATGAACAGCAGCCTACCATTGTCGCTGAAGAAGAAAGTGTATGACCGCTGCATCTTACCGGTACTCACCTACGGGGCAGAAACTTGGATGCTCACTAAGAGGGTTCAACTTAAATGGAGAACGACTCAGCGGGCAATGGAGCGGAAAATGATAGGTGTAACATTAAGGGACAGGAAAAGAGCGGAGTGGGTCATTGAGAAAACTGGTGTTAAAGACATATTAGTAGAAATTAAGAAGAAGAAAAGGACGTGGGCAGGGCATGTAATGCGAAGGCAAGATAACCGCTGGTCATTAAGGGTAACAGAGTGGATCCCTGGAGAAGGCAAGCGTTGGAGGGGGCAGCAGAAAGTTAGATGTGCAGATGAGATCAAGAAGTTTGCGGGGATAAATTGGTCACAGTTGGCACAGGACCGAGGTAATTGGAGAATAATGGGAGAGGCCTTTGCCCTGCAGTGGGCGTAGATAGGCTGGTGATGATGATGATGATGATGATCTAGAACACGGACGGGCCGTTACATCCTCCCCCAAGTGGGCCTCCTCCCCCGAGGGGGCCTGCAGGAGTCCAAGGAGCAGATACCGGCATACGTACGCAACCGTCTCATCGTATGTCTTATCCCCAGGAACATGAACCCCGAGCACAACCACGACCGCAGAATGGCTAGAGCGCGAGGTCTGGTGGACTTACATGCACAAGACACCGGCGCAGTCTTCGTCGACGCGGCCGAGCACCAGAGTCAGCACGCCACCTTTGCGGCCGCAGTGGTGACGGCTACAACGGGCGAACTCAAGTCTTCCGCATGCTTCCGGACTAGCAAGGCCTCACACGCCGAAGAGGTGGCCATTGCCCTGGCCATAGTGAATCCCCAGTGGACTACGGTGCTCTGTGATTCAAGAACAGCAGTGCTAAACTACGCTCAGAACAGGGTGTGCAGTGTCGCGGCGCGTGTCCTCTGTACAGCAGGAGTGCGTGACAGTGCGGTGTGTGTGAAGTGGTTCCCGGCACATATGGGCCCCAGTATATCCCGCCGGGGCAATGACAACCAGAACGAGACGGCCCATGCCGCCGCGCGAGGACCGGCCGACCGCGCGGTGGCTAGTGGTGTCGAAATCTCGGAGTGGCAACCCCCAGAAGGTAACAAGGACCCCCTGACCACCTACAACGAAGTGCTACAGTGGTACCGATTCAACAGGAGGACTATGCCGCCCCCGCATCCGGGACTTACCCGAGCGGAGGTGGTGCTGTATAGACAGCTGCAAACTGATTCAATACTGACTCCAGTGCTAGGCAGACATGTGTGCCTGGAGGTATATGAAAGTGACATTTGTAGACTGTGCGCGAGGGAGCGAGCCACTACGGCTCATCTCCTCTGGAACTGTCAACTACGACCGCGTGAGGCCAGCGAGACCACTACGCTCCCACCGCAGTACAATGCGGCGAAGAAGAGCAAGGACTATAACACCCAGCTACAGGCCGTCCAGCAGGTTGCGGCGGCCCTCGAATGGCAGTGGCCGGAGTGCGACACGGGTAAGGGGGTACGATCCTCCCGACCTCGTAGAGCGCCCCCGGGTGCGGTTCAAGAGGTGCTATCGTAACGACGTCGCGGCCGCGTCACGGCACCTGGGCCCCTGTTAAGGGCGCCCCACCGTCTGCAGGCCCAAATAAAGGTTATTCTCTCTCTCTCGCGTTCGGGTATCCATTGGCCCCGAAAGGCACGGAAAGACTCCCCGACCACCTTTCACTTGATCCGCAGGATTGCAACACGGAGTAGAGGAGCCCGCACGGAGGTAGCTCGGCGAATTGTACGCGGTTTTCTACAGCAGTGCTTACTTTACCAGGCACAGTTTCACATACTGACAGCACAACAATGGGCGAGGCTTGAGGCTATCAAGAGAGAGACCATGCGCACCATCACGGCACTTCCTCGTTTCACTCCGATTCTTATCTTACAGCAGCATTCCCAGCTCAATGCTATCATGGAGCTTGTAGATCAGCGTGAAGAAGCAAGAAAGCCCAAGCGTTTTTATACTATACCTATGGTCGGAGCGCTCCATTCGTATTTCAGTAAGGAGCCTCCTGTGACTTAAACCATAGACGACCTTTCACCATGGCGCTATACAGCAATAAAAACCAATAAGACAACGAAACTTCGTCGCCGTGAACAGCCAGCGCCAACCTCAGATACCACAGTTCCTGAAGGTTACTGTGTATTGTACACAGATGCAGCGCTTCTCCCTCACGGAGGACGGACCGCTTTCGTCAGTTCCACACACTCAGGACTAAAAGGCTCGCGCTGTTATTCCACCGACACGCCAGACCCGCTGCTACTGGAGCTCCAAGCTGTATATTACGCAATCAAAGCTGCAAGTGGCCTCCCTAGCATCAAAGAGGCGCATATAGACACAGACTCGATCAGTTCTGTGAAGCACCTAAAGCAAGTGACAAAGACTCCTCTGATCTGCCACCACATTCACAGCCTCCACATGACAGCACAGCTAATGGTACGCGTACTTTGGGTGCAGGGGCACGGTCACAATTTTTTCAACCAATTAGCGGACAATCTTTCGCACTCTCCTGCCCCACCTGAATCTGAATCCGCCGCTAGCACGCTTCCTAGTGATCCACGCTCCCGCCTTTTAGCCATGAGATCCCTCCTGAGAAAGGACACACGTGCCCTAATTCCCACTTGAGTCTGCTCCCTCCCTCCTAATCTTTCCTGGGTGGAGAAATTTTCTCTCAGGAGGCTTCGGGCTGGGGTGGCTCTCACACTTTCAGTCACCTGGACTTGGGGACCCACACCACAAGGCCCAGGAACATGGCCCAAGTGTCCGGCTCCGGTGGCTGAAGTGGATGTGAATCATCTCTTGTGGACGTGTACAGGATCCAGAACAGCTCCGACCAGTGTACTAAGAGTGGTTCGTCTTTGGTTGGATAAACTGGGGGACTTCAACCGCTGGGTGCACGAAGACCGCTACTGCAGGTCGCTGCTGAACTTCTTACAGGAGACCGGACTCCATTCCTGCCTTTAGACTTGTACAGGGTCATCAATTTCCTGACTACTTGTGCTTTTGTACCCCTACTCTTTATTTTACCCAATGTCTTATCTTTTCTTACTATGCCACATGGCAAAAATGCGAATTAAAAAATTCCGTTCACATGATTACGCATGCTAGACAGCGAAGTCCGGTTCAAAGCTCCTCCCCTTTATTCTGTGTTTCGATAGCGGTTCCGAGTACTGCAGATTGTGATAACGCCAGCCTAGACTGAAAGCGTGCCAGCTATCGCTTTTGCTTGTGTCTGCACCCCGTTAGGCAGGTCACAAAAGGGAGTAGCTTTGTGCTGGTCGTCGATGTCTTGCATGCGTAATCCTGTGAACGGCAATTAAACTTCGCAGTTTGATATCTCGGAGTACAGATGCGCTAGGAAAATTCAGCTAAATGAAACTGCGTGGAAACACCATTGTGTTCAACTTTTCAATACAAACATGCCTGCTTACTAAAGCCACTAAAAAGTTAATTATTCAATTTTAGTTAATTAAGATACCGACATCAATGATTGCCACATTCAAACGGGCGTCAAACGGTACTGTAGAGCTGGCTCTCACGTAAAACTAACTGCCTAATTTAAAAATAAAAATTCCCCCGCATTTCCCCGAGGGGGAGAATGTGAAAGTGCGAATGCACGGTTGTCGGCCCGCTTGCGGCGCTTGCGCTCGGCCCCCGCAGCCCACCGCCTCGCCGCCTTCTCTTCCATCGGGTTTGTAGTATCACGTGTACACCACGCAGTTATCAAGCCGCTATAACGCCGCTGAGTCGCCAACGCACGCCGCTGACGATGTAGTTTGAATGCGTTAAAGATATAAGGCGCGTCACTAACACTTATATCACCGTCGCGTCCGTGGCTTGATAAAGAAAAATATCATGGTGCCCTAGTAAGAGCGCGAGCTGAAAAGATGCTCTTTGACGAATCGCCTACCAAGCGAGCGCTTGGATTAGAAAAACGACACGCTTGCAAGAAAAAGATAGCTGAGATTGAAAATGATAGGGGGATATGGACTGATCAGGCCGATATCGAGCATGCGTTTAGGGAATTTTATGAAACTTTATTTTCTGTTCATCCCACAGACATAAACAAATTTAAAGAAGAATTTCTGAATGCGATGCCTCGTTTAGGAGATGACATAAGAGCCAACCTTGAAGCCCCTATAACCATAAACGAGGTAAAGAAAGCAATTGATGACCTCAGCCCAGGAAAAACACCAGGTCCAGATGGTATTGGAGCAGCGTTTTATAAGGTTTTTAAACGCGAACTTAGTCCAGTGCTGTGTGATGTGTACGCCGAAGCATACGAGAATAATCTACTGCCACCCTCCTTCCGACAATCGCACACTATTCTTATACCAAAAACCGAAGATGTAGTAAAACTCAGGAGCATGGGAGCCTATCGTCCAATAAGCCTTTCAAACGTGGATTATAAAATACTAATGAAGATCTTGGCAGGGCGTCTGCAGTCTGTAGTACAGGATATAGTGGGGCCACATCAGACGTGTGGCATCAAAGGTAGATCTATAACAACTAATGTGCATATAGCCCGAAGTATTCTTGATTGTTGTGACAGCACATGACAAGTTGTAGCCATGCTACAAATAGATCTAGAGAAAGCTTTTGATAAAGTCTCGCATGAATTGTTGATTTTAATTCTCCAACAAATTAACGTAGGACAAGTGATTACTCAGGGAGTGCAAATGGCGTACAGTGAAGGCAAGACGAGCCTAGTGATTAATAACGAGGTCAGTTCTCCCATTTCAGTTAAGAGCTCCGTACGGCAAGGCTGCCCCATATCGTCATTACTTTTCTGTATTTACATTGAAACTTTTTGTTTGAGCATTACAAGAAACTGTTGCTTTCGAGGTTTTGCACTGCAAGCGTGTGAAGTGCGCATACTTGCGTATGCCGATGACATCGCTTTGTTTTGCCGCGACAGGCAAAGCATATTAGAAGGCATAGATACCCTCAAAAAGTTCTGCCGGTATAGCGGGAGTGCTGTGAACTGGGGCAAGTGTATTGGCTTTTGGCACGGCGACTGGGATTGTAAACCGAGCACATTTGGCGGCATTAGATGGGACGACACGCCGACGAAGTATTTGGGAGTTCCGCTCGAGAACTACCGAGACAGTGACCCGTACTGGAGAAGGCAGGCGAGCGAAATGCGAGAGAAGGCAGAAAAATGGGGTGGAAAACAGCTATCGATGTTTGCGCGCGCAACCGTTTGCAATCTATTTTTTATGTCCAAACTTTGGTACGTAATGCAGGTTTTGCATTGTTCGCGAGCCAATGTGCAAAGATTCCACCGAGTGTGCGCAGTGTTTATATGGTGCTCTACGTGGGAGCGAACTAGTCGAACTAACCTGTTCCGAAGAGTTCGCAACGGTGGTCTATCTCTGGCGCATCTTTTTTTGCCGCAGATTGTGAACCGCTTTCTTTTTTTGCGTGACATGCGTGATCCTTTTATGCGCACAGTCTGTCAAATGCGTCTGGGCAGAGCTTTACCACAATTTGTTGTTTCAAGTGATGGCTTTGTTTCTGGAATTCATGGATATGTTCGAGAGGTTGTGGATGCGACAAAGTTTTTGAGTGCACGTTTCTCAATGGAATATTTGGCGAATGTGACAAGAAAAAAGCTGTATGGAGACCTTGTCGACACTACTTTGCATATTCCACTGTACAGATCCATATACCGTGCAGGGACAGGGCAGGATGTGCTGAAAAGAGTAAAAAGGATGTCAGTACCGCCTTATGTTAAATCCTTTTTCTTTAAGCTGCACGATGGGGTGCTGCCGGTGAAGACTTGGATGGTAGAAAAAAGCCTGTTTGTGCCGTGGGGGGAAGACTGTTTAGTATGCAAAAAGCCAGAGACAGTTGAGCATGTATTCCTAGATTGCTGGGATGGGGTTTTCTTTTGGGATGTTTTACAGCGCACGCTGAGGAAAGATTTTCCGTTAAACAGCCACGGTATTCGATACTTGGCTGTGGAAAATGAAGGAGCACCATACGATCTCATAATGCTGCTGGCCCTGCATGGTATATGGAGGTCTCGACTGGCAGTTCGCTACAGCGATGTGGACGCGAGACCCGGAAGAGAGTACTTTTGCGAAAACGTTCGTCAAATTGTAGAAATTTTGAAAGCACAACCTTGTCCACCTGAATGGTTGCCTGTACTAGAAAGTGTAACTAGGCTTCGGCCTTTTTAAATTTTGACACTAGCAAATGATACGCTAGTGTTTTTACTTCTGCTGTAAGCTTGTGTTTGTTTTTGTTTTGTTGAAGCCATGACCAGGCAATAAAGAAAAAAAAAAAAAAAAGCGTCCGTGGCTTGGTCGGTAGAGCGTCGCGCTGCGGCCGCAAAGTCCTCGGATGTCAACCTGGCGCCGGATGCTGTTTCTTTTTTAAAAAAAAATTCCCCCGCATTTCCCCGAGGGGGAGAATGTGAAAGTGCGAATGCACGGTTGTCGGCCCGCTTGCGGCGCTTGCGCTCGGCCCCCGCAGCCCACCGCCTCGCCGCCTTCTCTTCCATCTCTTCCATCGGGTTTGTAGTATCAATCGTACAACACGCAGTTATCAAGCCGCTATAACGCCGCTGAGTCGCCAACGCACGCCGCTGACGACGTAGTTTGAATGCGTTAAAGATATAAGGCGCGTCACTAACACTGATATCACCGTCGCGTCCGTGGCTTGGTCGGTAGAGCGTCGCGCTGCGGCCGCAAAGTCCTCGGATCGAAACCTGGCGCCGGTTGCTGTTTCTTTTTTAAATATAGAGGAGCACTGCGGACGCCGCCGCCGGCGGTGGATGGTTTGGGGTCGCTTATAAAGTGCATTCGCACTTAATAGATGTAATTGAGAGGCAGGCAGCATGGTTTTTGCAAGGGGTTGTGAACAGCTTCGCAGCATTTTTATGTATTATGCCTTTGTGGACGCATGAAATAGGAACCAAATTTGTGTGGTGGGATTTTTGGAAAGTCTTTCAACCGGGTGTGTTACACGAAAGTTAATCGGATATTGTACGAACTTGCCTAAAATACAGTGTTGTACGGAACGGCGTTGCTGGAACTAGTTCCTTTTTGAAGGAACGGAGGAACGCCACCGTTCCATTAAGGGGTCGGTGGAACTGCAATGGTAACTCGTTAGGTTGATGAGGGAACGGCAGGAACGGCGTTCTTTTTGCAAACGTTACATCGCTAGGATTTGGCTGTTTTTGATGCCAAGGCTCGACTACAAATATCGACAAGTCGCTGCTGTGTTTCTCTTCCTAAAAGCTGGCCAATTTGCCCGCCCTTCAGGGGAACGTGCTTCCTCGAAGGTCAAAGGCCGAAGAATAATCACGCAGCGCGCCGCATCCTGTGCTTGCTTACTTGCTGGTTGTGCTTTGAGATTGCTTTTCACCTTTCATCGTTAGGGGAAGCCAGGATGCGCGTCTGGCCGATAGAATTGTTCCCTACCGGGGAAAGGTTGTCTAAGTCTGAGCGGTGCTGCAGGTCCCTTGTTGAACCACCGTATCTGTATATTGCCAGGGGTAATTACCGCATTAGTGCGCGTGAGGCGCGGGCGCGTTGTTGTCGGCTGAGTTGCACTCGCTGTGAGGTCATACGAAGGGTTTCCGGCTCAAGTACAATGCGTCAGTACCCTGAAGCGCTTCCATGGAACGGCTCTTCAACATTGTCAACGAAGTGGTGACGAAAGAACGGGTTCGTGTGTCTGCAACTCTTGCTGAGTTCAAACAAGGGACTCTACTAAATTGCGACTATGCATTCCGGCATTTTTTCTCACTAGTTGTTTTCACATTTTTTCACTCATTCTACGTTCTTTTTCACTTCTGCCATATCTTGTAATTTTGATATGTACTCAACTTCATTCTGCTTGAAGAACCAAAAAATCTCTTTTCTGTCCCACAGCACGTGTTTTCTTTTTACTTTTATTTATGGGTTGTTTTCTTTTATAGTCGGACACAAAGTGCCACACTAAAAAGTGTCGCACTTTGTGTCTGACTAAATTTTTTGCAGTGTAAATGCTTTTTACGCACGTGATTAGGCCGCGCGTTATTTCCTGAGCTTTTCCCTTATGCGTATTTCCAACCACAGCACATGATTTGTGCGTCGCGTGTACATATTTGGCTACCTTTGGTTGTTTCCTTGATCTACTACCCTGATTGTGGTCGGCATACTTTGTAATTCTTGAGCGTAGATTTCGTGTGTGACTACACTGTTCACTTTTATTTTTTTCTTGTTATAGTCTTCCGACATATACCTGTATTGCGAACCTCGTAGTCATTACTTGTTCTGCTGCGCTTTGTTATTCGCACATTTGTGCTGTATGATCCTCAAAGCTTCACTTTTTTAACCTCCTTACTGCATTCCCTGCAAAGAGGCCTGTAAGGTTTTTAAAATAAACTGTAGTATTCAATCAGGCGCTGTATTCATTAAAGGCGTATGTACTGTTCCTGTCGACGTGGTTTCTTATGCAAGAAATTTAATTATTTTCCTGCATGTGAGTAACTTTCTATTTGCACGTATTAAGCGCAGTAACCTTACTGCGCATTTGTAAGACCGAAGTGAAAAGTGTCATATGTGTTGCACCTATAATAGACGAGCACCAAAACCGCAGTTAAACATGTCTGGGGTTTGTCTGGTGCTCCATAAAAAAATCGTCTAGGATTTTTTTGGATTCTTATTATCTCCAGATGATCTGCTGCCGGCGGTGTTCATATTCGTATAATACACGTAGTTCCATGTGAGTTTTAAATTTCTTCATTTATTTCGCCTCAGGATTATCTGACACCATATTTTAATTCAAAAAATAATATGTAACGTTAATGTAACGACACGTTCCAAGGTTCGAAGTGGAACTGGAACGCGTTCCTTTCGCAATAAAAAAACTTGTAACGGGAACTCGTTTCAAAATTGGGAAGGAACGTGGAACGAGCTTTCGTTCCTATTTTAGAGGAACGTGAACAACACTGCTAAATTATGTCTGGTGAAATGGTTCATGCGTACCTCAAAACTAGAAAGCAATGCGTTGATGTAGCCGGAAAGTTATCTTTTGGAGTTTTATATCTGGTGAGCCGCAAGGTTCTCTTTTACAAGCAATTTGGTTTCCGTTACAAAAGAACGATACTGACAACGTCTGGGTTTGGGTTAGTACGTTCATGTCTGTGTCTTCTGTTTACTGTTTTCCTTTAAACGATACTGCCGATACACGTGCAGGACCACATAAAACTGTGTTTATTTGCACATCAGCGCCTTATTTACTCTTGCATTACAATGTCAAAAAATCAAGGAAGGTTAAATGAGTGCCTCCAAAAATTTTGTGATTGTTGTATTGAAGGGATTATAATCCATTTTTATAAATATTTTTTGCATGATTATAGGAAACAAGATATTCCCACTGCTTATTTTTATTTGACAAAGGGAACTAAGGTCACATCAACATGCAAATCAGCTTAGGTGTCTCGGCGTTACAATTACGCGCAATTTATACTGGGACGAACGAAGCAAATGCGTTTGTGGATCCGCTCAACGCAAACTTCGCCTGTTCAGGTGAAAGTTGAACTATAATAGAAATGAGGTAAAACTAGATGCTTACAGAACAGTGTATACGACCTGTTGTGGAATACACCAGTACAGTAGTCTAGTATTTGCAACACGTGTACTTCGTAAATAAACTGGTAGGGAGTCATTAGGTTGCCTCGCGATTTCTTTTGAACGCATAAAAAACGCAGCCGCCAATAGGCTGAATATCTCCTGCCGACTTGGGAGAACTGTTAAACACACAGAAAAAGGCTGATTAAACTTTTTGTATCCCTTGAAGAAACAAAGATCAATTTTGCCTCCAGACTATGGTTGCGGCGCAATTACTGAGGTACAACGTATGAGTCCCCTTTCAGTTGTACTGCGGAATGAGCCATGAGTTGAAGCCATAATTTTTTTAGTTAGCGTAGAGACTGTAGTTAATTAGAATATCCGCAACGCAGCTATAATGCCTAAGAAACACACAATTCAATTTTCCTAACGCAAACTGGCATTATGTTTTCATAAAATGCCTTTTTTCCAACCATTCTATAAAATTAAACAATGGAATAAATATTGTTGAGAGAGAAGCTCCGTACAAGTAATCTAGATAGATGGCGAAAGTGCTCTTCCAGTAAAAGGCGGGTACGTTCAAAAAACATTGGTCGCCATCCCGTCCTCGAAAGTGGATGTCCAGCAAAGCTGTTGTAAACCACTACAAATTGTGATTGAGGAGGGTGTTAAGTTCGGGCTCTTTATTTAATTTATGAAAGCCGCCGAGGGCTCTGTATCGGCGTTGCCTCCGCTTGTAGCTGCCATGCTGGGTTCCTTTCATACAGCCGCAGGGACGCGATGTTGGGGGCCGCCGAGTGGATGCCATGTGTTCGTTCTTTTTGTGAGGCAAAAGATGGCGGTGCTCAGCTCGAATACCTTTGTTGAGTTGGTATGCAGTCAGCTCGACCGAGCAGCCTCAGTGAACGGCTGATAGGTGCACAGCAGTGAAAACAGCTCCGGCGCGGGGTTCCCTGTCGGACAGCGCGCATGCCGCGATTATGGCTTGCCGATATTGGGAAGTGGCTCAGTCGTTCGTCATCAGGGTGGACGAGCTGACGGGAGGGGAAATTATGGTGTTTATTAGTGTCGAAAAGGTGCGCGGCGTAGTTGGAGATTTGCGAAGCCGGAGTCGGTGCTGTTCGTTGATGGGTCATTTGCCTGGGAAATACTCGCCTGGGGTTGAAGGAGCTCTTCCCGGTGTTCAGGCGGCGGGCAGCGGCATCCCTTAGTCTGCGGGAGGGATTAGCTTGCGACTGTGTTTGTGCCGGCGCGCGCGTGAACAGGTGCGAGGCGCCATGGCGAGGACGCTGTAAGATGTTAGGCGCGCGAAGACCGTTCTAAGCGTTTGGCTTTGGCTTTGCGCAGGCGCCGCCCGATTAACGTAATGGTTCAACCACTCCGCGCGGACAGTGACTTTAGGTGACAGATGTCTCGTATTGCCTTGTCGGTTGCTATAACATACACGGGAAACGTACTAGGAGTTGCATGTGAGACAGTGTGACCGCAGGTGGGGACATGTTTAGGATTGGCTAGTTCTTGTGGCCAATCTGTGCTCCATATGAACCATGTTGAAAAGTGTATTCGCTCTTTCGTGAACGCCCCCTTTGGAGGCATGGTTTTCGGGAACAAAATCAGAGTATTGGGCTTTGTCCGGAGGTTGGTCGAGAGGGATCTAGTTCAGTATAGATCTTGGCGGAACAGGATGCTGCGGGCCGTGAGAATGTAACCGTCATTCTGTCGTGATGTAAATACTTGGAGTAAATAATAGTGTAAAATAGGGTATAATAGTAAATGATACTGTGAAAAATAGTGTAAATAAGCCTAATATCCAGCAAGAAAGGCAGTCTTCTTTCCTCACCTGCTTCCAGCATCGGATGTTGGTCATCAGAGCGAGTCGAAATCGTCTTCTCGGCTCAAGCATCAAAAGAACTTCATTATTTCGTCTTCATCATTCAGCAAGAAGATGGAGAGGCGAAATCTAACTGGCGCATTCGGCAGGACGCCCACGACCGTGTGCTGGAGCTGGTGGGGCATTCCGGAGAGACTCCTACAACGCAAGGTTTGGCTCCGACCAATGACGAGCCAGACTCCAAGCATCGACGAGGCGACACCTCAGCGGGAACCTCGTGAGCTCCGGCTCAGTGCGGCGGCAGCCGCGGTTCAATGAGGCGACCCCTCAGTGGGAGGCCTCGTAAACTCCGGCTCAGAGCGGCGGAAGCCGCGATTTGAGGAGGCGGCACCTCAGCGGGAGGCTTCGTGAGCTTTGGCAAGGCGGCGGCAGCAGCGATTCAATGGGGTGACACCTCAGCGGGAGCCCTCGTGAACTCCGGCTTAGGGCGGTGGTAGCCGCGATTTGACGACACCTCAGCGGGAGGAATAGTGATCTCCGGCTCAGGCCGGCGGAAGCCGCGATTCAACGAGGTGACACCTCTGCGGGAGGCCACGTAAGCTCCAACTCAGGGCGGCGGAAGCCGCGATATGACGAGGCGACACGTCAGTGGGAGGCCTCGTGAGCTCCGGCTTAGGGCGGTGGCAGCCGCGATTCAACGAGGCGACACCTCATCGGGAGGCCTCGTTAGCTCCGGCTCAAGGCGGCGCGAAGTGCGAGGCTCTGGCAGCACGGCCCCAGCCCAGCGGCGAAAGCGACGCATCGGCGACACTGCGACCCGGCCGAACACGGTGTGAGCACAGGTGAGCCCTGATTTGTTTTCGCGGGTCCACCATGGCCGCTATGCTAATGGGATGTCGCGAAACCGGCCAAAAGGTTGGTGCCATTGTGTCCGAAATTGGGAATTTCACAGCTGAGTTAGCTCTCAAAAACGCTCAGTACACTTTAGAGAAAGCAAGGGTATCGGGTAGCCGAAGCAGCTGTATGCCGTCGGAATGGGCGAGCGAGGAGCTTAGCGCCAAATTAGCTCAAGGAAGAGCGGAAATCACTAACGAGAAAGCGAAGTTTCACAGGATTGGTAAACTCGAAAAAGATACCAAAGATTCCACAGTGTTCGTTCCCTCATGGGCGCTTCAAACGCCACAGAATGAGGAGAGTGTGAAGGCAATTGAGCTGGCCGAAGCCACTCCAGTTGTTGAGCAACCCCTTAGCGTTCCCACCGCGACAGATGAGATCATGGGATTGCGGGAGACAGCTGTCCCAGCTTCGGAAATTCTTTCGGTGGAGGCGGACAATGTACAGCTGTCTGTCGCCGAGGCAGCACAAGGAAGTGTTGAGAGTAGCACCGCCCATTGCGCCGACATAGCGTGCGCGGCTGACCGCGAGGAGCCCTTCGTATATGAGCTGGTGCAGAGTTCGAGCGAAGCTGTAGAAAGCATGGTCATTTCAGAAGAGGCAGAGGTAGCGCTGGGGTCATGCAAGGGCAGCGCAACGGCGCACCTAATTGTTGAGCTTGCGTGCGCGAAGCATGAATGCTCAGGCGGCCGGCGACGTCTAGCGCGTAGGATAATCGCGACGGTCCGGAGAATGCGGAAGGCGGCGGCGGGTGTGGCAGCGCATGCGCGCCGAGGTCGTACGCGTTACCGCAGGGTAGGGTGTTTTTTTTCCCGCGGGAGAACAGGACACCGCAAGCTACTCTAGGTTTTGTTTAGAATCAGCTGGTGGTGCATAGAACGGAATCAACTTCCGTGCGACGGTCGGTGCGTACCGCCGTAGAAGGGGTGTTAGCGCTGAATAGCGTAGTGCTAAACAGGAATGGTCAGTGTTGTTTAGCACACACATAGCCATGAGCGTGTTTTGGTTTGTGTGGGTAGGGATCGCTCAGATGAGGATTATTGTTAGTTTTACCTGTACTGTCGTTCTTCCCCTTGTTACTTTTTTGTGCATGTGTTGGTTGCGTTCAGCTGTCGTAAGGCGTGTGGTATGCGAGTAGAGCAGCTTGGCGGTTTTAACGCTGTCTTCTTGAGAAGTAGCGCTGCTGTTACAGCACAGTAGGGAGGTTACCTTTGCGTACAAAGGCGAGTTTCATTGCGTTCATTGGCATGCGGTCATGGTGGGCCATGGAAGGCACAAGTGGGGCCCCACTATGGCGCTTGTGAAGTACTGAAAATGGAACTTTCAGTACATCACAAGTGGACAGCAAGTGAACCGCAACGGGGCTGAACAATCTTTGTTGGGCAGTGCGTGAACAGACGCTGAACTTTCTTAAACGCTTTGTTATTGGTATAGGAGTAGCCTAACGTTATACGTTTGGGTTTGTTTCTGTGTATTTTTCTTTCCTTAAAGTGAAATAATGTTCCTGCATGCGCTTAACGTTTAGGAGTGGATGTTGTTATTCATTCAGTTGCCAAGATTGAATAGTTACACCCTTCATGCGGTTGGTTGCTTTTAATGGTAGAGGGTGGCACGAATTTGTTCTCACGGGCTCTGTACATGTGGCTGAGCGCTTTCGTTTATTGTTTGATGTGGCGGAAGCCACACCTTCTTTAGTGAGGATAATCGCTGGGCCAAGGCACTAAGGGTGCCGTGTGGTATCCGTTGTTGGTGAAGTTGGCCGGCTGTTGGTGTTGGTAACGTTAGTGTGTGCCGTAGTATTGGGGTAATGTCTTGAGCGATGGGGAATGTTATTACCGTGCCTATTACCTGGATGTTGGGTGTACGACTCGCGTAACTCCTTGAGTGTGTTTTGTTTAGTTCTTACTCTGCAGTAAGACCGAACCTTCAGTGAGAGTTAATGTTGTACGTACAGCTGCTGTACGGACAACATTATTGGTGCGGAGGTGTTAAGTTGGGGGTCCTCATTTAATTATTTAAAGCCGCCGAGGGCTCATGTATCGGCGTTGCTTCCACTTGTAGCTGCCATGCTGGGTTCCTTTCATGCAGCCGCAGGGACGCGAAGTTGGGGGCCTACGAGTGCATTCTTTGTGTTCGTTCCTTTTGTGTGGCAAAAGACGGTGGTGCTTAGCTCGACTACCTTTGTTGCGTTGATACGCGGTCAGCTCGACCGGGCAGTGTCAGTGAACGGCGGATGGGTGCACAGCAGTGAAAACAGCTCCGGCGCGGGGTTCCCTCTCGGACAGCGCGCATGCCGCGATTATGGCTTGCCGATATTGGGAAGTGGCTCAGTCGTCCGTCATCAAGAGCCCCGGATACATGGACTCGACGAGAAAGGGTCGAGTTGACTGGCGGGCTCAGCTACCTCGACCCCTCCCGCGTTTATATGAACCCCGTCCAAAGAATCGAGGTTACGGGAGCGGCAGGGTTCCCGGAAAAGGAGTTACCGTATTTTCACGATTCTAACTCGCACCCTCTTTTGCTAAAAGGTACCCTATACATTTGTGTACGCGTTACAATCGGGCTCGAAACCGACATAGGCTTTGAAGTGGCCAGCAGGATTGCCGTGCGGAACGGACATGAAGTCCCCGCAAAATCCAACTCAATCCAATAATTCAATCTGTCAACACCACGTGAGTGAATTTCGGCGCACTAATTCCTCAATGGCATGCCGTATACCTTGGTCAGCTGTTGCACATTTTTTGTGCTGCTGCAATTAGCCCGTAACGCCTAGACCTATGAAGATCAAGGCACTTGAAATCGCAGACAGTTTCGGTGTTTCCCGCTATAACTTTATTTCCAGCAGGAGCTGGATAAGCATTCTTATGAAGAACGATAATATCTGGCTTCCACAGCTGCATATGCCAAATAAAATCTCCCTCTTCGATGTACGTGGTGTCATGTCTTTTCCTTCTGGGCAATACCATCAGGGTCAAATTATTTTTTTTTTCGAATTTTCCTGCGTGAACTTACCCGTGTGGTGTGATTGAGGGCGCGTTAGAACCATGCAAATACGGTATTCTGTACCCGCGGCCCACCGACTCAGCCGGACGAACGAGCCAACCCACACCCTGCCTCCGAGTCGACTGGACTCACCGCGACGGCTCCCCGACCTAACCCGTCCCCTTATACATAGGGGGTGTTGAGTCCAAAAAACCTGTTTATTTCGACTCAACGCGCCCTCGTCGGGTCAATATAAACGGGGCTAAGGTGCACGAGCTCACTGGAAGCGAAAGGATGGTGTCTCTTCGTGTCGAAAAGGCGCGCCGCGTAGTTTTCGAGGATTTGCAAAGCCGGCGTCGGTGCTGTTCGTTGATGGGTCATTCGCCTCTGAAATACTCGCCTGGGGTTGAAGAAGCTCTTCCCGGTAGTCAGGCGGCGGGCAACGGCGTCCTTCAGTCTGGGAAAGGCGGCAAAGCGAGGACGGTGTAAGATGTTAGCCGCGCGAAGACCGCTCTAAGCATTCGGCTTTGGCTTTAAGGAGGTGCCGCCCGATTAACGCAGTGGTTCGACCACTCCGCGCGGTCAGTGACTTTAGGTGGCAGATGGCTTGTATTTGCTTGCCAGTTGCAATAACGTACGCGGGAAACGTACTAGGAGTTGCATGAGAGAGAGTGTTGGGTGATGTGACCGCAGGTGGGGACATGTTTAGGAGTGGCTGGTTCTTGTGGCCAATCTGTGCTCCATATGAATCATGTTGAAAAGGGTTTTCAATATTTCTTGAACGCCCCCTTTGGAGGCATGGTTTTCGGGATCAAAACCAGAGTGTTGGGTTTTGTCCGGTGGTCGGTCGAGAGGGATTTAGTTCAGTAAAGATCTTGGCCGAACAGGATGCTGCGGGTAGAGTGACAATGTAACCGTCATTCTGTCCTCATGTAAATACTTGGAGTAATGTAAATGGCGTAAATAAACTAATATCCAGCAAGAAAGGCAGTCCTCATCCCTCACCTGCTTCAAGCATAGGACGTCGGTCATCGAAGCGAGTCGAGATCGTCCTCTCGCCTCTAGCATCAACAGTACTTCATTATTTCGTCTTCCTCCGTCACCAAGAAGATGGAGAGGCGAAATCTAACTTAGGGTAGGAAATATTTCTCGTCGTCTCGGCAAGCTTGTCGCTTGCGCTCGGCTAGTGTCGCTAGATAAAGGTGCAGAGTATCGGCATTATTTTCTCGTATTGTTCCGTGCCGCCGTAATGATCATTGGTCAGTTCGCATTGCGTGACAGTTGTTTACACTGTGATGGTTCATGGGCGCCGCCGTTTTGTTGTTTATGCGGTTTAGTCGGTCAAATCTGGTAGGCTCCGCCTGTCCTACTTGCTCGGCGGCTGCGCGCGACTGGCGTCGTTCGAAATGCGAGTCAAATATAACGCGTGTAACAGCATTTCAGCTGCAGAAGTGTGTCCAAAGATGCCGTTTTGCTGCATTTCGGTAGTGTTGCGAACAAACGACTCGGTCTAAGTTAACGGCGAGGCCATAGATGCTGCAATCACGCAGCACTCATAAACGACAAAATATCCACCGCTGCTGACGTTCCTCAGTGGCGGTACTGTAATACCTTATCTACGGACACTACGCTCGGTTTCTCTAGTGGCAAATGCTGGGGGCTGACTAGCCTGACGCATGCACTCGGCGTGTTGGGCAAGAACTGCTCTATATAGTGACACTAGTCCTGCCTAGCCTTCAAAGATAATCTGCAAACAATTTTTGCTAGGAACACATGGGGGTGCCATTGTTCCCAGGCCCCTTATCATCCATAATGCAATTCGGATGCATGTTTGGTGGTTTCCTTAAGCGAATTCCGAGCTCTGTGCTGTATGCCTGGTTAGGCCGATGCATGCGCTCGGCGTCTTAGACCTTGGCGTCTTGAAGTTCTTGCCCACGGAGATGAAGTCTTAGGGGTGCAGAGGCTACAGCTTTGCTGTAATAAAAAATTAAGCAGCTCACACTAACGCACAAGGCTTGAAGGTAGCGAAGTTGTACGCAACCTTCACAACCATCAAAAAGGTTGAAGTCCGCGATTCCAGCCGGTTTGCTACTTCTTCGCTGCAGCGACGACATTTGCTCTATCATTGTTGCTATAAGTTTGAATTTTCATTTCTTGGAAGTGATAATCTTTGGACATCACCTTGGAGGGGCGTAAACTATGACGTGTCTTTCCAGTTGCGAGCAAGGATTTGCCACGATTACGACGAACGCTGGAATCTTTCTTTTTGGCCGATTTTGACGAATCTCCCTAAGTGCGTATGGTGGGATTGACAAACGTGCGCAGAGGACGCGGGGCAGTCGTTGCGAGGCACGCACACACGAGCGCTAGGCATTATCTTGGTTTTGTTAACCAGCGGGCACCCACCGCGAGACGCGTGCTCACGTGCGCGCGCTCGGCGATTTCTTGGTATATTTAACTGCGGAAACGAAGAATGACGATTTGCTAAGGAGCTTCGCTGTTAAAATAACCCAAAGGTGATCATATGAATGTAGAGATCAAAGGGTGCCGAGATGGCGAGAATCAATCCGTTCCTTTCCGTTAAGAGTCCGGGCCAAGCACTCTGACTTAAACACTGATATGTCATACAAACCATGGCTATTCACCACGCATTTCTGCACACATATTTCTGCGGGTCCCCGTCTATCCGATTGAGCTACCATCACATTCCAGGCGCACAGCATTTGCTTTGGGTTCGTAGCGCGGGCGTTAGCTTTAGACTTGGCCGCGGGTTCTGGCGCCTGCTAACCCGGTACAGTTTCGCCTAGTTGTGAAAGCCTGCGAACGAAACGATCCGGACCTGCCAGTCACGGAAAACGTTCAGCGGAGGAAAGTTCTGAAATAAATGTGAGGTGAAACAGCCGGGTGTCCGACGAAGGGAGAGGGGCCGTGAGTTCTGCTGTTTCTCCAGCCTTGTACCACTAGTGCAAGCTGCGCTAATTTTTTAACATCAAAGTGTTTTATGCCGGGGTACACCAAGATCTGGCTAAAGCCATATCCGTTACGGAAATGACACCGTCAGAAAAAGTTCCATTAACGTGACTGTGCCAGATATAGAGCCGGTGATCTATCTCGCCGAAACGGGAGGTGCCAAGCGCTCTGCCAACTACGCTGATTACTCAAACGTAAATAGCTGCACGAAGGCGCCTTGTATTGTTCCCTATGACCTTATCCATTCAGATGGGGCTGCCGTTTAGGAGAGGGGAAGCGAAGTAGTGCATCAGGACGCTAATGAGCGCCGACAGTTTGCGGCAGGTGAGCTCGTCGCAACGCAACCGTCGGCCGCACACAACGGATCACGTTTGAACTCTTCGCACCTACCCAGAAGCGATTCGCCAGCAGGACGTCGATCGCCAAGCACACCTACAAGACCGCCTGGAAAGCATGCTCATTTCGCGGCAGCGGACCGTGAGTTCACCAAACGATTTGCTGAGAACCCGTTTGGTTTCCTTCTCACGGTTTGCGAGCCCTGTGGTTTCATTCGAATTTACGCAATGCTCCGCCTAGTGGAATTCAGTGACTGACTTTGATGCGTCCAACGGTGCCACACTGACGCAACATAAATGGCGATGTGCAAGTTCATATTGATGCACAATAAACATTCAACTGTTCCTGTGAAAACACATTTCACTTTACAAAGGAATGAACAGCGATCATTTTGACGAAGGACGGGCAGGAACACACACCACAAGCGCTTGTGGTGCGCGTTGCTGTCCATCATCCGTGAAAATGTGCGCTGTTCCTTCCTTTGCATCTCACCACCAACTAGCCCAACACGGTACCCTTTTGGATTACATTTCAGTTTCGTGTTCTACCGGCACCTCTGAAAGACGGATGTACCATATTTTTTTATTTAGCATGCGTAAGCATCTTGACCACATCGGATTGTTCACTTTTGTGATTCCTCAAACAAACCTAATTTGGGAGGCTGCCGCTTTCATGTCATAGCTTGCACGTATAATACAGCACCTCGGCCTCAACACAGCCGCTTACCCGCAATCGCCACGATCCTTCCAGATTAAGTGCTAACGAGCTCGCTTTAAGTCTCTTGGTTGTGGGTTCCTGCAGACACAACATTTTGGTGTGTGCAGGATATCGATAGGTTGTGACTCTTCTTCAAGTGATTATTCACGCTTCTGGTTTGGTAAGGCCTAAGTCTAGTACGGGTTAGAAAGCGTAGAATAACTTGAATTTCTAAAATGCCGTAATTCACTTGGTCTTTGAATCGAAAAATTTATGAGTATTGCCAAATTCACGTGTGCTTAAGTTAAGAAACGATGTCGGACCTCCTATAGTAGTATGTCTTGAATTTTTAGTGACACCAATTATTGACGAGATTGCCAGAGAAGCCCTTTGATGGAAATTCTCACCACATGTCTGGTTTATTTTGGTTAAGCCTTCTTTATAGAGCGTGGTATTGACTGTACGCAGACTCACTGGATGGGACAGAGCAGCTTGCGGCACCCGCAGCGGAGCCCAAGAGTGTGACGAATATCAGCGATGTCCTCCGCCTGAAGTAGTACACCACCGCGAAAGCCACGAAAGCGCCGGGCAGCTCGACCGCCGAAGACAGGGCGAACTTGACCATGTAACTGCTGTCAGCGCCGCCTAGGTCCACGGACATGAGCGCTACGGCGTACAACAAGAACGTGTCGCAGAACCTTGAAAGACAAATAAAGAAAACGAACTTGTGAATTTGCCGCGATAAGGCCACCACATGTGTTTTACTTAATCAAACAATGTTTTTTTTTCATGTAGAGAGAAAAGCTTGGCTTTAAACGACACCATAGTATACGGCTCCGCATCCATGAACAGTGGCAGTGGCGTACAGCGTGCATCAGTTTGGACATTTGCTAGGGAAGCACTCGGCCTGAGTTGACGTCGATAATTACTGACGTCATACGCCTCGCCTATCATATGCTGGAAAGGGTTTGGCAGGACTGACAACTCGGGAAAGGCCGAAGGCGAGTGTTGAGTTGTGTTATGAAGAGTTTTATTGTTTTCTGAAGTGTTCCGTACACAGCAGCGTTCAGATGGTTATCTGTGGCTTCATTCTGTGTGAAAAACCAGGAGAAATTTCCCTGGAGACCGCATGTAATGATACGTCGTTAATTATCCCTTACGACGAAAAACACTACTCGGCGGTCACCAGGTCACTTGGGAAACGAATACATTTCCACGTATTTAAACAACTTCTCAGCAAAGCGAGATTCGGTGGGGATTGTAATATTTGATTGCTGGATATCGCTATTTACTAAATTACCACATTTCACTGAAGCGATTTGGGCTTGCTTTGTGCTCGTTATGGCTGGCCAAGGCAGCTGTGTACGAATGTGTACTACGATCTTAAGTTTAAACGTACGGAAAGCACGTACTTAATCTGGAAGGATTATGGAGGTTGCGGGAGACTCTGAATGTTGTCGACGAGTACAGGGATGTGTACAGGCGGGAAATAGTGTGAATTAGAAACCCCAGATATATGTGGAAGGAGTCAAGTAACCTCAGCCTGACATCGGCGCGTGTCAGCTCCTTAGCACGATGGACTGAAAACCCTTCGTAAGTCAGAATGTGCGAGAGAAAAGTGCGAGGGCACTGGCGGTACATTAAATCTTGCGTAGCATCCGAAGCTTTGCGATAAATGAGTGCCCAGATATGGCGAGGCAGTTAGAGTGAGTACCTGTTGAACCCTCTGTTCACGTTCTAAGTGCGACAACAACCCCAGATGTGAGGCTCATCCTTCGGTCTAGTTGTGACGTGTAAAGCAAGCTTAGCAAACTAATGTTAACACCTCACTACTAACAATCCCGAAGGGCTTCGAATACAGTCGTTTTGTGTGTAAGTAGCTCACTACAACAAAGAAAGTACTTCATGTTAGAGTACCATGCGTGACCACGTACCAATGAACGAACGCACAGAGAGCATGTCGCCGTAGTCGCTTGAAGCGGAGAATGTGTACGGGGCCAAAGGACGAGGAAGCTTTGGCCGAACTAATACTTCGCATCAGCTCTGCTACAGTCTCCTGTACATTCGGCAGGGGCCTCCGGTTGATGGCGAAGATTCTTTTAATTGCTGCGGCCGCTGACGTGGTTCGGTGCATGGTAAGGAGCCAACGAGGTGATTCCTGGATGATCCTGCATGCGAATTATACGGGGCTTAAAGGGTCCATAAAGAGAAATACAATTTTGTTTAACTTTAAAGTGTTGGGCTTCAGTACCTCACTTAGCTCCATTCCGGCCACGAAAGACGTTTTTTAACCGATAAAAACGTAAGACATACTTAGAACTTTCAAATTTCGCGCCACAGTGTCATGTTATCGGCACGAGTGACGTCATATGGGCCAACACTAAAAACACATTTTCAGTGCGTTAGGTGCACGTTAGCATTCAAGTGATTCGATCAAAGTGAACTAGCGGCCCCCCTGTAATCATCCAGTCATGTGTCCTGGCGATTGATTAGTTCGACCGCCGTTAAACGCCCAAACAAGATTCTGGGACGTCATAGAAAAGTTGCCGTAAATTGGCTAGCGAGTCGCCACAGCTCCACACGTTTTCTTTAATGTCTCCGTTATTTTTTCGAAGTTTGCAATTAAATCGGTATCATTTTTATCAGAACAAAGCAGCATTTCTAACGAACGAAACTTGTATTTTGTCTTCATGGATTCTATAACAAGGCTCTGTAGCCCCCACGTGTGTGACCATATAAATACCTACCATTTTGCAGTCGACTCCCTCCATTGGAGCAATATAGACAGCGCATCAGCATGCGTTTGAACGTATGGAAAGCATGTAAAGTCATGAAAAAATTAAATGTGAACACGAACATATGGATCAGAACACCGAAAATTGAAATATACCGTTCGTTGAGGTACAGTAATGAAGGGTGCGCGGTTGGTATACTTGGAAAGCAACATGTCAAAACTTCGTTTTTATATTTAACTCACGCGTCATTGTGACTTGCATGGAAAGAAATTGCTCTATTTCTGTGTCTTGGTTCATATTTTCGCGTTCGCGTTTCATTTGTCTATGACTGCATGCTACTGTACACTCTTGCTTGGGCGGGTGTCGTCTCAAAAAAAAAAAACAAATAAAAAATAGCATGATATTGTGGAGACGTTTTGAATTCAAATGGCAGTGAGACAAGAGGTCTAAAAAAAGAATATTTCGGTGGAAACTACTGCTATGAGGCAAATGTGGGTAATGCGAAATAAGTCTTTGTAGCCGCCCTGCAGTACACAAAACCTTGTAAGAGTCGACTTCACTTTTCTGAATAAATGCGTTGCTCGAAAGACATCTTTTACGAGAAAAGAGGTGCTATAATATCACAACTGTGAAGAGCCTATAGGGCTATTCACAGAAGAGCTGTTTAAGGTGTTAGTTCTTCCGTAAAGCGAGGACAGGCCGGTGTCGGCCAGGCTTGCTCGTAGGCATGCGCCAGGTGAGGAGCTCACAAAGAATACAAACAATAGAAAGAAGAAATACCGAGCGGATGTAAGCGCGCTTCTCGTAAGGAGCGCACGGCGTCAGAGAGTTCGAGAAGCCTTTGCCAAGCGTTCGTGGCGTGATCCCTCGCGTGTTGTTGTCGTCGCCAGTTCACAAGCGTTCACGCCTGAAGTGGGGAGCAAAGACGCCGAGTCTGCGAAGCCGGTTTCTACGGGTTACAGCACGTGCTAACGCGGTCCCCTTTGGTAGAGATGTGAAAGCCTGCGGACAAAACTATCTGTGCCTACCAGTCATGGAGAAATTTCAGCGGCAAGTTTGGAAATCTATGCGAGGTGCAACAGCCCGGTCGCCGACGAAGGCAGAGGCTGCTTCCCCAGCTCTGCTGTTTCCCCAGCTTTGCACGACTAGTGCATCTTGCGGCAATTTTTTCGTACTTTTGTTCAACATTCTGTGACACCTCACCTTCGCTGGTCATTCATCTTCCCAGAGTGGAATGGCTCATAATATTTGTACTTTAGAGCGAGGTTTTCTTTGCCTCTCCACCCGTTTTTACGGGGGCGGCGGCTGCTGCTGCTGTTTCTGTGGGTTTTTTGATTGGCGCGCCTCCGGGGTTTATCTTCGACTCTAGATAAGGCTGGCCTCCACGTACCGTGCCCGCGGGATCCTGAGAGTGAGTCGTGGGGGGCGCCCAAAGTAGTTACGCGAAATTGGCCGCGAGGCCCACCACTGGAGAGGCCGGCGCTGCGATCGTTTTGACGTCACTTGTAGGATCACCGTTCCTATCTTGCTGCGTAGTTGGCTTGCAGCGCGTGACACTTCGCTTAGGAGGCGCGTTCTAAAAGTATTTTTGTGTTAATTTCCTTCGTTTGAAGTTAATTCTCAGTGCGTCAAGCGCAATTCGACCTAATGGTGACTGTATAACCGTATCAACTGTGGTGGATTATCCGCAAACATGCAAACACCATGAGAGTGGTGGTGTATTACGCATGCGACCGAAGCGTAAGCAGCGGCTTGTTTCCCCGATCAACAATGTGGACTACAATGATCGCCGAGTGAAGTTTCTAGATTTCCCTTCTTTGCAAGAAATGTATAAAGCAGGAAATCGTGAAGCGTTAACTGCTCGCAGAAGCACACGCACCCGCCGTGCCTGCCCGCACAGCCGACGGTGCGACTCGAACCGACGCAGGTCGCGGCAGCAACAACTTGTCGCCACTTTTTAAAATCACACGAGTCGTGGAAAAGAAGTTCCAGATTGGTGAAAGTGGATGTTAGTGTGATGAAAAATTCAGATAGGTAGTGCCATCAGCTGTGGTTTTCAAAGCGATGCTCAAATATCTGCCGCGATTTACGCCGAACGGCCGCGGAGGTCGGTCCCGGCAGCGCCGGCACGTTCACGCACGGTGCTGCGAACGGCCGAAGGATGGCTATGCTTGCGCGCAAGAATCGGCCGAGGCCGTGCAGGTATCTTGATCGTCGATCGCTTGAACGAAAATCACCGCGCTTACAGAGTTTCCAGCGCGGTGAAACGTTCTGTTAGGAACTGTCACTCGCAACTCTAACGGCGATGAAATATCTGCTGCAACGCCAAGCCTAAAGTTCCCAACATCCGATTACGTGCATCCGACGCCGGCTGCGAGATGTTGGCGAAGTCCCTCCCGTCGCGCACGCGCGTGTGGCGTTTGGGTTCCTCTAACTTCTTGGGGGCCCCAACGCTCGGTTCTCCTATTCTAAATATCCCCATTACCCGAAATCATTAACGACGTGTTTCGCCTCGTACGCAGCCTCGCCTTCTGTGAGCAGTCGTGAGTTTCGAAATTGATGCTTGAGAAATGCCGGCTTACTGTAAACATACAAAACACGCTGCAATTATAAATTACCACGCCGAGCACCTAATGAAAACTAAATATATAGCCTTGTCCGAACCCGCTGGAAGGCGTTAAAAACTCGCGTGCATACCGTTCATACATTGCGGACAAGTCGCGAAAAGTAAACATCAGCCTTGCAGAGTACAGGCTACGGCAGCGATCGTTAATCAAATCCGGGCATGACTATAAAAACATCGTAGGGGAAATAGGCACTGATTAAGCCAAACTGCAAACCATAACAATACTTTTAAGCATGTGCGGCGAAGCAATGGGATCACCGTTCTCGCGTCATTCATTTATCAGGCAATACGAGCCGTTCGCGCGGTGAGATCATAAGTGAGCGACGCGTTTCCGTCGCTGCTACAAGGTGTTTGCTTGCACACACGTGTCCCGTCACAAGTATTTCATAATGAATTTACAGCGTACTTCTCTCGGCATCAGTTGCATAGTCCTTGGCGTTAGCTGGCTGCGTATGTAAGAGCTGTGGGTCGCGATGGTAGCAACTACCTAAACGCGGCGGTGTCGCCGGGAATAAGCGAGTCGCTGATTGCTTGCCCGAATTATTTGGTTTACAGACAACTTTTTTGGTAATTTGCATCAAATCCACAAGGAGCGGGCGAGACGGTGGCCACAACAAAAAAGCACGCTTCCGCATACGCACGGGAAATGTGTTGTAGCAGACGACAACACGATTCGGCGTCCTACAAGTGACGTCACTCGTAGGTGGCGCCACGGTATGTCCTCGAGGCCAATAGCGCTGGTTTACTCGTGCACCGCGGAGCTGTCTGTCCGGTAAACGATAAACAACTTGTGATGAGGGTGCTTTGGGTTCACTAGTGTATCACATTGTCTGCGCTTGGAGCTGGTGGCTTCTTCGCCATGTGGTTGAGACGTGGAACGTATTCTGTTATGTCTCCTATTTATGGACGCACTTGCTACTGCTCACCGTTTTGAAAAAAAGAACAACCACGCTAAGCACAACGATCTAAAGAAATGCCACATTCCAGTTCAGTTAACCCAAGTTTGCCAGGATAAGCTCCGTGTTACGTCGTTGTCCACCCTTGCGTGGTATCCTCCAATTTCTCTGAATTTTTTCGTTTCTTTTCAACGCTGGGTTATATGTGCTCTCGCACTTGGGTGTTCGTTTGACAGGGGCTGCTCTGTCTTTGAGAAGAATCAAGGGCATTCTGTATCTCATTAAATCGTAAAAGTACAATTTTATGACAATTTTGTGGAAATAACGAACTAAATTTTACAAGTTATTAAAAACATTTTTGAACTCTGCATGTTGTTTGTCACTTCAAACGCTTTTCAGTGTTCTGTTTGATAGTTTCCCATAATTTATAGCTTACAATATTTTAGTTTCTTCACGTATGGAGCATATAGCTGCCAGGGATAATCCGGGATATAGTATATTAATGTAGCTGTAGTTTTTAGGGTTCGTTCTTAGTGTTGGGTAATTTATTATCGAGGCGCAAATCAAATGCTCCCTCTGCATAACGGAAGGAATTCCCATTCCAGAGCATTATAAGGGTTAGATAATGGCAGGGCTACGCACGCCATCAGCGGGAGGCAAGTCAAGGCACTGAAGCCCACGGCGACTTGCAGCCACTTCCAGTCGTCGATGACGTAGGCAACTGCAGGCAGGCACACCGAAGCAATTCCGAAGCCCAGGCAGAAGCCCACGTTTAGCGCCGTTCGGTAGCGTGCTTCCAGTATCTCCGCGACTGCGCAGAGGAGTAGGCAGCGTGCAGGTCATACCAGTGGACACAAACAAGGAAGAGTTATGACGGAGTGAGAAAAGGGCGCTGTCCGGACTTCAAAGGATACAAAGCCAGCGTTAAATTTACTACAGTAACGGTCTGCGGCAAGGCTTTGTTCAGTTTAACGAGTGGTGTTACTGGGGCGTGTATTACAGAAGTATAATAGAAGGTGACAACGTGCATTTATATCACTGAATTCCTCCAGAATGAAAATTTCAAAACTCCGACCTTCGGTTTCCCGCACATGAGCTACATTTACCTTGACTATGTGTTGGAACACCGCGGCCTAAAGGAAGATTGAAGGAAGTTGTAAATATGGTCGAAGTACCTGACGAGCGTTAAGTGCTGGGTACATGGTCTACATACTATTTTTTTGTGCAGATTGGAACCACAAAAGTGCGTTTGAAAAAGCTGTTTCTGTAGCAGAATCTTCCCCGCCCATTTGGTGACGTTGGGTGTGACGACTAACTAGCGAATCTGCAGAGCTATATTTAGAGCATTAATAGCATGTCTAATGTGCTTAAAGTGCGCGTTATGAAACTAAAAAAGGATGGACGCCTTCCCGCCTTGCGAAAGTGCATTTCCAGTGCAGCTGTTGTAAACCACCGCAGGCGGGGATTGGGGAGAGTAAGACATGTTCTTCGTTGTCTCGGCGGCCTTGTCGCTTGCACTCATCTTCTTTGGCGGCAAATGCTTGGTCCTGACGCGTGCGATCCGCGTATTAGGGGTGAACTGCTGGGTGCTGCCTCGCCAAACGCATGCACTAGCCCCCGAATGACGTCAACACCCCTCCCCTTTAGAGAGCAGCTGCCAGCCTAACCTTTACAAAACACATTAGGGGGGGTGGGGTTCCTATTGTTCCCCGGCGCCTTATCATCCATCATGCGATTTTGGTGCTGTTTTTCCCTGCAAACCATCCTGGCGTAACTGACGTAGTTGGTGTGCATGTAGCAGCGGTTGGCGAGTAGTTTTCTTCCTTCTGCGGCCAACAGTGGCGGTGCCAAGCGTTTGCTATGACGCGAAACAGTGCAGTTGCAGATGGCATCACGTAAACTGCACAATGCAGAGATACCTAACAATTCGGCTCTTTCACTTCAGTGTCTCTTTAATTGAAACCACCCGGTGTGCTTCAATGGGCGGAGAAATGTATTGTAATACATGTTTTTTTTAATATTTTCATGAGAAACAGTCATGCAGCTGTAAATGTACAGCCATTTCAGTCAGTAGCGCAATGAGTTATGACTAGCGGGAATTTTGAATACGGCTGTAATACCCTTCAGTATGTACGAGTGCGGTCACACTTAAGGGGAACACGGGAGCGCGTGGCGCAAGCTACTACAAAAGCATCCTAAGGGTGCCGCGCGGAAACAGCGCGTATGCGCATTGTAGGGTCACGGAGGATACCGAGCTCATCGCGCGCATCGCGTCACCAGGCGGCAGTGCGTCGTCTGCTACTCGCGTGCTGCCGGCGCTAAACAAGTAGTCGACCTTCTCAGTGACCGTGAACTGCAATAATAAATACTGCGACGTTGATTAAAGCTTTTTTTGGTGCTACGCAACGATTGATGCAGCAAAGCAAACAAAACACGCATCGTCATCCCGCAACCGTGAAGTTCGCGACCATGAGCCGCCACCGGGAGCTGGGGAACATTTTTTACGCTCGACGACCCTCGTGATACGCGGCTGCCGCGCGCATAATTTGCAGGGGGCGTCGTCTTCCAAAGAACTTTTATCTCTGTGGTCATAAGTACGGACAAAAACTTGCTCATTTTGAACGGCATTCTAAACCAGTAAGTTTGGTCTCGGCCTTGCGGTTTTTCCGTGCCTTTTTTTTTTCTCATGTATATTTGCGTGTTTTGTCCCGGCTCGTGAATAACAGTGGCTCCTTATTTGATTTTTAATCTGGTTAATTTCCTCTACTTCTTGCTATGTATTGCTGCATAATTAGCGCCACTGCAGGGTTGAGGGTATTCATTTGAGAAGCTTGCTTACCGGCAATGCTCGGGGCAATGGTGGGCTTCACTGCATAAGTTTCTATTTTAAGGCCACCGCAGCATGTATCGTTAAATAACACTAAAAACGTGATAGCGTCCCGATATTAGTCTTGTGGCAACACGCGTAACTTCGTCGCCTAGCCCCTGAGTGTAGCGGGTGGCCGTGAAAGTAATATGTTGGGCAGTGAAGGTAACTTTAACGCAGCTGGTTGAAGGGCAGAGTCCACCGTTACAATCGAGAAAAGCTCTCAGTAAAGAGATTTGCTTTTTCTTACGTTTATTGTGCATCACGCGAGTTACTGAATCTCAGGCCAAATGACACTGCACTTGAGCCAGTGCTGAGTGCGTCAGGGACGCTTCTTTGCTACCCAATTGATTGGCGTAAAACTGCGGTGTTATAGGTAGCTGGAACGTTGGTTGAAGTTATTGCAATGCCTAATAGCGTAACTGTTCCTCAGCTAGCGATTACGGCTTCTGCTAGAGAACCTCACAGTTGTGGAATCACGATGTGTGTCGCATAGAAAAAGAGCGCAACTTGTGTTTGCTTTGCTGTATCAAGCGTTGTGTATGCGCGAAAAAAACGCTTTAATCAGCGCCCAGCCTCACAGCCGCAGTATTTATTATTGCAGTTCACGGCGACTGAGAACGTCGACTGCTTCTTCAGCGCCGGCAGCACGCAAGTAGCAGACGACACGCTGCCGCCCGATGACGCGATGCGCGCGGCGATCTCTGTACACTTCGTGCCCGGACAATACGCATGCGCGCTGTTTACCCGGGGCGCCGTTGCTCCCGTGTTCCCCCAGTGTGATCGCCGTAGTGCAGGCGTACAGGCGGCTACAAAATGAAATGGCCAATAAAGCGGTGCGTGGAAACTATTGACACGACAGTTTCCCGCCCAGCGCCTACTGTCGGTATAGCTGAGCGCTGAGCGTATTATTCGCCAATCAATGCATGTGAATGCTAATAATTTGGCCCCAGCGCATCGTATATCTCGAACTTGGCAACCGGCGGAGGTTAGCGGCGCGCGCTGAGTGGGCGGCACGACTCTTTGCAGCTGCCGTTCAGTTTCAAGATTGTATGCGTTCCCAGAGCTTCCTTTTTTGTCATTTTATTGGCTGCAAAGCAGATTGGCATTGCAGCAAGCTCACAAAGCAGCTTCACGCCGCGTGACTAAATCGTAGTCAGCCGTCATATGAAAAACCGACAGTTGATATCGAGCACTCAAAATAACTTGCGGTAATTTATTCCCTTCACGAAGAGGTATCATTTATTTCGCCAGGCAGTTCCATCAGGGTGATCAATTGTGTGCGAAGTCACTGTTGTTTTCAATAAATGTGTGGGTGCGTCGTGGCTGGGAGTTGTACAGAGACTATATATGATTTCTGGACTGGCGCGCAGCGTTTTCCATTCCTCACCAACTACCTGCAGCCGTGACTCTTCAGCGGTGCGGCAACAGTCATAATGTTTGGTAACTATATGCACATGGCCCCGCCATACGAGTTACTGTTCTTTTTATATCATTTTCAGCTATCACTTCTCAATGGGCAACATCGACAGAAGCGACTCATTGCGTGTCCATTGCAGTTTACTTCGAAAGACCGAATTTAAATTACTTTTTTTTTGGAAGCGAAATAGCTATCACGGTTGTTTTTAGTGCCTGATATCAGCTGCCTGTTTCATAAGGAATGCGAAGTGTTCAATCATGCGTGATTGCTCCGCGTAGACGTTCCAGCGCCGATTTGCTTCACAATAAATATCACGAGGATAAGCAGACCGCCTGACGAACGTGATTCGCGAAGTTAATCGGGGCGAAGAATTGCGCTGCCAAGAATACGCTACCAACAATCGCGCCGCTCGCTTGGTACGCACACAGTGCACTGCCAGGTGCCAGATGCAAGTGCAACCAGGCTGTGAAGCCGAAATCCAGAAAATGTACATACATGCATTGACGTGCGAAGGACACGCATGCGCCCTCAGCTATTCTGCCAGCAGGCGCTGGGCTGGGAGATGCGGCGGCAGAAGTTTTCCCGTCCCGCCCGCTTGGTACGCTTTATTATGCACTTACAACATCAGGAAAATGCATGTCCAAGGGTTCTGCGCTTTAAACGGGTCAATTACTGTTATCCCAAATTTGTACCCCAGCCTACCAAGTGGGCACACTATGCGCAAAACTTCATTATTGTAAGAGCGTCCGCTGAAACCGAAGGCGCACGTTCTATACCGTGCTTACCTACAGAGGGGGCGGGTCACGAAAGCCCCTGCGTTTCTACATTTCAGCGAACATCCCATGGGGTTTAATTCATCCCGTAGCTCGTGTCCATGGCACGCCTGACAGCCCACGTATATCGTCCGCGCGTTAAACCCCACGAATTTCTTCAAACGTGAGAGCTTATTACACCGCTGAACTCATAACCTTTTCGCCGTGGTGCGAGGCGAGGTATAGAACCTCACATGAGGAAGCGTGTCAAAATTAACCTTTCCTCTCGAATGCTTCTCACAGGACATTTTTGGTGAATTGATTGATTGTGGGGTTTAACGCACCGACGCAACGCAGGCGATGAGGCGCGCCATAGTGGAGGGCTCCGGATTAATTTTGACCACCTGGGGATCTGCAACGTGCGCCGAAATCTCGTACACATTGGCGTTTTTGCTTTTCGCCGCCATCAGAAAAGCGGCCGCCGCAGCCGGAAATGAAACCCGCGACCTCGTGCTCAGAAGCGCAACGCTTTGTCCACGGAGCCACCGCGGCGATTTTTGGTGGAAGGTTTGTCGCTTGGTTTTCCTGTTTTCATTGCCAACTGTAGCATTGTTGCGGATAGAGCTCCACATTCAAGAAACTGACTTAAGATGGGTAGAGAATGGCTTCTGTAGCGTTGCCTGCTCCGTGTCGCTTACAGATAGTTGCAGATGTCGTCTGGATGCCAGCCACGCAGACGGATGTGATGAACCGTAGGGCCAGGAACCACTCTACAGATGGCGACGCGGCAGAAAGCGAGGAGAACACGGCCGTGCCTGTGAACGTGGTCACTAAAGTGGGACGTCGCCCAAACCTGGAAATATAGTGTGCGATAACGAACTATTTACCCTGCAGCAAAAGAATACTCACGCCGTGTATAGGGCTATGAGCCTTTGAACATTTGCTGAATGACAACTTCACACATCGATGCAGTGTAGAAACTTCACTGACGCCCTAGACATCCAACAGGGTGATCGACGGCACCTTGGGCGATAGTGAATGTTAGAAGACCTCGGTTTGCCTATTATTGGCGCGGTGCGTTAATAATTACTGCCTTTCAACAGCGGTCTCCCATAAGAACTCTTTCATAAACAGCATGAAGACCCTAGCATCGAAAAGTAAGGGGAACATTTTGAGCAGACTTTTATTCACACAAGAGATATATATTTTTAAACTTGTCATCCCAAAACTGTGATTAAGAAAATTGGGATATCGCGCAGAGCGCTTACAGCAGTCGTTGCTATTGGCTTTTTTTTGCAAGCCAGGAGCAATTTTCGGAACATTTAAGTTCATGAAGTTCTAAAGGCTGCCACGTAACAGGAAAGATGCCCAATCCCAGAAAATGTCGAAAATGTTTTCTCCTTGCCTACGTCATGTGAGTTCTTTTAGAACTTTTTTAGGGTTCAGAACACAATAAAATCGTTAAATCTGACATAGTTACCACCTCTCTGCACAATGTGACCACCTTATGTGTAGAGCCCCCAATTTCACTGACACATCAGAGTTTATTCTGTGCATATAGTTTCCCAAATAATGTTTTTGCCATTATCACAATGCCTCCTAGCAGGCTAGCTACGCCTAAGACAAACTAAAATAGTTCCACTAAGCAGCCTGGCTGCTCCTCCCAAGTAATGGGAAGTGACGCACTTCGAAGGGATGGTTGAAATTGCATGAAAGTCGGTGAAATTATATCAGTCAAGACGTGAAATTAAAAATTTGTTGACTGTATTGCTACTTATTCCGCATAGGCGTGCGGCGTGCTACTGAGTCCAGTATTTGATGTCTTAAGTTTTATCCCTGTCCACACACTGCAGGTACAGGTGCAGGTGCAGGTGCATGGTGAAGGGCTATCAGCACTGGGATCTAAAAGACGCCACAGAAGCACCTCCTAATCTGACACGTTCAGTCTATGCGGGAAAATATGTTCGATCTAGACATGTAAGAGGGAGAACGTCCGGAGAACCCATACGTCACAAGATTCAGGATTAAGAGAACTCGATGACACTGTCCTAAAATACTTTCGCTATGGCCACCCGAATTCACAACTTTACGGCTATGCTTTACAAAATAACTTTATTCAGTAATTTAGAGGAAGTTGTGATGGCCATCTATTAAACAATAGTCATTTAATGCTTCAAACAGCGAGAAATATACCCAAGGGAGTACTGAACAGCCATTTGGTGGCTGCGGTCAATTTAGAGATTGATGTTGGCCTTTCTTTTGGTCTTGGCTCCCTTCTAGGCAAAAGGTTCTTAACTTCTGCAGCATCGCCTCGAGTTGATCATCCATCAGTTCGTGTTCCGCTCGTTGCGAGATACCGCCAACGAGATCTAAAGATTTCTCTCCGGCAAACTGCGGAGAAATTCTGCCCAAGCTTTTTGTATATTCGGAATTTTGTTGACGTGTAGCAGTAATATACACAACGCATGAAAACAGCGCACTACCGCAGCAAAGCGGGTACGTAAGGGTCAAAATTAGTGTAGAAATGTTGATCTCAAGGACTTCATAATGAAGTCTAAGGATAAGGTAAATGGATAGTAAGAGAAGCCCTGAAGAAAGAAGATTTACAACAAAGCCGATTTGAAAGAACGGGATAACGCGAGCGCTGATCTCTCTGTCGCTCACTCCACGGCCGCTCGATGGAATCATGGTCGTGTTTCTATCGAGCGGCCGTGCTCACTCTCTCTCAGCCCTCGGCATGGAAATTTTGAAATTACGTACTTGGTGATAAAACTGGTAGAAATGAAGAATTGACCAGTGGTACTATCAATGATGGTCTGTTAAAGTGACCTCGGTACTGTACTCCGAACGTCTTTCTGGATTGATTGATTGATTGATTGATTGATTGATTGATTGATTGATTGATTGATTGATTGATTGATTGATTGATTGGTTGATTGATTGATTTATTGATTGATTGATTGGTTTAACGTGCCGACGCAACGCAGGCGATGAGGCGCGCCATAGTGGAGGGCTCCGGATTAATTTTGACCACCTGGGAATCTTTAACGTGCGCCATAAACTCGTGCACACCTGCGTTTTTGCTTTTAGCCTCCATCAGAAAAGCGGCCGCCGCGGCCCGGATCAACCCCGCGACTTCGCGCATGGAGTGAATGACTGAAAAAATTTTAACGAAGCCGTGGGGAAATACCTATTTGTTTTGTTTAAAGGAACTAGCCTGTAGGGGCTCACCCAACTCCATTTTAGCCCTGAAGGACACTTTTGTTAAACAAAACGGAAAAAATAAAAAAAAATTGAATTTAACACTTCATTCCACACCAGTGATGTAGTGTGGGTAACACTAAATCACCAGATTTTTAACTGCAGGTTAGCATTGAAGCAAAACTGAAGCGGTAGCTATGGTTGGCGGTCGCCCTACCCAACGAAGGCGTCCGCCCAACGGCAGATGGCCTAAGAATCAGGCAAGACAATGCCTGGTGAGTCACAACTGCTCCATATCTTTGCTTTTGTATCTAGCCCATTTGTAAATTTGCACTAAAACTGGCGTCCTTGGAATACCGGCTAAGCATGCTTTTTAATAGTCCAAACTTGTATTTTCTCTTCGTGGATCATTGGGGGTCCGCGGCCGGCAAGCTTGGACGGAACACGATTTTGAAGATGTTCCGCCATTCCGTTGTAAATATTATATTCGGCAATTGATATATGAAGAACGAAGTTAATATATGAGGAACATATGAGGAAGGTACGGAAGACTTCAAGTACCTGTGCACTTTTCAGTGTAAGTTAATATGGTGCAATATTTTGAGTTCATTCGCTACTCGTGTAAAAGCAACTTGCTTTAAAGTGATTGCTTGAGCTGATTTATATGAGGTTTGCAGTACTCATATGTTTGTTTTGTAAATTCTGTTGAAACGCTGGAAAATCGAGCTAGCATTTGCGAGATAAACGTTTCATTATTTAAGTACTTCTGAAAGTGTCTAAACCCTTCGCTGTATTGTCACTCGATGTGATGTCGTTCGACATACCGGCTTTGATGAAATGGCAAAGGGGGAACGGAATTGGATTAAAAGGTATTAGATGAAATGGCCCTCGATGATACGGCATTAGATGAAGTGGCGTTCAATGAAATGCCCAGTGCCACGTCACGACCCGAGCCGACCTACAGTCTATGAAGCCGGTCAAGAGCGTGCGATGCCGCCACATCGAAAAAGGCCCAAGTATTACCCCTGAACTGGCGAACGTAAAAGATGACAGCTGACTTGGTTGGTTAGTGGATTGCACTAATAATCTCTCACGTGTGTCGTTGGCTGCAATATATACAGGTGTCCCAGCTATCACGCATCAACATTTAGAAAAAAGAGGAATGGGGTTACTCGAAGAAAACCTAGTGCGTAATGTTTCCAGTACAGTATGGTAGAGGCCAGAAATTTTTTCGTTGATGGAATTTAATAAAATAATGGTAATTATCTAACTCGAGAAGTACTGCCCTAATCATTAAAATGTCCATGAGGGACTTGCAGGTACCCACGAGAGGCGTCTCACCGCCGTATTTTCAGCGACTAACTAATTGCGTACTCATTTAATCTGACAGATAAAGAAACCTCGCGAAATAATAAAAATACCACGTGTCGGCGCTCACACCCGCTTCATGAACAAGCACCCTAAAATAAGCTGATTTTTGCCTGTCACACGCCCGAAGAGACAGCACATCACCTTGACAGTGGCATGAATGGAAGCAGCAGCAACAGCAAGTTTCGCGGGGCGCGTGTAGCCGATATGGTAGAAACTCGGTCGCACTTTCTTCTTTCTTTTCTTTATTTCATTCTGGCTAACTTTGAAGCAGCCGCGGGAACGTCTTCGCGTGGTATTTTTCATATTTCGCGGCATATTCATTGCTGAAAATGCCGCAGTTGGATGCCTCTTGTCGGCTCCCAAAAACGCCTCATTGACACTTGATAATTAGGATATTATCTCTGGAGTTGCATAATTTGTTACAATTAATTATTGAAATCTTATTAACGAATAAATTAGTGTCCGCTACTCCACTGTACTGGAAACATTATGCACCAGGCTTTCTTAGAATAGCGCAGTTTCTCTTTTCTGAAAACTTGGTGTATGGTAGCTGGGATACCCTGTATGCACGTTGATACATTACCTTGAACATCACGTTCTGGAATGCCGTTCATGGGACAAGTTTCATCGGACGCCCTTTCATTCAACTGCGGACGAATGTTTCAGGGAATGTATTTTTATTTTTATTTATGCCGTAAAATAAATGCGTATATGTTTCATATTAATCACTTATTATGACATTGGGGTACAAATTCTTGTAATTCTACAAACGTCAAAGGAGGCAGAGGTGGGGAGGGGCATTCCAGAAACACCCTGCTTGTGCATGCTGTGGAATATCGGCGTTCTTCGCAGTTCGTTTATGTCTTAAAGTTTGGGATATGATCAATACTGGTCATTTGGAACTAAAGGGGGCGAGTTTGTTCTTCCCGCTTGGGATCAAAATCCCTAATGGGAAGCAGTAGGAGGAACTGCTGGCAAGCGGCCGCTGCGGAGACCCCATTAGTCTGATTCAGGGGACACGGAAAGCAGCAGAGGCTGATGGAGCCCTGCAACAAGGGTTCCGCCCCTGGTGAGCCCCGTCGGGAGCTGTATCACAGGGCACAAGACCCCGGTGGTTTCCCGTGCAACTATGCAAAATACAGCTATAATAAACGTAATTCCAGTCCAGTTCAGTAGAGTCCTTTAAGAATAAAATTTGCACATCACGTTGGGATGGGGGAGGCTTCGGTGCTTGTTCTACATGCGCCTCCCGCGTGTGGCAAAATGCAGTATTGGCAAAATGCAGAGTGGTAAACACTTCTTCGCCTACGTATTCGGGCAACTGTGTCGTGATGGACCAAATCGCCTGCGTATTTAAGTTAAAGCCGATTTCCACTCAAGGTCTGTCACCTGTTCAAGGACAACAACCAGAATTTTGCTGCAGAAATGTTTGCCGCGCGGAAGCCAAAGGTAAGCGATTTGCTCAAAGGTCGCTTGTGATTCGCCAGCGCTTGTGCCGCCGGCCGGACCTTTCTAGCACGGCGCGGCTAGAGAGAAGGTCTCCCATGTACTAGCTGCTACGTTACCCTCGTATCTATCGGTGTAGGCATGAACCATCTCTTCAAACCTATATTTGCTTTTTGCACTCAATTAAACATCAGAGCGTACTTGTGGCGACATCTGTGGGCGCAGGCAACTGCAGCGTCGGCCTCTTGCACGCCGTGTCGACTTTGTTCGCAAAGTGATGCAAAGTGGTCGAGGGCACGTAGAGAGCAACCACATAATGTGTGTGCGATTAATGATACATCTGTTGACACCACTGCCGAGAATCGGGTTGAAACGCGGCAGACGGTGCACGCTGGTGTTTTTTTTTGTTATGCTGCGAGATCAGGGAGCAAAGCGGATGCGCAGGCACAGCGGGACCTGTCATGGCGGTTTTGAGTGTTGCCAGCGGAGAAATCGCCCGCTAAACTTTTTAGTGGATATCATTTATACGTTGATCTGTTCCGGGCAACCAACACTTTAGATGTAGACATATGAGAATGACATCCACCGAGAAAGTCCTAAGAATTCCACAGTCTGCAAAGTTCACCGTGAAGCAAACTCGAGGATACTTTCCTATATCCATCCCACCTTTCCCGCTCTTCCAGTCGCAAGGTGTCGTCTTTACTTTTGGCAACAGATATATTCGGTTATGTATCGAAATCCTGAAAGATAATCTGTTGAGCTAGGGTCATTTAATGCTCTAAATGGTGTGGTATTATCCTCATAAAGTTCTATACAGCCATCTATCGCACGTTGTGACATAAAAAAATGTATCTTCGCATTCCTGTCAGCTGCGACTTTCTTCCTACGAGGGCATTCCTAACATCGCCTCAAACTTACCTTCTTTAATCTCGTGTTCAATCTTGTAGCAAACACTCCAAATGGGGTGTAGGAATGCTTCGGTGCTAGAATGCGGACGTTCCCGCCCACTCTTTTTGAAAAGTTTTGTAGTTCAGTTTACCGATAATTAGAATGTCAAAAACCGTGCTAACCGAAACCCTGATGTAGCAATACAAGAGGACAAAGGTTACTGTGGAAATGTTGAAGTGGCATAGATACTAACAAGGAAGAAGCATGAGGAAAACACATATTCAACGATGGGATGAGTAAAGGGTATAATGAAATTACAAACATTAAAAGAGTGAAAGAACATGTACAAGTGAGAGGAATGATGATAATAAGCAGTCGGGGTTGTGGCACGCAGAAGTGCCACTGTACATAAGGACTCCGCTGAAACAGCGCCATAGTTTGCAAGTGTTTTTGAGCTGAATGAGTGAAACTCATTTAATCAGCTACAAAATTCACTCGGCAGGAAGCTTGCCCCACTGCTTTAGACGTTTTTTTTTTTGTTTTGTAATGGTCAGCGTGTTTGTGACAGTTAATATAACCGCGGTGTCTCCCTGTAGCCTACTCGTTAGACCGTATTATTGTCCAATAATTTTGAGACTGCTACGGGGCCGTATAAAAATGCCATGAATATGAAATTGAGCTGATTTATGTTTAGTTAGCAGTAGCTAGGTGTGGTACATCTTGAGAGGTAAATGTTGGCTCTTTAGTAGCAATGGCGGAAAATGGGCTCATTATTTTACATGGCGACAGCGCTTAAAAGCAGCCTCAAGTGAGTTTTAACTATGTTCGTGTCTCTATTCCGTAAACCAGTTGAAACGAGCATACTTTTCCTCAGTTATCCGGGCGCTTAAGACATGTTATATTTATGAATGGTAGCTCCATCCTTTTACTTTGGAGTTGCACTCTTGCACTGCGTGTTGCCATTCTGTAATCGGTGCTTTTATTTTTAACTAGCACTTGAAAGTTCTCTACAATACCTGGATTGTCACTTCTCGGATTGTCACTTTCGTGTGTACTGATACCGTTGGTGGTTTCACGTGCCGACATCCTCTTCTGCAGTTTGCGGAATGTGTCCATTACCCGAGGCTACTTTTCTCCTCAACTCAAACCAGTGTATCTTCTCACCTGTTGCGAGTGACTATTCCAAAGTTTCTTCCTAACCTTTCGCCCACTTCTCACCGTTTTGTGAGAAAGTCTCCAGTCACAATCGTGCACCGTTCTGTTCTTTAGTTCATTGCTGATTCCACATCCTCACAGTAACTGCATGCGTAGTGTCTTGCAGCTGCATTCTGGTGCATGGGCTTGCAGTATATTTCGCCTGTATCTCTTGTTCAGCTTTATCACAACGGCTGCGGCTATTTCGTTTCTTCTGAGGAATCCTCCCCGTTCCCTGCTAATCATCTGTGGATGAAGAGTAGTGTAGAAGTGAAATGATACCATCAATGCCGACCACGCACACGTTTGTTGTTGTTTGGCCCCAGTAGTTTGGATTTATAGCTACCAGATTACTCTTCAGCGTAGTGGTAGCAGTGCGTTTCCAATGCGGCCCTGCCATGGTCGCGATTTTAAAATGCAACTTATAAATGCAACCGAAATACGAAAATTAGAAAATAGTAATTTTATAACTGCTCGACCATGCGCAGTTCAGGAAACTTGCATAAACTTTTGTGGCGACACCGCGAAATCAGTAAGGTCCTTGTGGCCCTGCCATATGACTACCGTTGCCGCATATACGTGATGCTTAGGAATACGTCGTAGCATTGAAAACAAAAGAATGTTTTTTTAACAAAAATACTGCATGTGCATAGCTGTAGCTCACTGATGAATACATGCACGGGCCCCTATAAACTGGAGATTTCTTATTCTAACGGCATTCTCTGTCTGGAAATGATGGTGACATGGGCGGATCGGCGAAAATTACGTACCGATCAGAAATGTGGCCCATGGTGATTCCCCCTGCGAGGAACCCGAAAAAAGCGATGCTGGTTATGACAGACCGCTTCCAGTCGTTGCCACACACCAAGTTCCACTGCGGAAATGAAGTAAAAAAACAGTTCACAGGCATATTTTGCAATAAAAAGCAGTGAATAGGGGCCAACGGAACTGCGACAAGAAAAAGGATGCGCCAGAAAAAGTGGGTTAGACTGACCGGAAAGTATTACGTGAAGACAATCCATCTGAGCAGACATAGGCATGCACAGGGCCCCACCTGTTGGGGCGAGGGGGGGGGGCAATTCTTACCAGAGCAACTCCCCCCCCCTCAAATCCAAACACTATGGGGGAGGGCGGATTGGTAGTATTGAGCAGAGGGCGATTACATAAAATCCAGGACATAGCAGTTGCGCGCATTCTTTTAAAAATATATATAGGCCGCAAAATGCAATGTCTGTACAAAGTTCGAGTGGAATCTCGCCAGCTTGTCTGCCCCCTCCCCCACGTCCAGTAAGTAACGTTTTCAAAGAGGATCCTTATTGTTGCAGCCCTCTGTATTGTGCAATTCACGTTCCGTGCGTTCGTCCTTAGGCAAACGTTCATCTTTGCTCTCCGCACATTCGACCTGGGACAATCTGCGGAACAAAAAGTCAGCGTTGTGAGCGATCAGAGCGTAATTTTACCAGTTAAAGTGATCATTTTCGTGTGCTGCAATGTTCGCGAATTTTCGTCATATCTCAAAATTCGCGGAAATTTGGTTGGGGCGAAAAGAGCTACAGAATATCGTTGAAACGTCACGTTTCCATGAAATACTAAGCCTAGGAACTTATATTCAGACCTTAAAGAAGGTATATTTCATTTCATTTAAAATGATTGGACAATTTGCGTCGTTCCACAGCCGTTTCGGGTGGGGGGGGGGCATGGCCCACTTGCCTCCCCCTTATCCGTGTGCAGGCCTATAAATGTGGATTATGAACCTGAAGAATAAAAAAGAATATGAGCATTCGGGACTCTAACATTCGTCATACCATGCATTACTTCTGTTTCACGCTGTTTTATTAGTCACTCTCGTGTTGGCGGCGGCTAGCTCTCAGCTTAGCTGAGAACCTACACCAATGAGTAGATTCGCCGTGTATAGATAAGGTGTATGGAAAGAATGAACCCCTTTTTAACTAGACAGTCTGTTAAAAATAGAGAGCCCTTTCTTTCGTGGGGTGTCGCAGAGTGCGCGCGAGTGGAAATAAATGCGTCCAAACGACAACCGTTTTGCCGTTTATAGTAGTAAAGACAATTTATTCTCATTTTAACCCACCTTAACAAATAAGGACACAACAAGAGGAGCTGCTTGGAGAAGCTCGTTCGTTCAATGCCGTAGAATATTTTCGTTTGCAGCCGAGGCATTTATTTCTAGTCTGCCCCCAATAAGGCCATCAGTACGCTATCTCTTTCCATCTCGCTTCCTCGACTGCACGTATGGAAAGCGAAAGCTACAGGCCGTTCCAGCCTTCCGAGCCATTCAGCTTGATCATTTCGGAAGCAACACAGCGGCATGGGCAAAGTAAGAAGGGCGTGATTAGGCGCAGTGTTTTAAACGTTCCTCGTTACTTCCCAATTTCAAAACAAGTTCCCGTGAGAAGTTCCTTTCATATGAAAGGAACGCGTTCCAGTTACACATCGAACATTGGAACGTGGCGCTACATTAACGTTACATTTGAGTGTCTGGGGCGATAGAACGACAGCGGGCACATTCGGCCTGCAGCTCTGAGGGATGGTTGCTGTTGCGCATGAGGCCTAGCCCTCGCCTAGTTTGGGCGACAGCTGCAGTATTTCAAGAATCCTAGGATGGCAACTTGACGCCTTGTTTTTACACGTGGTGAGTGCAACGCTGGCGACCCAGGAGTCCATTGACAGACAGCAGAGCAGTCTCATACGGGACCTTCGGCTGGCTGGGCTGCCTGTAGAGAACCCGTGTGCGATGAATGCGGTGCAGTCCACCTGCACGAGGTGCTCTTCCGACCTGGCGTCTTCTACGAGTGCGGATGGCGCATCCGGATGGCGCATAAGGTGAAGCATAAGCATCGTCCAAGTTTTTGTGTTCATGGTATTAAGAATCAAAGGGTCGCCGAAGCACCTGTCTCGGCGTCTGCAGGTGCCGTAGCGACAAGGCTGAGCGCACCCGGTGCAGTCTGGCGCCAGGCTGCGGCAGACTGGGTGGTTATTCTTCTGCCATGGACCTTCGAGGATGTACATTTCATGGACGGGTGGGCAAATTGGGCAGCTTATAGGAAAAGAAACACAGTAGCAGCCTGTGTCATCTTGTACTAGCTTCAGTGCCCTAAAGCCACGGCATAACAAAGCCTTCGTCAAATGCAAGTGATTGAACGTTTACATAAGGAACGCCGTTCCCTCTGCCGTTCCTCCGTAAACATAACCAGTTATACTTTCAGTTCCACCGACCTTTGACGGAACAGTTCCTCCGTTCTTGCCAAAAGAACTAGTTCTAGGAATGCTGTTCCGTACAACACTGATAAGGCGGGAGTGATATTTCACCGCGCTCCGCACTAAGATTTGAAGTGTCAGAAGGAGAACATTCATGGTCCCGTTCATCAAAAGGCACAGCTTACTTTCATCGTGCTGCTAATTCCCGGGAGGAGAGAAATAATGCCTTCTGACTTCAAACGGGAGTTGTATACCTGGTGTTAACGTGAGGATTGCCATAATTAAGGGCCGCAGTGGTGATCCTTTTAGTAATGTATCACGGCGTCTTATCCCGCTCCTCACGACCCAAACCCCGGCATTCTAAAAAACAATCTTAATTTGTGCCATACGGTTTCCTTTCGTAAGGCTCAGAAAGGGACCAGACGAAGAAAAAAATTGGTGGATCCTACGCATATGCGGGAATCGATGTAAAGCCAAGCTTTCAACTAAATTTACGTCGTCATTAGTGGCAGTGCTCCGAACTATACTATGAAGTTCAAGTAGCCCGTTTGGAAGTGATTGCAAGGGCGTCATGTCAGAACTTGGTTGAGGCGAAAGGGCCAGTGACATTTTTGTTCGGTTGTCATTTACGGGCGTAGACGAGAGAGAGAGAGAGAGAGGGAGAGAGAAACACTTCACTGATATCGGGCCCTGTTAGGCGGCACGGGTGGTCACCGGCCGCAGCTGCGCAGCGACTTTGGCTGCTATGTCCGTCAGGGCTTGCTGCTTCGTCGTCAGGTCAAAGCAGCCAGAGCCGCCTCCCATAGCTCCGGAGTGGTTATTGGGGGGTCATCGGGGCAGGCCAAGATGTGGTTCTGTACTGTGACCTTCGCGCCGCATGATGTGCAGTTGGGAGAGGAGAATAGTGAGGGGTGAATACGGTGACGGAGAGCTCTGTTAGGTAACGATTCTGTTTGTAGGAGTCTCCAGAGCCATTCTTCCGTAGCGTGGATGGAAGGGTGGGCGGGAGGGCATCGGAGGTGAGAGAGGCGGTAATACGTGGTGATCTCGTAGTAGCCAAAGAGGCTGTCGTGAGCTGACCTGGCTCCGTGAGAAGCACTGGGGTTGGGATATGCGGAGGTGAGCGCTCGGGCCGTTGCATGCGCCGCCTTATTGCCTCCAAGCCTAGTGTGGGCAGGAGTCCAGATCAGTTCTACTTGGGTGGTGGTTGGATTTTATTTACACAATACTGCAGACCAAGTAAATGGTCTGCAGCATAAGCAGTTTTAGTGCCTGGGATGAGATGGCACCCGCAGCAATATTTCGAATGGCTGTTTTCGATCCGGATAATATGAATTCAGGGGTTGGTCCGTGAGACAGCGCTACTGCGATTTCCGCCTCTTCCGCCGTTGCAGGCTCCCGGGTACGAATTGTGAGTGAGTTGATTGGGGTAGTGTTGGGGGCATAAAAAATTACAAGTGCGAAAGTGTTCTTGGGGTGGTACTTGGCGGCATCTACGTAGATCGTGGGAGGGTGTATGGGGTAGCTTTCTACTAACGCTTTGGCTCGTTGTTCTCTGCTGCGGTGGTGAATATAATATTGTGGGGTAGGGGACGTACTTGGAGGCAGGCGTGTGTGTCAGTAGGTATGGGGAGTTTTGGGTCCGTAATAATAGGCGCATTGAACTGTAGGCGTTGAAGGAGGTGTCCCCTACCCCACAATATATATTCACCACCGCAGCAGAGAACAACGAGCCAAAGCGTTAGTAGAAAGCTACCCCATACACCCTCCCACGATCTACGTAGATGCCGCCAAGTACTTTGGCTCGTTGTTCTCTGCTGCGGTGGTGAATATATATTGTGGGGTAGGGGACGTACTTGGAGGCAGGCGTGTGTGTCAGTAGGTATGGGGAGTTTTGGGTCCGTAATAATAGGCGCATTGAACTGTAGGCGTTGAAGGAGGTGTTTGGCGGGGGTAGTTTTGGCTTGGCGGTGTAGTTGGCTCATGCGGTGCGCCTCTATAATTTCTTGGGCCGTGTCGTACACCCCTGTTCCTTCTAGTCTCGCAGTTGAGGTACCGGGTGGGAGTTGTAGAGAATCTTTGTATATTTTGCGGATAAGGCAATCGATTTTATTCAGTTCTGAATTAGAGAGGAAGAGGTAGGGGACAGGAGAAGTGATTCGGCTTACAACGAATGCTTGAATGCCTTTTTGCTTCCTTAAAGGGGCCATGCAGACAAAATACAAGTTTGTTTTATTCGAAAGATTTTCTGTTTTATAGCGCCCCCTGCGCATGTACGGAAGCAAATGGCCTTTTATTCACAGAGAAATTAATTCATTTAAGCTAACATTTTGATTCCCCCTTCGAATCGCGTGTTTTCGCGACGTCCGCAATGACATCACAAGAACCGCTCTGCAGCCGATTGCGAAACCTTGTTTACCGTTAGGCAAGCTACATGGCGCCACCATACCGCTAAAGGCCATTTCCTGCTTTGCTTTGTTTTTGACCGTGTTTGTACCTGGCTTGTTTTTGTTACGGTAGAAAATAATCGTTTTGTGAAACATGGTGTTCGCTCGGCAAGTATCGTCGCTTATGCCACCGTCGCTTACGCCAGTCGGCCAGTGTCGATTCTAGTGGTCAATCTAGAGACAAACCCAAAGCGTGGCAGTGCTGGGCAGCTAAAACAACCATAGTGACCGCAGTACCAACAGAAGTACGCATCGGTACTTCTACGTTTACGCCTACTTCGTAACTTCCTCTGTTTCCCTTTCCATTCGTACTGCTATAAAAAGAATGTGCCCTCAATTCAAGCGCAAACAACTCGTTGGACAGGCTTGTAAGCCCTGTCTAATTTGCGTTACCTTTGGGGGCCTCAGCCAATCGCAGAGCTGGCGCTTAACAAAGCATAGGTTGTGTTGCCGGAAATGAGCCAGTGGGTCGCACGGCCATTCCCTTTTTTGCTAATTATATAGCTTATTGAAGCGAAGTTTATGTTAAAAGTGATGTCAGTATGACTCTAATGAGGCAGTCTTTCGAATGAATTAAAGTTGTGTTTTGTCTCCATGGCCCCTTTAAGCCCATGTTTTTTGAAAGCATTGCGGCGAAGGAATCCGATGCTTTGGAACCATGTGACGAAAGGCGCTTGATGTACTCTGTGTTTGAACGATTACGGTTTATGACTACGCCGAGGATTTTGATTTGTGGGACAACTGGCACAGGCTTTGAATCTATGTATATTTGGATGTCGAGAGTTGTGCGGATTGGGCGTTTCGGAGGGAGGAGAAGTTCTGATTTAGATGGGGAGCATTGGAGGTCGGCTATAGTAGCTCCCTCCACCACGGCTGACGCTGCTGCTTGGAGAGCCTCCCCGTACTAGTGCATCACTGCCTCCCCTTGTCCAAAGTGTGCTGTTGTCTGCGTAGAGGTTCAATTGTAAGTTGGGAATGTAATCTAGAGCCTTTGGACCATGAAGGAGGGCTAAATTGAAAAGGAGAGGGGATAGCACGGCTAGGGCCTACGTTGGGTAGGTGAAGCTCACCTGACTCTAAGGTGCCTACTCGGGGGGTTGCGGTCCGTGAGGAAAGGTAAGGTTTGGCGGAATTGTACGTTTGTAAACCAGGGGAGATAGAGGGAAATGCCATAGAAGAGTGACTGATGTGAGAGCCAGAAGGCCTTCGTGAGAACTAGTGCTAAAATCGCTGCTGTGTCAGACTGGGGGGGGGGGGAAGAAATGATGTCGTGGTTGAGTTGGAGATAAACATCAGTCGTCGAGAGTCCGGCCCGGGAACCGAGCATGGTGGGTGGTAGGGCCTTGGTTTGGTTTATGTGTTAGGTGTGTCCGGCATGTATGATATGTTCTAGTACTTTTCCGATGCAGGTGGTGAGAGAAATCGGTCGGAGGTGATCTAAGCTCAACGGTTTTCCGTGCTTCGGAATGAGTGAAATGTTCGCATGTGTCCATGACGCTGCTAGTGTGCTTTCTTTCCAGTGTTTCTTGTTGAATTCTGTGTGTTGTAAACGAGTTGTCATCAAGGTTGCGTAACATTTTGTTAGGTACTCCGTCTCTCCCAGGAGCCGAACTGGTGATGACAGTGAGAAGAGTGGCTCGGACCTATTCTTCAGTTACATCCGAATCGAGGAGTGCGTTGGGTGTTCCTTGGTAGTTTGGCCGGGGCTTCCGGTCGCCATTAGGGATGTATTTTTCTTAAAGGGAGGAGAGGAGTTCTTGCGGGGTACTTGGGTAGGAGTGGACGAGTTGGGCCATGCGGTTGGTCTGCGCAGTTTTGGATTTATGAGGGTCGAGGAGGCGACACAGGAGGGACCAGGTGCGTTTCATGCTAAGGGTACCTCTGAGCTGGTAACAAATTTCTCCCCATCGGGCTGCGGCTAATTCTGCTGCGTATTTTTCCGTTTTGTGGCTTAGCTGTGCGATGTTTTTCTGAGGAGCTTATTATGTTTATTTGACTGCAATTTTCGGCGTAGGCTGCGTAGTGAACTCCACATATTTTTGAGGCAGGAGACTACAATTTCAGCCGGGATCTCATCGTCAAGCGGTTGATCTTGGGCTTTTTTTGTATTGAAGGAGTTCAGCTACCCATGTATCCATGGAGTGTACTGTAGATGGTTCAGTCGGTTGTTCGCGGCGAGTTGACCAGAAGGCGTGCCAGTATGTTCTGTATTGTTTGTGTTGTGCAACATAAGTTTGTTAAACGGGGATATTGAGCTGGGTGATGCAATGGTCACTTCCAAGAGTGTGGTCGTGTTGTGCCAGTGTACATTGGATATGCGATGGGTAAGAGTGAGATCTGGCGTTGTATCTCGTTGTATACTATTGCCAAGTCTGGTTGGTATGTCAGGAAGGGTTCCGAGTGTTCTCAAAGTAGGCTGCCTTGTGTCGATATTCTAGGATAACCCCACGCTGTATGTTCCGCATTACAATCGCCTACTATTATGAGTGGGTAACTTTGTGCCTCTCTCTTGGCTAGGGTGAAACGTTTGTTGAAATTGTGTGTGTAATCTTTGGAGCCGCTGAATATGTTGAGCACGTGTAGTCGGGGGGGATGACGGAGCTTTGGGGTAAATGATGGCCGTGTCATGAGCCATAGAAACGCTGTAAAAGTGCACTCGCTTGCCTGGGACGTGTTACGGTGCCCTAAGAATGCGGTGTATGGGTTATAGGGCCTTGGAATGATTGATAGCCACCTAGTATGGCGTGGCGAACAGGTTCTCGTAGGGCTATTATTGAGGGGGGATTCGTCGGATGAGGGAGTTAGCATTTGTAAGTTGGCGCGCTTCCGTTGGAGGCCGCGACAATCCCACTGCCAGACTAAGAATTCTGTATGAGATGGGGGCATCTGTGATGGGGGCATCTTCTTCTGGGGCTACCGGTACCGTGATGTTGGTCATTATTCGCTGGAGGTAGCCATGTATTCCCGCTCTTATTGCCTCTAGGTTCCCGGCATGGCCGCCTCATTGCAAAGTAAGGATTGGGGTAGATTAGTGAACTCCGCTTTTTGTTCTTCCATGGTGTGTTCTAGCCTCCCGAGAAGCCTCTAGCTGCTGAGGTGGCTGGTCCTTAAGTTCATCTTGGTAGACCGAGCAGCCTTTCCGTTTTTGTGGTGGGCAAGCTGTGTTCTCCTGCTCTGAAGGGGGAGTTGAGTGCGATTGGTTTTTAGCAAAAAGTTCACACGCTTGAGCGTTTTCCTACCTGAGAGATGGGATTTCAGCGTGGATAGTCTGCAGTTCTCGTAGTACGTCTGCTATGGAGATACCTATAGGGAAGTTTGGGGAAGCGTATTGGAGCTGGGAGCTGGGAGGGGCGGTTGAGCTGCTCATTTGCTGGGACTGTGAGCCAGGCGATGATTTGAGGAGTTGGCGGTGGGGGCCAGAGAAGGCCCTGGTACCTGTTGACTTGTGCGATGCGAACTGGCGGTCTTGGGCTTGTAGTTGCGGGAAAGAGTCAGGTAGCGGATGGCGGCTTTGTGAAGCGGCTTTTGCGTAGGAGAGCGTCCGTGGTTGTGGCTAGTAGCGGCGCAAGCAGTCCGCCGAACTTGCACGGTGGCTTCCTTCACACACTATGCAGCGTGGGTTGAAGCGATACCGCCACAGCGAGAACAGCGGGGTACAGTTTGTTGCGTAGGGCACGCGTCCTGGCGGTGACCCCTTTTCGAACAGCTGGTGCATGCTTCGGTTTTACTCCGGCAGGGTCTGCAGGGATAGGTGGCCGCCCGGTACCTAATCCAATGTGGGACGTGAGCTCTGTTGAAAAGTATTTGCGCCATGTTGGAGCTGTTCAGTCGGCGGACGTCAAGGATTTTCAAGGGGGGGAGGGTTATAATTGATGATGCTGTGAGCGATTTGTTCAGCAGTGTCCGTTTCCGGAATATTGTAGATGATGCCCAAGGAGTAATTGGCGGGGTCCGGGACATGAGCCGCGACGTCGTACCGATGTTCTCCAACGAGCACGGAGGAGATTCCGGCATACTTCATTGCACGTAACTACGAGGGAGCACTGATTATTATGAAGTTGGATTTGGCTTGAATGCGTATTTGCTCCTCACGATTGGGTTTCACATTTACGTGCTGTTGGATTGTATCCCCCAGAACCGCAATTGATAGCTTGGCGAGGGCTAGTTCGCCTCGCGGACGCAAAACAATCTGGACGTCGGTCGCAGGAAGGGGCTCGACGGGAGTTATTCGACGCAGGGGCTTTTTGCGGGCTTTGCGTAGAGAGCTTGCAGAGGTTGCTGGGAGGCTTTCTTGTTGGGATTTCCTCCGGGGACAATGCAGAGCTTGCTGCTTGCTTCGTATAGTTTTCCAGCCAGGTTGAAGCAGTTCGCCCGTGGTGATGGGACCACCTACAACATCGCTTTCCATAGCGGTGGGGCGGGTGAGGTACATCAAGGAGCAGCTGTCCGCCTGGCGTGCTGGAGACGAGTGCAGCCGCGGGGCTAAGCCTGGTTAGGCTTATCACTGCGTGTGGCGTGTTCCAGTCTTCCAAGGCTTGCAATTTCGAGTTGGAGGGGTGCATGACCATAAACAGTTTTACCTACGGTTTTTTGGTGCTTCCGTTGACTCTGTGGCGAGCTTCAAAGTCGTTGTTCAAGGCGTAATGCACTTAAGGCAAGTAAACTACGGAGCCGTTGGGAAGCACGAACGCTTGGCGCGGCCCCCTAGCGGGTTTTTGTTTGTGGGTGTCTTTCATCGCCCCGCGCGTTGATGCCTTTAGTCACGTCTCCGAGCCAGCATGCAATCGCTGACTACGCCTCGTTTCGCTTCCTACGCATCAGGTGTCCTGGACGATTTTGCTAGCGCGTATTCGCATGCTTTTCGGAGAGACAGAGACAGAGAGAGAGAGAGTGTCAAAACTTTATTTAGGAAACTATGCTGGCGAGAGGGGGGGAAGGCGGTCGGGTGGGAGGAAGAGTCTGCCGCGAACGCCAGAGTTCGGGAGGTGACCAGCACTTGCTTGGATTTCTCGGAGCTGCCCAGGGATAGCTCGGAGTGTCGGAAGGACACTCGTAGCAGGACACTCGCACAGAGGGTGATATAGCGCATCCAGCTGACCGGACTCGGGGCAGTGGGGTGTGTGCAATATGTGGATGCGTACGTATTATTTGAGTATCACGAGGGACGTTGTGCGCATGTAGTATCCGCCATATGTGGGCAGCTGCGGGGGATAGGTGGGCGTGTAGTGGTGGCAGTGTATGGCGGAGGAGGCGGTAATGAAGGGTAATTTTCCTGAATTTCAGGAGAGGCTCGCAGGTATAGTCCTCTGAAGGCCCATGTATAAGTGTATAAGTATACGAGATACAGTGGCCCGGGACGTAAGAGTTTGACCATGTGCATTCGCTGCATCGTTAGCACCTATGCCGGCATGGGCCGGGGTCCACACAAGTTGAACGGAGTCGGTGTCAAGAGTCGAGGTCAACCCCGCAATGACACCCCAGAGAAAAAGATGGAAGAGGAGAAGGAAAAAGAGATCCAGGTGGGAGCGGAAGAAGACATCGGGCTCCCGAAGAGTGAAGCCTGGGGTGACGCTACCCAGGGCACCGACGTCGCCACGCAAGCCTGGACGGGAGCGGGCCGACGACGCTTCGGCTCCGGTCTCCCGACGCTGCGCCAACCCACGCCTTGGCGGCTCCAGCGGCGACGGGCGCGTGCATTCAGGAAGCGGCATCGCACCGTCGTCCTACGACACGACGGTCCCCACAACGGCCACGCCGACACAAGACCACGAGGGCAACGTTCTAGGAATCGAGTCACACATTACGACGACAACACAGTCGGTAGCATAACATCGCTACGACAGCAAGGGGGCAACAGCTCTTTACTGCAATACTTTGACTCTCACGTAAGCGCCAATGACATAGGTACGCCTTGTGCATACTGAACCCTCATATCAAAACATCCAGATATTGAAGGTATATCTGTCTTGACATTGTAGATAATTTACTGTGGAGTGTTCGGTAGTTTATTATTTCGTGTGGAACTGTTTGCTGTGCTTCGGGTGTATAGGTGTGCGCTAGCGATAAATGTTTGTTTTGCAAAGCCTGCCTCGCTTTCTTATGTCCTTCTTCTTTGCCGGTCAGGACGCGTGACAAAATATTTGGCGAGCCTGCCAGGATACTGGCGCAATCAGTACCAGGACTGGCCCTGTCACGCGTCTTCGCTGCTTGGAAGAATTGATTGGGGAAAATTTCTAACATTAGTTCAAACGCACGGTTTGAACAAGGAGCAGGCGTTTGAGATTGTCGAGAGAGAGAGTCGCAGAGAGCAGCAGGCGTATGAAGCAGAAAGGAGAATATTGCAAGAAGATATACAACGGCTAGAGTCGAAGCAGCGCCTCGTCCAAGAAAGTTACAAACCAGCCGAAAGAATCGAACACGCCGCACGTGGAAGGCAAGACACGCGCATCGCATGCGGTGATGAGTGCGCACGAAACATAGAAGAAAACGAAAAGGGCTTTCAGCAGCAAACTGAGGAGGAAGCCGAGTTTGAAGCGCCAGGCATTGAATGGTGTGGTTGTGGTACAGTGGGAGTCCAGCCGCAGGGACATGAACGCTATGAGTGTGTCACGGCAGCAAACCAGCCGCATGGATGTCACCATGCTGAGAATACATCAGGAGAGGGAAGACTGATGGCCCCCGCTACACATGACTTCTGTGGTTTAGAAGTATCCAAAATACTCGTTACTGGGACTGAGGTGCCTGCCACTCCGCATGTCTGCGTGAACAGTACCACGCCAGAAGGGTGTAGTAAGGTTCGTTCAGAAGTGCCTATGGCTGCGGAGAGGAACTTTGTCCCTCAGGACAGAGCGACGTCTTTGGACAATGAAGTGGACTGCTCAGGGGCAGAGGTTATTACAGAGGCCAAAACAGAACAGCAGAGTACCACTTTTAAATGCAGAGCATTTCAGTAACTCACGATGTCACCCGCGTTGACGTCCGTAGTCCGCACCGCACCCCTCCCTACTATATATAAAAAAATACTATCCGGCGCCCGGTTTTGATCCCTCGACCCTGCGGGCGGAACGCAATGTACATGGTGCTCTACCCACTGCGCCACAATGCCGACACAGAATGGGACGCTACGAACGCGCCTTATATCGTTGACTCATTCAAATTACTGCTGACGAGCGCTCTCTCGTGAGCAGTTGCCACAAGTGCAACAACATTAACGTAACGCAAACTACTTAACGTCGTGCGCCCCCGGAAATGCTCTGCATTTGATCGTGCCCCTCGCGAGGGGGATGTTTCACTGCGTTTTCTCTCGGTCGCGGGACCAGTGGTGCCATCTGGCGGAGGCGCGGCACAACTCGTAGCACTTTCTTTGAAAAAGCTCCTCGAAAGCGCGGCAAATATGAAATAGGGATGACGCGCTTACGAGGCAATCCGCCTACGCGGCTGCTTTGTGTATAGACTCGGCGGCGAGCGTCCCGGGATTCTGGTGGCGACCGAACCCCATTTTCAAGGGCACCGCGTGTAAGTACACTTCGACAAATCTAAAAAAAATCAAAATAGGGACGCGGAACCGCAGCAGAGAGTGCCAGAACCCACTGCGCTTCGCTCGTATGATTGCTGCTTAAACTTCGTACTTGGCTCCTCATAATATTAAGTTAACCATAATAAATTTGTTGGTTATTGTCTTGTACCTGTCATTTTAATGCTGGCTGCTAAACTCAATAGACCTCTTCAGTAACTGCAGCGCCGCTCCTTCCCCTAGCGGGAAAACGCGCGTTTCCTCTATTGCGCTAAGCTGCCGCGGAATAGTTGATGCATAGGTGGCGAGCGCCGCGGCGCGGCGGAAGACGCGGCCTCGACCCCTTTTCAACTTACGCTCTCTCCGGCCGATTGGGACGGTGTCACAAACTCGAGCGTACGACGTCTAAAAGTACCGTATAAATATTTCATTTTATTGTACAGCGCCTAATTCTTCTTACACTCGGTTCTATTCGCCCCGAGACAAGGCTGGAACTTTCGCGAACGAAGAGGCAGTAACGTGATCGCCCGCCGGCTCGCCGGCAAGAAAACAACAACAAAAAAACCTCCGCCGCTCCGGTTTCGTCGAAGCTTCCAGTACTTTCGAGGAGGTGCGCGTGGCCTTGCCAGTGCTAAAGAGCGTCGATCATTCTAGAATGGAGAAGAGGGAAGTTATTTCGCTGACGGCGGCGGGCGCGTTGTGTGTGTGCTCTCCTTCTCCGCGCCGGCACGGTTATAAAAGGAGGAGCCGCGCCTAAGCAAGCCAGCTACGTTTGGACGTCGTGATTGACAGCTGCACCTGCCAGTTTGTACATCACACCATCGGCGACCCGCGCCCTGGAGGACTCCAACGTACTCCCGGGCCTCGAATGACCGTGATCGACTCGGACGGCCTGGCCTACAGCGAAGCCACGCTTCCCAGGTAGCCGACTCGCCTCCGACAGCGGTGCATCGTCCGGCCCGGTCGGTGAATATGCTGGGACTCTGTCTCTCATATGCATCGAACTGTTCATTTTCTTTTAGTTAACTGCTCCGATTCGTAATCTTCATTTGTTAGCGCTCCTGTTTGTATCACTTTGTCTAATTGGACTGTCTCTTGTATTTGAATTCCATCTAAGTTGTCTGTCATTATCGATCCGCTATGTCGTGCTTGTGTTTGTAACTTGCCTGTCTGAATATAAGTCTTTGTGCTGTTTTTCGTTCAAGGCTCTTGCTCATTCTTGCCGCTCTAGTCGGCGAAAGCCGCACATCAGACGGCCACCCCCTTTGTCACCTGTGCCCTGTAGATTCGGTGGGGTTTGTTGGCTCTCTTGAGTCGACTCCCCATATCTTCTGACAGTGCACCCTAATTTAAGGAAACGGGTGACAGACGGCCGGAGCAAAACGCGCGCGGGATGATCGCGGAGGCCATGGTTTCGCTTTTTCTCCATTGCCGCCGCTTTTTGCCATCTAGACAGGTGCTTTTAAAGGAGCCGATTGACCGTATGGGCTGACCCTTTCTATCCAACTTTTTATGACCTAGTAGGGCAGCGCCCTGGAACCGAGTTGTCTAGAGTCATGCAAGAGCACCGACTTCACGCGTTTGACCGGTATCCAATGCACGGGCCATTGATGCAATGCAAAGAAGGCTTGCAAGCACTGAGTAAGCAAGTTCGGAAGCATGACTATGAACGAAAGGGCCAGCTTTTCCAAACGAGCGAAAAGCTAGAGGAGGCAAAGTGGCCCAGGCGTCTTCCGGGTAGAGCACAGATGCATAGCATTCAAAAAGTACCGGTTAGCAAGTGTTCGGGCTGAAGGCATGTCGAGGAAGAAATGGGGACGCATTGTGAAAATCTAAGTGACAATGTAGCGAAAGGTTCTGAATGGACGCGGCGGAAAAAAGTTAAAATGAAACTGGATTCCCATAACAGTAGGCTTCAAAGATGGCGACAACTTTTCTGGGAAGACAACTATTGCGTTGTAGTGCACTACTGGTTGTAGTACAGTAAGTTAGAGAAGCACTGGGGGATGTATAGAGGGGTACATTAGTCGGTACAGTGGTGTTTACAAAGAAGATAGTTTCGAAACAGCATACCCGTGTGTTTTAGAGAAGTGTCCATGGGGGTGATCTATTGTCATCGAACGGTATGAGTAACGTGGTGTGAGAGAGACGGTGGTAGGTTGGTTGGGACATTACTGAACATTGTGTGAACAGAACGGGAATAGTGCGCGACATCAGTGTAGTGCACGGTGATAAAAAAGTGATGGTGAACAATGGTGAAGCCGATGGTGAACAGTGAGTGCGTGATGGTGAACAATGTCAGGCAGAAGAATGTGACGATGAACAATGACTGCGTGATAAGTGAACAGCGGGTGTGGACTTAGTGACTCCTGGTCTTCTCGGGGGAGGTTGGTGAGAAGTTTTTTGGAGAAAAAACTCTTTAAGAGGGGGGTATTGTCATGAGTCGAGGTCAACCCCGCAATGACACCCCAGAGAAAAAGATGGAAGAGGAGAAGGAAAAAGAGATCCAGGTGGGAGCGGAAGAAGACATCGGGCTCCCGAAGAGCGAAGCCTGGGGTGACGCTACCTAGGGCACCAACGTCGCCACGCAAGCCTGGACGGGAGCGGGCCGACGACGTTTCGGCTCCGGTCTCCCGACGCTGCGCCAACCCACGCCTTGGCGGCTCCAGCGGCGACGGGCGCGTGCATTCAGGAAGCGGCATCGCACCGTCGTCCTACGACACGACGGTCTCACAACGGCGACGCCGACACAAGACCACGAGAGCAACGTTCTAGGAATCGAGTCACACATTACGACGACAACACAGAGTTATTACCAACGGAAAACTTCACGAACCGGGTCGCACGTACGTCGGTAGCATAACATCGCTACGACAGCAAGGGGGCAACAGCTCTTTATGACTCTCACGTAAGCGCCAATGACATAGGTACGCCTTGTGCCTAATGGACCCTCATATCAAAACATCCAGATATTGAAGGTATATCTGTCTTGACATTGTAGATAATTTATTGTGGAGTGTTCGGTAGTTTATTAGTTCGTGTGGAACTGTTTGCTGTGCTTCGGGTGTATAGGTGCGTGCTAGTGATAAATGTTTGTTTTGCAAAGCCTGCCTCGCTTTCCCATGTCCTTCTTCTTTGCCGGTCAGGACGCGTGACAGTCGGTCGGGGACTTTGGAGAAGATTTTTGAGGTCTAGAGGTGATATAGTACCTTTGGTACAGTGTCGGATGGCCTGCTACCAGTCTGATAGGATGGTGATGGGGGAGAGGCTCTGGGAGAGTGCAAGAGAAATGGTCGTCTCCTCCGCCGTAGTTGCACATGAGGTGCGGATGGTGGCATTTTTTTCGGGGCATTGATGTCAGATCCGGCAACCGGCAGGGCATAGGCCGGTTTTTGCGAAATTTGGCTGCATCTACGCACAGGGTGTAGTTTTGCGTGGTGACTCGCTAGGACGTTGGCATGGAATATAGGGTGCCTGGGACAGGGAAGCGGTTTTATGCTAATGAGGGCTCGAATGCCACGAGGAATAGGTATTAGGATAGTGGATGTTGTGAGGGGTGGATGCCCTGTGAATTTGTCCATGTAATGTCCTGTGGGTGTGGTGGAGAGTGGCGAGTTGGCCTCTGCGATTGGCCTCAAGAAGTTTAGGGATGATGTTATAGATGGCTAGTGACGTTAGGCAATAGGTAGGGGCCAGGGGACAGGGGGAGAGGAGCAGGGCCGCGCGATATGCTTTTGGAGCATGGCATCCAGGACGTGCGTTTGAGTGTGGGTGGTATGCATGTAGGGAGGTTGCTCGAGTATGTAGCTGATCAAAAGAGCTGTGTACTAAACGTAGTCGGTCCAGTTCCATTAAGCCGTGGTGGCGGTTGGCGACGTGTTTGATGAGGTGGATAGTTTAAGCTGTGTATTTCTTTATGTGATTGAGTGTGGGAAGCGTATATCTGTTGTGTGGGATAGCAAGAAACCAAGTTTCTCAGCGCGTTAGTGTGGGCGGATGACGTTGTCATTCGCAAACAGTCGTATTGGGGGTTGGAAAAAAAGGCGGATTTAGGGAGGTGCCATGATCAGTATGACCGATTTGTTGGTCGGGCACGTTAGGCCAAGGGGGCGATGTGTTTGAGGACATGGTGTACCCCAGTTTGTAAGATGTCTTCTGTCTGGCTATCGGACGCATCGGTGGCAGCTGCATTCGCGTAGACATCCTGAATGTACTGGCGGCCACAAAATACAACGGACCAAGCAATCGGCACGCGAAAACAATCGGCTCCACAACTAGCACCTCAGCGCCTGGTGTGGAGATAGCTGAGTTAGCGTGCGGTACGTTTGCAAATCAAGTCAGTCACTGCATGTCAATTTTCTCTATTTCGGCGGCAGCGCCTCATTGAACTATTGGACATCCAAGGAACAGGGAGCGCCTTGTGAGGCGCGCCGTGCGAGCGGCAGGATTATTTGTAACGGCAGGCAGCGTGTGGCATGAGCCCAACCACGTGTGCAGTTTTGAAATATGTGCCTAAGGAGATGGGTTGTTATAATTTTGTTAGCTCTATGGTAGATTGATGTTGCAGCACGATAACGTTTTATATGTGACTGAATGGTTGCCGGTCATTACGTCCCGAAATGACAGATAATATTACGCATTACTGCGCCGCTTCTCTTAATTTTAGATTCGGTTTTCTTTCAGCAAATCATGTACACTGACTTTATTACGACAAATCAACATGTTACCTTCGCTAATCACGCAGGTTTGTGGAAATGCGGAGTTTTACAAATTGGTTATCCGATTATCATAGGGCTTTATTGCTGTTTCGGTTTGTTTTTTTGGAGCTTCCTATTTTTGTCTCCGTCCTGTGATGCGGGGTATATTGTCCCGTTTCGTTCATTCTTTTTTTATTTTTTGCCTTCTCACGTGTTCGAAAATTTCTTTCGAGCAATTATCCCTATTTAGAGTATTATAACGATTAAATGTGTTAACTTCGATAATTAAGCGGATGCAAGGCGTTACATGTTGGGGCTTCGAAGTACTCGGCAAACAAGACTTCTGCCATCACGAAGCGCATGATGAAGGCACCACGGAGCGAACGGGACCGCTGCACGGCTGCAGCGCATGCCGCACGCTACCAGGAATCGTGCCGCTCGCTCGTCCTGACGCATAATAAGGCGCTCCCGGGTGCTGTTTTAGAGAGGAGCAAAGGCCTGCGGCGGAGATCTAGAAAATTGATATGCATGGACTAGCGAAGGACATAAATGCGCACTTAGCCATCTCGACAGCAGGCGCTGCACGGGAAGGTGTCGCACCTGTAGTTCTTGCGCACCGCTGGCACGGTCCGTTTTATTTTGTGACTGCCTGTAGGTACATTGGAGGCGCACAACACTCGCGGAGATCAGAGCGCCATCTGGTGGTTGTGTGAGAAACTCGGGATGCTCCCGAGGAGGAGCCCCGGCGCACGAGCGGCACATTTTGCTTGGACAGGACCAGCCAGCAGCAGCCATTCGAGAGGCCGCGAGAGAGGCGAATAAAGCCTCGCTTTATCAAGCCACCCCTGACGACGGCAGGATGACCTGCAAGGTCTGCAGGAAGACCGGACATTTGCGATCACTCTTCCTGCCTTCACTAACGCAGACGGCGCTGATCAGCTATTTGTGGGGCCTAGGAAGAAGTTTACTCCACAAACGTTATTCAATAATTGCTAGACTAAGCAGCTCGCAATGCTGCAATAGTAAGTAAATAACAATGTACGACATTGGGGGTATTCCACGGATTTATATGCCTGTTATTTCTTGCAGCGACCAGTCCGTCTTGCTGGCTTGGGGGTATAGAGTAATGCGAAGACCGCATCTCACTGTGCAGGTCCGAATGGTTGGATTGTGTTTTTGTTGTTGATTTTTGATGTCCGTAACACGCTCTATACCGCCTTCACGATTTGGGATGCGACCTTCATTGCTCCAATGGGGAGTTCTCACACTGCGTACAGACACCGACGTGACGGCATCGGCGCGGTGTGACATGGGCGCCGACAGATGCCAGACACGGTGCCTAGTCGGTCGACTGTCGGACTGTTGTGAACACACCTCTTACGACACAGGGACGACCCGGGCGAGCTCCGAAAGAGCAGCGCAAACGCTCTGAACTTGAGTGTTGCCGGTGACACGGAGGTTGTTCAACCGCTGCAGGATACGGCTCGGCTCGCCATTTTGCACTGAAATGTACGATAGTTGTTCATCCTAAGCGGGGTTGGTAGGCTTATTCGGCCAATCCTGCGACCGGCGACATCGCTGAAGGGCGGAGAGTTGATTCCTGAGGTATAAAAACTACGCTACCAAAGATAACGCAGCACGCCAAACATGTTGCAGAGATCCGATAGCGAGAATGGTGTGTGCTACTCTTAAAAAAAGAACTGCACTCCGGAACATATGCTCCTTTGAAATACAAGGGAAGATTTTTCGTTCAAAAAATAACATTGGCTCTGCCACAAGCGTGGATGCATTACTTTAAAACCTTTAACATCGTCGAATCACACTCCAAAAGCATTCCGCGTAGTTGAACGACACTGTAGAATTTGCTTGAGCCGCCTCAGACGGTGAATCGTATTTTTTATTCTTTCTAATTTTATCAAGTGCACACTGTGGTAACGTCGGATACACGATTATTATAGACGAATAGATACAAAATACATTGTTTTGAGCCGATATATGGAATACCGACATGAACAGAAGTTCGAGAAATTGATATCTGGGTTTTTTAAAGTTATGCTTGTGAGTACTAGGGTAAAAATAAAAGGACGAGCGGCAACCCGCTAGCAACTCTCTTTTGCGATGGACATCCAGATGCGGTCACAGACATGGACATTCTTAACTAGCACCATCGCTGTGTCAAAAATGCGGCCGTGTACATGATGTTTGTCTGACAAAATGTACAATGAAGTCATGTAGTTGGAGACTTGTGCGGCGCGTCGCACACATTCCATAGAATCTTTTTAGACATTACGGGGCAAAGTAGTAAAATTTTAACTTTTGTAACGTAAGTTGCTAGCCTGCTGGCATTTCGTTGGATGAATAGGCCTAAAATACGCAAAGAAACCCTCCCTGCTACTACATTGTGTTAACCGGGATCGCAAGTATTGGAGCTATTGACGCCGTGTTACATTGACGCCCAGACAAACAGTTATTTATTGTGGCTCGATGCCAGTCGTAGTGCTATTGATTCAGTAATACTCAAATAGGTGATGGGCAATCGTGTCAAACAAAAAGTGGGCTGAGCAATAACGGAAGCTAAATTAAACTCCCATGAAAGGCACTAGCCTCCCAAATGCACTGACCTCTGGAACTGCAGAAGCAGCCGTCGATGATTCCTGGTCAAAAGCCCAAGATTCGCAGGGAATCACGCTTTCCTCGTCGAAGTCGATGGAGCCGTTGGGGTGAACAGCTCGGAGCAAGTACGAATGGCACGAGTCGTACGCCAATCCCAGAGATCGGTTCGGGGACGCGGGAGCCGTTGTTAATGGTGGTATAGCCATTCCCCTCCACTGCTGCGCTGTCCAGTTGACCAGTGCCTCAAGTGGTGGCTTTGCGCACCAGTGTTGTACTGGTGGCACTACGAAGGGACCCAGGAATACGGTCCAGGCGCAGCAAAAGGAGCGCAAGACACAAAGCGCCACAACAAGAGCGTGGTACCAGCCCGGAGGACCGATGACCTGGCTGACTTCGAGCATTTCTCTTTGCCCTGGGAGAGCTGGAGGCGAGACAGAAAAAAAAACCGAATATGCGTGTAGTGATAAACGGCAGCCGTTAATAAATGTATGGTTTGGTCTGCCGAAGTTGGAGATTAATTAGGGGCACCACAAAGTGGCAGGTAGGGATTCCTCCAGAGCAGACGGGGCTGTGTGATGTTCACAGAATTGTCTACTCATGGAACTTTCTGTAATTCAAATCATCTCGAAGCAAAGTACGAAATGGATCTGATTGTAAGTTGCATGGTACTAGCCTTATTTATCCATAACAGTTTCAGGGCTCTCCGCTATTACTGTGCGAGTGTACAAGCTATTTCAATAAATGGCCCGGCAAGTTCTTGTAGTACCTATTACATCAAACTTTTGGGGCTCGAAAGGGAGCCGTTTTAAGTCTTTTTTAAACTTAGTTCGTGTGTATCAAGAACGTTGTTTTCAGCGCTCACGTAGCTTTTTGTAGCAGTGAAATGTGCGACGCCATGCGCTTTGTGCACGACCGAATTCGGCGTGCGCTGTGGTCGTATAGCGTCACCTATTATTAAAGCTCCTTGCTTCAGCTCAAAAGTTAGGCTTCCTCTTGTCGAGTTGCACCAACAAGAGCAAGCTCAATGCCCCTTTTCGGGCCCCAGTAATGTTTAGTACTACTACTACCACCAAAAATTTAGCAAAGTTCTACATTCCATTTGCGATAAAGGTCCTTTTTTTGCGGTCTCATATCAACGAGTATCAGCAGGCCAGGCGTAGTTTGCTGTGCTGTAGGTCATCATAGTAGAATTAAGCAGTGTGTGCATTGTTTCTAGCTCCTGGTAAAAGGGGTCATTTCATTTTCGGCACTCTGGCCTATTGATTCTCGGAACACTGGGCTATCTTATGAATATCGATATGCTAGATCGGAAAAATGCAGTACACAAAAAAAGCTTATTTGTGATTCCGTCTCGCACACACAAAGTTTTTTTTACTTGTGTTAGGCGAAAGGCCACATAAATGCAATCCATATTCCTACCATCTTCGCACCTAGTAATTTTACTACAGGTCTTCACATTTCTAAATAAGTAAATAAACATCTGTGCAGTGTGGGCACGCACAAATACGGAAAATAAGATTCTATCCGGCCTTTCTCTACGAACGTGTAAAGCCGGAAAAGCACACACGTTTTTTTGTTTCGCGCAGCGCGTCTTCGTTCCCATATGGTTCGCTGCACTCTCTTTATTGCGACGTTTTTGGGCTGCTGCACCAGCTATTCGTATGCGGCTCTCGCTATTTCGCACTCAGACCGCAGCTTGGCAAAATGAGGGCGTGATTTTACGGCTCAATTTTGGCGCACAGTCCATCACGTGAGAACTTCAGTGGAGCCCAAGGCTCATATTACAACGTTCTGGAATGTGAGAATAGTATAGTATAGCATCTATAACAAGGTAACAAAAATCCAACCAGCATCAACAACAACTAAAGAGGGGACCTAAAGGACTTCTCATGGCTTGTGAATGCAAAAGTATGAATGGCCCATTGAACGCCCATTGGGCTTGACGAAGGCCTTTGTAATCTTGCCGCTTGATACGCTTTGCTTTGTCACGCTTCTCAAGAGCTTATATTTGTCTCCAACGCGTTGCGCACCGCTTTGTTCCTGCCGTCGTGTAATGTGACAGTTGATGAAGGCGGTGAATTTTGCCGCCATTTTACTCGTTTAATTGGCTGCGTTCTTCCGCTTTCTTCATCTGCCGTGTACGGGCGTTGACTACCCCCTCCCGCTACATCCGTGTTTAAGCTGGCGCTTTGCAACGCTGCGTGATAGGGAACACCTCTGAACGCGCAAGTTTTCTGTTACCAAAGACTCCGCAAGACGCCGGTATTTTCACTCAACTGGCCATCTAAGGCCTTTATCGTAAAAATACGGAGAGGGATAATGTGTGACATTCGTAGTCACGAGAAAACCATCCATTGCAGCCTGAAGAATCTGCTTCGCAAAATATAACCAGGAAACCTACGTATTTCTTATCAGTTGTGAATGCGGAACAAAAATATGCCCATATTTTCCCTGTTGCCGTGCAACATGCAGAGTCTCTGTCTCACTGGTGACTGCAGCGCCGCTTGGTCAGGTAGCGACGACAGTGCAAGTATAGGCGCTGTGCATGCTGAAATAAAGCGTCACCTTCTCCTCGTCATCATATTCATCATCTTTTTTATTCACATCCTTTACTGCTATAGGTTACTCTGGCTAAAAGCCTTGGCCAGTCACCCGTGCTAGGCCTATATTTAGGCGTAGCGTTTAGTAGCCGTAACGTTAAGCCTAAAGACATGCCAAGCCACGTTCAACTACTGTATTATCAAACTGTTGGTCAAGCTGCGGGTACCGGATGACGACGTTGAAGGTCGTAGCGTAAACTTGGGACTAACTTCCGGCAGGCGCATACCCACGCCAAGGAGTGTCCAATTAAACGCCGCGCTTCTTTGGTTTTAATTTGCAGCTAGGTGACACGTCCCCACAAATAGAAACGTCAGGCCCACGCTTGCCCGCGTTCGCTTCCAATGGGCGCGTTTACTTTCTTTTGTTTTTTAAACAACCCCAATATGGAATGCGCCCCCGCCAATGGGCGCTTAGGAAGCGCCACAGCCGCTCGATGTGATACGCTGGGCAACGCTGATGTTGGAGTTTTTACTGAAGGGTGGATTTAATGCTTTTACAGAGAACCATCGGCCAGAAGAACACCAGTCAAGATTTAATACATTCCAAGTGGAAGCTGGTAGAGGCACTGCCAGGAGCTCTTTCCTCTAACAGGTGGCCCTAAAGCTCAGGAAAACAGGCCAGAATGCTTATTGTAGGTTGCAAAACTTTTTCGAGTGCGATATACACATTGGTGAAAGGTTTGCTGTCTACAAAACCACCTTTCACCTTTACCCAAACGAACCTGCCGCGGTGGCACAGTGACTAGGGCGTTGTGCTTCTTAGCCCTAGAACGTGCGTTCTAGGGAACATGCCCTAGAACGTGCGGGAGCCTTAGAACGTGCGTTCTAGGGCTCCAGTCTGTTGCGATTTCGGCGTACGTTAAATATCCACAGGTGATCCAAATTAACCCGTAGTCCTCCTCTATGACGCGCCTCAAAGCCCAGTTGCAACTTCGGCGTGGTGATCGATCAATCAATCAATCAATCAATCAATCAATCAATCAATCAATCAATCAATCAATCAATCAATCAATCAATCAATCAATCAATCAATCAATCAATCAATCAATCAATCAATCAATCAACCGATTAATTATTAATTATTTATTGATTAATTATACGATCGATAGACCAATCGATCAACCAATCAATCGATCATTCGATCAATCAATCCATCAATCAATCAGTACAACTGACCAAAGCTGGGTGAACTACCTAGAGAACGATAACTGTTAGTAGTGGACCCAGGAATGTGCATATGAAAGAAGGCAAGCTTGTGTCTCAGAACCAATAAGAGTAGTTTCAGTCAATACACTTTTCTGAATGACTACTCGGACACCGCTAGGGGCAACACTGCGTGGTACTTTAGCGAAGAATCGTTTTGCCGTTTCACTGACTTTGCACTGTGTGGCACACTATCAGGCTCTTACACCGAGCCTTCTACCGCCGATTTTCCTGTAAATGGTGCACCAGGAAACAATATTGGTCGCCATCCGGCCGTGAGAATGTAGATGCCCAGAAAAGCTTTTGTAAATCACTACAAATTGCGATAGAGGGGGGTATGAAATATTTCTCGTCGTCTTGGCGGGCCTGTCGCTTGCGCTCGGCTAGTGTCACTATATAGCGGCACTTTTTTCTCCTATGGTTCCGTGCCGCCGCCATCATCATTGGTAAGTTCGCATTACTTGACATTTGTTTACACTGCGACGGTTCATGGGCCCGCCATTTCGTTGTTATGCATTTTAGTCGGTCAATTGCGGTAGGCTTAGCTTGTCCTCCCTGCTCTGCGGCTGTGCGCAATTAACGTCGTTCCGAATGCGAATCAAAGATAACAGTATTTAAGAAGCAGAAGTTTGTCCAAAGATGACCTCTTGCTGCATCTTCGGTAGTGTTGTTAACAAACGACTCGGTCGAAGTTAACGACGAGGCCATAGATGCGGTAATCATGCAACACTGATAAACAACAAAATGGTCGCCGCTGCTGACGTTCCTCAGTGGCGGTACTCTGATGCCTTATACCGACACTACGCTTGGCTTCTCTCGCGGCAAATGCTAGGTCCTGACTAGCCTGTCGCATGGGCTCGGCATCTTGGACAAGAACTGCTCTATTTAGTGACACTAGTCCTGCCTAGGCGTCAAAGATATTCTGCAAACACTCTTTATGAGGAACACATGGTGAGGGGGTCCCATTGTTCACACGCGCCTTATCATCCATAATGCGGTTTCGATGCTTGTTTTGTGGTTTCCTTAAGCGAATTAAGAACTCTATGCTCTATGCCTGATTTGGCCGACGCATGCGCTCGGCGTCTTGGGCCTTGGTGCCTGGGCGTTCTTGCCCACGGAGATGAAGCCGTAAGGGAGTATTGGGTAAAGCTTTGCTGTAATAAAAAAAATTAAGGAAGCTCACACTAACGCGCAAGGCTTGAAAGTAGCGAAGCTCTACGCAACCTTCACGACCATCAAGAAGGTTGAAGTCCGTGATTGCAGCCGGTTTGCTACTTCTTCGCTGCCGCGACGACATTTACTCCATCATTGTTGCTTTAAGTTTGAACTTCTTTCATTTTTTAGAAGTGATAATCATTGAACATCAGCTTGTAGGGACGTACGCTATAAAGTGTCTTTCCCGTGCCGGGCAAGATTTGCCACGATTACGAGGAACGGTGGCATCTTTTTTTGGACAATTTTGGCTAATCTCCCGAAGTGCGTATGTTCGGATTGATTCTGATCTCGATGATGTATGTCTGATTAGTCTGATGCATGCGCTTTGCGTCTGAGTCCTTGGCGCCTTGGCGTTTTCGGCCGCGGGGATGAAACCGTTGGGGTTTAGAGGTATAGTGCTTTGCTGTAAAAATGATTTACAGGGGTTAAGTAAACGTTACTATTATTGCGAGGCAGTTTCCCACAATCCTCAAGGTTCGGACTACAGGATAGCTTTCTTGTACGTATCCTTGTCTCTCTGTGGATGCCTGTCAGGGAATAGGGAGCAATTATCCCTAGCCAAAGAATGCGTTGCATGTAAAGGCAGTCATTATGGTACTGAAATTGTCCCCCCCCCCCCCCCCCTTCTCAAGAAATTTTCACCGCGGTAAACAACAGCGACGACCAGAGTTAAATACACATTTCTCCAGCAATGTAATCTCTTCACGCATTCCCCGGAGGAAAAAATTCCCAAAGTGCGGGTCGGGTCACAACCACTATCTTCCCGGTGGCTTACCGTTTTTCGTGTTGTCACAGAGTTCGAGCCTCCAAGTGTAATATGCGGTGCTATTCCAGTCGTATACAGTGGCACCGCAAATGCGTAGTAGATCGAGAACACACTCGCCATCAAAGCAGCAACAGCTGCTAGCGAATTCAGGGGCGCAGCTGTGTGTTAATAGTGACGACACTGTTTCAACAACATATGCCGCCCCATGCGTTTGCATATCCGATGGGAAATGGAAGGAAGAAAGAAAAGGAGAGTGAAAGGGAGTTCGCTGGTGTGGTGTGCGTCCACATATACGTGCGTGTGCATGTGTGTGCGTATTTCTGCCCGTGCGTGTGTATATAGGAGAAACCCCCAGAGAGAGTCATTTTCTCCGAATGGAAAATTTGACATGCACCTGAAATTCAGCCTTACGGCTCCAAGGGAAAGCTACACAGCTTTCTCGGAAACTTCGCAGCCGGTGGAAAATTTGGCCTGGACCAGGACGAATTTTTCTTCCGCGGCGAACTACAAACTTGTTTTGTTTGGTGCCCCCCTTGCACTGCGCCCTGCTTTGCTGGTCATCCTTCTTCGTTAAAAAAAAGAAGGTCCCCTTCACCCCGAGAAGTCAGAGTGGCGCTGGCTACCACCCCCAAGCACAGGAAAAAATTACATTGACATAAATACCCCAGAAAGTGGAGGGGAAAAATAGCCGCGCCGGTAGCGTAGTGGTTATCGCACCACACCGGTATTCTGGAGGTCGTGGGTTCGGATCCCACCTGGCGGGCATTTTTTCTACACTTTCTTTCTTTCCAAATTCTTTATCTGTTTCAATGACCTACCATGTCCTCCCCTTTGCTTTCCGAGGTTTTCTTGAGTGCCAATCCTTATTTCTGTCTTATTTTCAACGAGCCCCTCATTTCCTATTCTGATTCGCTACATGCATAGCGAGGGCCTCTGTTCTGGCAGTCTTGATGCCATAGGAAGCTTAAGAGGGTTCAACGCTGGTCCACCACTCTCGACATGTCGTAGACACTCGAGCCACGGCCCGGGGGTTAAAAAAAAGAAGGTCCCCTTCACCCCGAGAAGTCAGAGTGGCGCTGGCTACCACCCCCAAGAACAGGAAAAAATTACATTGACATAAATACCCCAGAATGTGGAGGGGAAAAATAGCCGCGCCGGTAGCGTAGTGGTTATCCCACCAGACCGGTATTCTGGAGGTCGTGGGTTCGGATCCCACCTGGCGGGCATTTTTTCCCGACTTTCTTTCTTTCCAAATTCTTTATCTGTTTCAATGACCTACCATGTCCTCCCCTTTGCTTTCCGAGGTTTTCTTGACTGCCAATCCTTATTTCTGTCATATTTTCAATGAGCCCCTCATGTCCTATTCTGATTCGCCATATATATATACATATATATATATATATATATATATATATATATATATATATATATATATATATATATATATATATATATATATATATATATGGGGGGAAATGAGGGGCTCGTTTGGAAATACAGAAAGAGATGCCGGCAGTCTACAACGCCAAAGAAGGCATAGGGGAATGGTTAGACTATTTTTGTACCGTTAATGACGTTACAATATATTTTTTATTATTAATTATGTGAGAAAGAAAGAAAGAAAAACACGCGCCCAGAGTGGGGACCGAACCCACGCCTTTCGATTAGATCTGGAATGCCTTACCAATTTGGCATTCGAGATCTAATCGAAAGGCGTGGGTTCGGTCCCAACTCTGGAAGCGTGTTTTTCTCTCTTTCTTTCTCACATAATTAATAATAAAAAATATATTGTAACGTCATTAACGGTAAAAAAATAGTCTAACCATTCCCCTATGCCTTCTTTGGCGTTGTAGACTACCGGCATTTCTTTATGTATATATATATATATATATATATATATATATATATATATATATATATATATATATATATATATATATATATATATATACAGAAAGAAATGCCGGCAGTCTACAACGTATATATATATATATATATATATAATGCTAGGAGATATTTGTCCCCATCGGTATTTATCATCATCACCAGTAGCTTGCAGCTACCGCACTGCTGTACATACCCATCATCACCGGCACAACCTCGTCTTCGGCTAATCATCATCAGCAGGGACGCTTAGTCGCCATCTTGCTTCTTCCCCGCCTGACACCTCGGAATAAAGGAGCTGCGAAATCAACGGTCCCGTCACCTTCTATCTACGGCCTCACAAGTGGTGGAGTTGCAACTCGATCCCGAGCTGTACCTCTCCTTCCACACCCTTGGAGCTCCGTTCCGGTCGCCGCTTGCCCTCAAGACCAATGTCCATGACGCAAGACACTCCGAGTGGCGCAGTCTCCGCGCCTCTGCAATGCATCGTCACCACTCCCCCAGCGCGACCCGCCCGAGTTCGCTGGTCTTCGGGGCGAAGACGTGGAGGAGTGGCTGGACAGCTACAAACGTGTTAGCCAGTTCAATAGGTGGGATTGTTCAACGTTGGCTTCTCTCTGAAGCAGATTGCCGAGACGTGGTATTTAAACCACAAACATGAATTTACCGACTGGGCTGGCTGCACCACAGAGTTGCAAAAGATTTTTGGCTCCCCTAAAGCGCGGAGTGACAACGCGAGGAGGAAACTGGACGTTCGCGTGCAATAAGCTAATGAGACATACACCTCATACACCGAGGATGTTCTAGCGCTGTGTCGCCACGTCGACAAAGATATGCCGGAGTCCGACCGTGTTCGCCACATTCTCAAAGGGATCGGCGAGTTCGCTTTCAACGCACTTGTCCTGCAGAACCTTTCCACCGTACCAGATGTAACATCCACCTGTCAGCGTATCGACGATATTCAATCGATCCGCCTCCCACGTGACACGGCGTCTACCCATCATCTTGGGAACGAAGGCCTTCGTGCGATGATTCGAGCTATAGTTCGCCAAGAAGTGTACGGCAACATCTCTCATTTTGCGCACGGTGTTCGCCAATCCGCTACGACTCCTGGCCTTCGCGAGATGGTTAAAGAGGAGCTTGCGGCTATGCCTCTGCTATGCCGCCTGTCCAGCCAGTTGCCCCATCAACACCGTCCCACTCGGATGTCGCTGGCCGGACACCTCTGCCGTTGTCCCCGATCATGACCCACCCTTCGCCTGGCTATGCTGCGGCCATGCCCCACGCGCCGAACCCAAAGCCCTACTTTCCAACAAGTCAGGATGCCTTCTCCAACCGGTCCGTGTGTTACTATTGCGGCATTTGAGGTCACATCTCCCGCTTTTGTCGACGCCGCCAACGGGATGAACGACGTGGCTATGCTGCCTATGAGATTGACAGCGTAACCCCGAACTACTACGGCTACCGACGGCGTGCGCACCCGTCGCCTCCACGCCGCTCCCCGACTCCGCCTCAGATTGACGACGTTCCTCGCAGCTCCCGTGCGCCACGACCCCGCTCGCCTTCAGCAGGTCGCCGTTCAGTTTCCCCTCTTCGTCCTGCGTCTTACATCGCCGACCACCGCCAGGAAAACTAGTTAATGCAGTTTTGGGAGGGAAAACTGCATCTCCTGCGAAGCTTACAAGTCCTCCAGAGCGTCCGTCGAACTTGCTGTCTGTTTTGGTGTAAGGTGTTTGCCTCGATGCCCTTATTGACACTGGTGCGAGCGTTTCAGTGATAAGTGCGGAATTGTGTGCTCGTCTACGCAAGGTACGAACACCCTACACGGGACCTTTTTTTACATGGAGCGAAAAGCAGCGTGATTAAGCCATCCGGACAATGCGCAGTGCGGATTCTTGTTGGTTCCCTTCGGCATCATGTTCAGTGTGCGGTGTTGTCCCCCTGTGCTCATCATCTTATTTTGGGTTGGGATTTTCTCTCATCCGCATCCGCCGTCATTTCGTGTGATCACCCTGAAATTCAACTCACGGATACAGAGCAGCTCAGCGGCATTTCTGAAGTATCGCAGCTACAGCTCACAGCGAGTGGAGATTGTGTTTTAAATCCCCGCCGCGAGACGCTGTTTTCTATCTGCTCAAACCAAATCAGTGACGGAGACGTGCTTATAGTTCCCTCTCCACGTTTTCTGCCAAAAGGTGTCGTCATCCCGACATGCCTTGTCCGCTTCGCACATGGATCAGCCAACCTTCTGGCTACCAACACCACTTCCGAATCCATATTGCTCCCCGCGGGCACTACTATCGCTTCTGTTATGCCTGACGATACGCTCTCATTAGTTCCCCTGTGCTCAGTCTCTTCCGTCCCAACGCCTGCAAAATCTGAGCCAAATATTTCCACACTTAAGGCTACCATCAGCAAAGATCTCTCAGAAAGCGAAACAAACCAGCTACTTCAGCTCCTGGAAAAACACAGGGACACATTTGACTGCCTTTCTAGCAAGCTGGGGCAGACGTCTGTGACAGCGCATCGGATCGAGACGGATGGGACCCACATCGTCCGCCGTCGCCCATACCGTGTGTCATCGTCCGAACGAAAAGTCATCGAAGAAAATGTAGCGGACATGCTGGAACGAAACATCATTCGGCCGTCTTCCAGCCCGTGGTCTTGCCCCGTGGTTTTGGTCTGCAAGAAGGATGGTTCCGTGCGGTTTTGCGTGGACTATCGAGCCTTGAATAAGATCTCCAAGAAGGATGTTTATCCCATGCCGCGTATAGATGACGCGTTCGACTGTCTACAGGGGGCGGAATTTTTCTCCAGCTTAGACCTGCGATCTGGTTATTGGCAGATACCCATGCACGAGCCTGACAAGGAAAAGACAGCGTTTGCTACTCCAGACGGCTTATACGAGTTTAACGTAATTCCGTTTGGTTTATGCAACGCCGAAGCCACGTTTGAGCGCATGATAGACACTGTCCTTCGTGGCCTTAAATGGAAGACGTGCTTGTGTTACCTGGATGACATTGTTATTTTCTCATCGAATTTTCCTGAACATCTCCGGCGTCTCGACGAAGTTCTCACTAATCTGGCCAAAGCCGGCCTGACTCTGAACACCAAGAAGTGCCACTTCGCCAGCAAATCCATCAAAGTTCTCGGTCACATTGTCAGCAAAGATGGTATACGGCCCGACCCAGACAAAATTACCGCTGTGGCCGATTTCCCTCGACCTCAAGAGCAAAAATCCCTTCGCAGTTTCCTTGGTTTCGCATCATATTTCCGCCGTTTCGTTCGCAATTTCGCCACCCTGGCCTCGCCCCTCAATCAGCTGTTGCATTCCGGTAACCCCTTTGTCTGGAGTGACGACTGCGAGAAGGCTTTTCGAAACCTAAAGCAAGCACTTACTTCCGGGCCAGTACTTTGCCATTTCGATGCCTCGCAGCAAGTCCTTCTTCATACTGATGCTAGCGGGCATGGAATTGGCGCCGTCTTGCTACAGCGCGATGCTCACTCGCGTGAACGAGTGGTTGCCTACGCAAGCCGCTCTATGACGTCCGCAGAAAAAAATTACCCCATCAGAGAGCAAGAATGTCTGGCTGTTGTGCGGTCTGTACAAAAGTTCCGTCCATACCTTTACGGCCGACATTTCACAGTCGTTACAGATCACCATGCCCTGTGTTGGCTGTCTTCTTTGAAAAATCTGTCAGGACGACTTGGGCGCTGGATTCTCCGCTTGCAAGAGTATGACGTCACGATGATCTATAAGTCTGGTCGCAAGCATCTCGACGCGGACGCGCTTTCCCGGTGTCCGCTGGTGAAGTCTTCAGATGACGTTGCCCGACATTCTAATGTGCCACCTTTGCCCATTGCACCCATCGATATTCCTATCAACGATAGCCCCGACTTGGTTGCCCTTCAACACGCAGACAGTTATTGTCGGACAATATTCGATCGGCTCATCGGCTCCACACGAGCACCGAACAGCCGCCTAGGTCGTCAGCTGCGCCAGTTCCAGCTTCTGGATGGCGCACTGTACCGCATCAACCACCACGCCGATGGAGCTAGATGGGCTCCGGTTGTGCCCCGTTCCCTCCATCCACGCATTTTGGAAGCGTTGCACGATGACCCGACTGCAGGCCACCTCGGATTCCAGAAGACCTACGACCGTGTCCGAGGGCGCTTCTTTTGGCTAGGGCGTTCTACGAGTGTCGCCAAATACGTCGCCTCTTGTGCGCCTTGTGAGCACCGGAAACGCTCCACGTCACCCCCTGCCGGCCTACTCCAGCCCCTTCCGTGTCCAGCAAGCCCGTTTGAAGTGGTCGGTATTGACCTTTACGGTCCCTTGCCTCCGACAGCGGCCGCTCATCGCTGGATAGTTACGGCCGTGGATCACCTGACTCGCTACGCCGAAACCGCTCCACTTCCTTCAGCTAGCGCCACCGATATCGCTCACTTTTTAGACAACATTTTGCTACGCCATGGAGCGCCCCGCGTTTTGCTAAGCGATAGAGGCAAGGCATTTCTCTCTCAAATTCTCGCCGACTTGCTTCGAGCTTCCAACACCTGTCACAAGATTACGTCCAGCTATCATCCCCAAACAAACGGCGTCAAAGAACGCTTCGTGTTGTACACGTTCCTCTAAAATAGGAACGAAAGCTCGTTCCTCGTTCCTTCCCAATTTTGAAACGAGTTCCCGTTACACGTTCTTTTATTGCGAAAGGAACGCGTTCCAGTTCCACTTCGAAAATTGGAACGTGTCGTTACATTAACGTTACAATTAGGTTTTTAAATTAAAATATAGTGTCGGATATTCCTGGGGCAAAATTAAGTGGGAAATTTAAAACTCACATCGAACTACGTATATTATACGAATATTAACACCACCGGCAGCAGATTGTCTGGAGATAAAAATGATCAAAAGAAACGCGCCTAGGCGGATTTTTTGGAGGAGCACCGGACAAACTCCAGACGGGTCGAGGACATTTCGGTGCAGGATGTATCGGTGCGGAAATTTCGGTGTACGGACATTTCGGTGTACGGACATGTCGGTGTACGGGCGCTTCGGTGCTCGGACATTTCTGTGTACGAACATTTCGGTGCGCACACTTTTCGGCGACCAAATTATCCAGTGCTTGCCCGTTTCCGACAGCCATTATATTTTTATTTCCGCTTAACGTGGGTCATGGACAACAATCTGGAGCAGTGAATTTATTTTTCGATTGATGCCATGTTCGTCTTTTTAGAAATTATGCATTTATATATTTTTGTTTAATACCTCTTCCTGGGAGACCTGTTATGCAGCTGATTTAGTTCTTCAGCACACGTATTTTACGACAGGTTGTTAATTTATATTCGCTATTTTTTAGGTAAGACAATAAACCGGTGTTTACGGTGGTCTAACGCCTTTTTTGTTTTTTTTTATTTACACACCCTCAAATTACATGAATTACATGCACACGCTCAATATTGAACATAACAAACATTAGCTAGCCCCCCCCCCCCCCCCCCCAGAATGCAGAAAATCTTGAAGTGACACCCCTCTCTCTCTACCAAGGGGGCTGGTAGCCGGCGGGGCTCAGCCTTCCCCTCCCCAGCTAACGCCACCGTAAGTGCGATCGTTGGTTGGTTAGTTTTAAGTAGAGCCGACACCGAATGCAACGAAGACGAGATTGATTCAGAAAATTATTAAAACGGAACGCACATGCGCTTAATCAACCTGGTTTTTCTGGTTTTTTTTTGTTTTTTTGCGGAAGTTTTGCTTTGGGGGGGGGGGGTAGGAATGGACTAAAAGCAGCAGCGTCTTGCATCGTTGGGGGAAGTGCAAGCAAAGTGCTTTGGTAACACTTAAAGTATTAGGGTTGTTCACTTGAACACTTGAATGTTAACATAAAGAAGAAGGTTGAACGGATGCAAATTACCCAGGTTGATTTTTACCATCTACTACAGAAATTGGGTTTTACGTGGCAATGCTCCGCCAGGGTTTAGCGTTCGTTTCCACGCACGGTGGCGCAAGCACAAGTATTGAACGTAAAATCATATCAAGTCACGAAATTACAATCTGAAAGCTAAAATGTTCAAAGAATGCCTGAGACATCCCGTGACTCACAATGTCCGCACCGAAACGTCCTGCACCGTAATGTCGAACACCGAAATGTCCGGATCCCGTCTTAGACAATCTTTCCCCGCCAGGGAACAATTCTATCGGCCATACGCGCATCCTGGCCTCCCCAGACAAACGATGGGTGAAAAGAATTATCGCGGCTACGCTATTCACCCGTCGAACGCCGCGTAAGCTCAACCAGCATGAAAGCAAGCACAAGCTGCGGCCTGCTGCGTGGTTATTCTTCTGCCGTTGACCTTCGAGGAAGCACGTACGGCTGAAGAGAAACGCAGTAGCGACTTGTAGATTTTTGTACTCTAGCCTTGGCATCAAAAACAGCCAAATCCTAACGATGTAACGGCAGGAACGCAGTTCCTGCCGTTCCTTCAAAAACCTAACGAGTTACCGTTACAGTTCCACCGACCATTAATGGAACGGTGGCGTTCCTCCGTTCCTCCAAAAAGGAACTAGTTCCAGGAACGCCGTTCCGTACAACACTGGAACGCTTCCATCGAACTCTCTCTGATATGATCTCTATGTATATTCAACCTGATCATCGCAACTGGGACGCCATCTTACCTCCTGTTACCTACGCTTACAATACCGCAATTCAGACCACAACCGGATACTCCCCATACTATCTTGTATACGGCCGTCACCCTTCGCACACTCTGGATACCTGGTTCTTCGCCGCTCCCGTGTCATCTTCTGCGACGTCTCCCGAACAATTTGTTGCTCGCGTTGAACACTGCCGCCAACTTGCCCGCACGCGCACTGGAGCTAGCCAACAGGATCGAAAGCAACGCTACAACGCTGTGCATCGCTCTCCTCAATTCCGACCCGGTGACGAAGTCTTGGTGTAGACCCCTATTCTTGTTCCGGGCCTCTGCGAGAAGTTCTTACACCGTTTCCTTGGTCCATACAAGGTTCTCGAGGTGACCTCTCCTGTAAACTTTCGCGTCACACCGGTTTTCCCAAGTTCCGACCGCCGCCATCGTGGCACCGAGATAGTTCACGTTTCCCGGCTCAAGGCCTTTAACCGCCGCGACGAACTCTGAAACGCGGCCAGGCGGCCGCTTCTTTCAACGAGGGTGACAATAGTGTGAGCTGAGTTTGTGTGTTGCTGCCTGCTAGGAGATATTTGTCCCCATCGGTATTTATCATCATTAGCAGTAGCTTGCGGCTACCGCATCATCTGCTGTACATACTCATCATCACCGGCACAACCTCGTCTTCGGCTAATCATTAGCAGCAGGGACGCTGAGTCGCCATCTTGGTTCTTCCCCGCCTGACGCCTCGGAATAAAGGAGCTGCGAAAGCAATGGTCCCGTCACCTTCTATCTACGGCCTCACAATATGTGTATATGTGTATATGTGTATAAGTGTATACAGTCTAGTCCACTTATAACGATATCCAAGTGCCAAAAAAATCCCATCGTTATAACCGATAATCGTTATAAGCGGGTCGAGAAAAAAAAAGCCACAAGAGAGATCAAAACATTTTATTAGCATGCAAGTAAGGTAGTGCAACTACTCGTTTGCAGAAAAGCCATAGTCAGTCAGCTTTGACTGCTTCACGCGAAGCTGACGCACATCTTTTTCGAGAGCATCTAATTGCTCCAGGCAATTAGATGCTCGCCGCAGCGCCGCAGGCGAATCGGCCATGGCGTCCGAACGTTCAGTCCGACTCCGCAGTGAAACTGGTGAAACGTTGAACGGAGGCAGATGCGGAGAAAAAAAAGCACTCAGTTCGGCGCGCAAAAAAGGCGAGGGAAACTTCCGAGCTGCGAGCAGTGCGAGCCGAACTGGCCGAACCAGCCGAACGTTGGTTCAGCCGGACGCGCGGACGAGGCCAAAGCAGCGGCTCCGGGAGGGGAGTCGGGAAGAAAAGCTGCTCCTCCTCTCGCTCGGCGCAGTCGACTCGTTTTCTGAGGGGTGGACGGGATGCAAGGCGCGTCGCGTGCTGTCGGCGCCGAGTGCCGGCGCCAGCGCCGGCGGCAGCCCGCATTTTCGGCGCACGCGGTAAGCGGATTCAATCGCTATATCCGATATCGCGGCTCGGGAGCATCGTAATAAGCGGGTTATTTTACCATAGAAAGCATACAAAATTGGACGGTGCAATCGTTGTCCATCGTTATATCCGATATATTGTTATAAGCGGTATCGTTATAAGTGGATTCGACTGTATATGTATATATGTATATATTTTGAACGGCGATGATTCGAGGCAGCCTTTTATTCAGGCGATCGGGGCCGAAGAACACCAGATCACCGGATGATGATAATCTACAAAATGAGGAAGTGGTGGAGCCCACTGCCTGATGATGGGGTTTACAGGTGATGCCTAGAAATGCGCCCTTGTGAGGTGATTAGCCCTCCTCACACTATATATATATAAAGGCTCGTAGGGAGCGCTGCGAGCACGTGGACACATTATCTCAAAAAGCTACAAAAAGAAAGTACAGCAGGAAACAAGTGAATTACTTCAGGAATCATGGAGGATTCACTGCACAAGTGAATCTTCCTGCTGACATCGTGCACCACTCCAGAATCGCCCATTTCAAAGAAGCCATCGAACAAATCATCTGTTTGTGAACTGTCTACCCCCTCATGTAACACCCCTTGACTGGGGCCCTTGAGGTATTATAAATAAATAAATAAAAAAAAGTGAAGAAACGTAGTGTTGGATTGGGCGCGCAGGTAATCCATCTCAATATACAACGCCCCGAAAAGAAAAAGCGAGGCACTCAGGAAGTGTCAGGAAGCAAATTCCGCAGAATTTGCTCTAACGAAAATGACTTTGCTTAAAATTGGGATAAGCTCCGCATTGACCTCGCACGACAAAAATACCTATTGCCACTCATTGAAGATTCAATAAGAAAGGCATCAGAACAGGAGTGTTGTAGACTTATTAGTGGCAATAAAACCTCCACTTTGAGTTCACAAAGCAACCTGATTTTGACATATTCGGCATCTGGCCCAAACGTCAATGAAATTTTAAGGAGACACCACAACATGTTGCTCCAGAGTGAATGAATAAAGCACGTCATCCCAGACCCACCACCCGTGGTGTATCGGCGAGCAAGAAACATCAGAGACATTGTAACATCATCTCGATCAGAAGAAACTGGTTTCACAGGTTCCACACCATGTGGAAACCCCTGTGCAAATTGTGTCTGATGATGACACCGACAACAAGCGCTCAGAGCAGAGAATCTGACTTTTCTATGCAGATCAGGGGCAACTTTAATTGTGACATTGCAAATATAGTTTTCCTCTAGAATGTGGTGCTTGTGGTGCATAATATATTGGACAGACTGAAAATTCTCTTACAACTCGCATCAATATTCGCCGATCTGATGCAAAAACAAAACCTTGTATCCCCCTTTCAAAACACATCAACTCTTTGAAACACCCGCTCGACCAGTTTACGCTCACGGAGCTCCAATCAGGATTTAAAACCCATTACGACAGGGAAGCCTGCGAATCATATCTGATACACAAATACAACACTCTCACAAGGGGTATCAATGAGTCTCTGGGAAGGCTGTCGTGCCTTCAAGCCTAGACCTTGTGGCGGCGCGTATCGGATCTTACCACTTCTCAAGCGCTGGATGGTTCATCGTTGTCAACAGGTTACTTTTCCGTATGCTTTAATGCTTCTTATGCACGACATCCTGATGTATCACATCATTACACTTTCCAAGCACTATTCGGTCTAGTGTTGTCATTAAGTTATTTTTTCCGTAGGCTTCATTGCTTTTATGCCCGAAATGTCACATTGTAAGCTCCTTTTGTTCACTGATATGGTTCTCCATGTGTTGCTATTTGCACGCGCGTATTCTTTGTTTGTTCTCTGGTTTGTCAGCTTGTTTACAGAATGTTGTGTGCGAATTCATACTGCCATTGATTACTGGCTACGAAGTGTCATTTGTTTCCTAGAGCCCTGGTAATTTGTTCTCGTATGTGCGTCACATTTTTGGTTTCTTTTTTCCTTAATGGGCAAGCCCTTGGTACTTGCAAGAATATGAAATGTAAGCTACAAATTCGTTATATCTATCCATTTTATGTCGTGAGCCGGGGCCTCGTTCAACTGCTTTTTTCTATGTGCTGTTTCTTTGTTTATTTCTTGCCTTGCATGTCATTTCTCAAGGCACTCGTACAACCTGTGCTCTTCCCTTCTCGGGTGGCTCCCGCACCCCTCCCTCGGTGTCGGCTCCCGTCGAGGGGTCGTCATTGTCCACTTTGTGCACGGAACACGGGCTGTGGAAAAGTCATTTGTGGCTATTATCTGGTCTCCTCGGGAAGCGGCGGCATTTTCCTTTGAGGACGCGGCCTTTCGCTAATCCGTACTCCTGGGCTCTTGAACTTTAACGTCGCTTGTGTTTGAAACATACCTGGTGTTTTGCGTTCCCCAGCGTCTGTATGACTAATTGCCGATTCCACGCTTCCGCCTTTTGCGGCAGGTTGTTTTCGCTCCTTTGGAGTGAGATGCCCAGCACCCCTTCCTTATTGGTTTACTTTTCTTAATATTGCTGTGCGTGGGTGGGCGGTGGCTGAAGGAAACACACTTCGTGAGTGCCTCCCTTTTGCTTTTTGCTGCGTTGTATATTGAGATGGATTACCTGCGCGCCCAATCCTGCACTACGTTTCTTCACTTTCCACTTGTTTCCTGCTGTACTTTCATTTCGTACATTTTTGAAATCATGTGTCCACGTGCTCGCAGCGCTCCCAACGATCCTTTATATCCCCTGTATTCGACCCTTATACTTCACTTGAAAAAGGCTGGACCCCAGCCGAAACGTGGTGATTCTAATTATAATATATATATATATATATATATATATATATATATATATATATATATATATATATATATATATATAACACAGAAATAAGGGTTGGCAGTCGAGAAAACCTCGGAAAGCAAAGGGGAGGATGTGGCAGATCATTGAAACAGATTAAGAATTTGGAAAGAAAGAAAGAAAGTGAAGAAAAAATGCCCGCCAGGTGGGATCCGAACCCACGACCTCCAGAATACCGGTCTGGTGCGATAACCACTACGCTACCGGCGGGGCGATTTTCCCATTCACTTTCTGGGGTATTTATGTTAGGTAGATTTGTTTCCTGTGCTTGGGGGTGGTAGCCAGCGCCATTCGGACTAATCGGGGTGAAGGGGGTGAAGGGCCTCTGTTCTGGCAGTCTTGTTGCCAAAGGGAGCTTAAGAGGGTTCAAAGCTGGTCGACCACTCTGGACATGTCGTAGACACTCGAGTCACGACCCGGGGGTTAAAAAGAAGGTCCCCTTCACCCCGATTAGTCCTAATGGCGCTGGCTACCACCCCCAAGCACAGGAAACAAATCTACCTAACATAAATACCCCAGAAAGTGAATGGGAAAATCGCCCCGCCGGTAGCGTAGTGGTTATCGCACCAGACCGGTATTCTGGAGGTCGTGGGTTCGGATCCCACCTGGCGGGCATTTTTTCTTCACTTTCTTTCTTTCTTTCCAAATTCTTAATCTGTTTCAATGATATCCTCCCCTTTGCTTTCCGAGGTTTTCTCGACTGCCAACCCTTATTTCTGTGTTATTTTCAACGAGCCCCTCATTTCCTATTCTGATTATATATATATATATATATATATATATATATATATATATATATATATATATATATATATATATATATATATATATATATATATATATATATATATATATAACATCGTCCCTAGCCAATGAGTGGGCTTGCATGGGAGGATTGTAGGTTCGTATGTTGACTTGTTTGGTAAGTGGCAGGTATCGATGGTAAACAAGTTTGACTTAAAAACTATTGCTAAGTGGCGAATTCATCATGAGCTTCTCACGCGAGATGTCCCCATTGTTAAATCTCCCGCTGGCTATGCCCAGTCATGATCATCATCGTGGATTTACCGTGCGAGTAAAGTGAACGTCCCCGTAACGGGCAGCCATGGCTTCGGTCTCGCTTCGGTCGTTCTTCCGTTCACAGTTTGGTGCCGTTAAGCCCGGGAGAATGAACACGTGCGGCGAAGGAGAACAGCGATGTCCTCTTCGGCTTGAGGTTCATAGAATCCGGTGATTTGACTGCCCCGCCCTCAGCCGGAGGTCACCATGGCTGGCCCTGACCGCCCACCTACTACCGACCGGGACCTTCAACAGGACGCAGATACGCACCGTCACGTCCAGGGTACCACGCTTGGGATCAACTGTACATCCCCCGAGTACCAAGCTGGTGATGACCTGGACGCCCTGCATTCGTTGAAGAAGGTTCTGCGCGCTGCTCTTACGAGGCTGCTTAAGGCAGCGACTGAGCTCCGGCAACTTACCTCACCGTCGGCGTTGGACTTGGAGTTGGCAATCAGCGAGCTCGAACAGAAGGACGCCGAACTCAACAAGATGAACGATATGGTAGGTGAGCTGCTGGAAGGAGACGAGTTCGAACACGATTGCTACGACCTTTTCCACTACCAGGAAAGGATATGCGGGGCCCTCAGTCGGCTACGATCGACTTTGAACGATCTGCGGGCTGCCGGCATTAAGTTTACCGGTAAGGGGACTTCACCCCATCCACACGACCCCTCCCACTTCAGGTCGCACACGTCGACATCGCCAGTTGTCCTGCCGGTGCTTCATGATTCAACTTTGACCGGTGAGCCATGAGGGTGCAACGGGTTCCGGTGCGGTGTCAAGACGACGGACAACAGCCACGATCCAGATATTGACGACGTAGGAGCCAGCACCGAGCTAGCGTCGAACGTTCCAGCTGAAAACAACTGTGAAAAACGTGAGGCTACGCCAGCCTCACACAAGGATAACTCAGCTACTCTTACCCAAGTAAACGACGGAACGCGTGAAGGGAAGGACGCGAATGAAAGAATCGAGCCGCCACCGTGTGAGTTTGAGTTTGAGTACATCTTTGTTCCTGACTTCATGAAGTGTGAAGTGTCACCGGTCCTTCGTGACAGCCGGATAGCACAAATTGCAGACGTAGTCCGGGAAGTTGCACCCAAACGCAAGTTTGTGTCCTTCCGTGTACCTGTAGCCAGAAAGGCTGAACCGTCTTTGCAGACTATTTCTCGTCATTCCGTGGAGACAGGCAGGCCTGGTGGAGAAGCAGGAGAACCATATTCTGAGCTGACACCTACAAATAAAATACGCTGGTCAGGAAAGTAGTTAAAGAAGAAAACCCACGGGAGGCTCAAAACCGATCTAAGCACACCGTTCTACCCCAAGACATTCCAGGTTGCACGCCGTGAACTTCAGGACAATCCCAGCAAGACTCAAGGACATGAAGTCTTTCGGGAAGCAGGGCGCATGGTTCGATTGTCGTCCGCGCCACCTTTTCGGCGCTTGGCTGTCTTGAAAGCGGCAAGACGGCGCAAGCACCGCTGGAAGAGCAAGAGGAGACAGGGTTTGCTTACAGCTTTACAAGGATTGACCTCCTGGAACGAAAAGAAACTTTATGGTTGAGGAACTATTTTTGTCCTTGTAGGAACTATCTTGCGGGCCGGTGGAAATGTTAGATCCCGAGCCAGGTATACGCTGCGCTGCAGGGCAAACGTTGCAGCGTTCCGAAGCCACAAAGAACTGGATCAGTACGTTCAAGTTGGGCCGCAGGACTGAGGTGTTTAAGACGCTTTAAAGCAAGGTATCAGCGCGTATAATCACAGCCCACTTGAATCAAGCTTTCGGATTAACTGCGAGACTCTCTGCGCGTACATCATCCTAAGAGACACCTACTAGAGGACCATGTTGGAACTTGGCCGACACGCAGCCGTGGTGCCAGCTGGAGAAGCTGACGACTGGCCAGCAAGTAGGGTGTGCTGTAGCGCGCTTCTACAGCGGCAGACACGAACGTTGCGCGCGCGGGAGGAAATCTTAACGGAAGAACGAGCGAAGCGAGACCGAAGCCATGGCTGCCCGTTACGGGGACGATATTTTTACTCGCACGGTAAATCCACGATGATGATCACGACTGGCGCATGGCCAGCGGGAGATTTAACAACCACCACTGACCCACCCCTTTAATTGTGTGTGGATACGTTGACATCGAGCCAAATTATAACTGATTAATCAGCCGTAACCTTCCCACGGCTGGTGTCACCGTTACTGCCCAGTCCACCTGAGTGGTTATATTACTAAGCCTATATTCCGGCTTCATGTTCGGTGACCTTATCGTTGAGCCTAACGAAGGGTGAAGCTACGTCAAACCTATTGCACTCCAAGCTGCGGGTACCGGTTGAATGCGCTAGACCCCAAAGATTAATTTGAGGGCTAACGTCCGGCCTCCACATACTCCCGTTCACAGCCACGTACCAACGTTCGAAGCCGAAAGATTCCTCGTAGCTAATGGGGACACCAGGCCGCGGGTTTGACAAACCTAACCGTGTAGACGCACCCCACCGCGACATCTATCGGTTTGGTTTGAGAATACTTCTATTTCACGAGCAACTGCTAGTACAGCTTTCGTGTTCGGCCTCTGTGGCCCAGGGGAACAGTCGTGGGTTCTTGTTTGAACATCCATGAGTGAAACGTAAGCGCAAACAGACACAGGGACGAGAAAGAGAAACGACACCAGCGCTTCCACTCATGGATGTTCACCGACTAGCTCGTCTCTCCATTTTGCTTGTTTGAACAGCCTGGGGTCGAGCCCCTGTTCCTGCAGATGTTTTCTGCAAGGGCCATCTATTTGTTTACTGGAACATGTTCTCTTAGGCCAATTAACGGTAATTTTGGTATTTTTACGTTGGTTTAGTTTTCCAGCACGTTTATTAGTTATACAATTGCTCTAATACTACGCGAAAATAAGATGCACTTGGGGTGCGTGTGTGCGGCAAGGTTTGTCCACTACGTCACCAGGCCGAAGAATCATAGCCCCGTTCGCAGAGAATGGGGACGTGGGGCCACCACATACCCGTGTTCGCCGCCAAAGGGAGTTTCGATGACAGCCACACGCCACCAATGGGAATTCTAATGACAGATTCTGGCCACGGGAATCCGGGGACGCCGACGTTTTTTATTTACCACTTGGCACAAGTAATGTGGGAGTGATACTCCCGTATTAAAAGAATATATCTTTCATTAAGAGAATTAAGGTTGTAAGCAGCTTATAAAAAAAGGGAAAAAGAAAGCTGTTCGTTCTAATTGTGCGCCTAAGAATATAGCGTTACAAGGCTCATTGAGCGATTTTCCGTGTAAACTAGGCATCCACTACTGCCGTGCCCCTCCAGGCGGCTGTGTAAACGACGTCATCATCGCTTACCGGAAGCCACGACAGTGGCAGCATGAAACAAACTTCCCATGCCGCTAGAATCGGTCGTGGCGACAACTGAAGTGTGTAAAGGAGGAGTGTTCCGGTAGCTGGTAGGCTCGATGGCGCCGACAGTACAGCGGAGAAGAAAGAGTGGACGCTGCATTTGCCCGCGCAGCACCTACGCAATAGGTTTCGCCCTCCCCTATTCGGCGCTCGCACCGATGAGTAATTGGTTTCGTGTGACACTGCATGTAAACCGTTACTGCGAGCCTGGTTCTCTTCGTTGACTTTCAGTGCTTGGAGAGTATGGATAGGGAATGCCCCACCACCTCCGTATCAAAACACTCTCTTGACGAAGTGACAATATAGTGTGTCGTCAGGTCAGGTTCTTTAGCAGCACCTGTTGTTTCAAAGAGCAATTGACACATTTTAGTACGGGTTGCTTTATTGTACCACCAATGGAGGGCAATGCCACCACCCACCACTGACTCTTTTCTTGTCAACTCAATATTTTGTTTGAACTTCTTGAAAGGAATGTAGTAGAAACTCCCACGTGTTAATTATCAGGCAGTGCGTGAGCATTATTTTCACCAGCACATTTCCACGTGCACACCTCGACGTATGTTGGCCAGGGGGCTCTAGACCCTAGTGCAAACGACATTATATTAATGGGCTTTGTATACGGGCTTTGTGCACGTTGAGCAGCTAGCGCACGCGGCGGCCGCGGATCTCGGTGCGGCGAGTCACGTTATGCGTTCCGAAGGCTACGAAGCAGCTGCGGTAATATGAAGGTCAAATTGCTGGCGTCGACGAAACTTGGCTCGGAGACGTTAAAAAAGCTTTGCTTTAAAATGAATCTGTTATGGAGGGTGTAGTTGTAAAGCCATGGTAAACGTGTAACTTTTACGATGGCACATTCTGCCCAGCCAGTTGCGGGCAGTGCCGTCGGCCTTTTGCACAGGTGCAAAAAAAAAAGCGTTCCAACATGTGAATTACGCTTTCTTGCCCCGCTAAAAGTGCCATGGGCAGTGCTGCTCTGTCAATACAGCATCCTTTGCTGCTATTGATCTTCATTTCCGTATTGCTCCTGGCTACGTTTCTTCCGTCTTGATAGCACTGTGACGAAAATGCGAACGGCAAGGAGTCATTCTTCGCAGGAATACTACCTGCTGTGACTGCCTCAAAAAGTTTGGAGGTAAGGTGAGGTTACGTATTCCGGTGAAGCATATTTACTCGGCGACCCTCCGGGGCTCCTCCTAGTCACAGCCGACCCCTCTTTTACAACAGTTATCACGACGACTGTTCCTTTCGCCACCACTGATGTCTTTTTGACAAGTTGCGCAGTCGGCTGACAGCGGCCGTAACGCCGTTATAAGATTATTGCGGAGAATCAACACCAGCGCGAATGGGTCTAAAAACGCCTGAAAGCCGCCGCCACCGCCGCCGCCGAGAATGTAGCCGGGGCCGTTGCCACTTGAAATTACACCTTTCCCACTAGCTGCGCGCCCCTGCCGCTTGAAAGCAACTTGCCCCTTTGGAACGCTGGCGTGAGCACATTACACTTCTTTAGCTTGAAAGGCATTCCGACCAACAATAGAAAGTTTTAGCTTACCGCTTCTGACGGTCCGGTGCTCTGCGATAGCAAGCGGGAGCGCCATTGAGCATGCGTGGCGTGCTAGGGCGCTAGCGGCGATACCGGAGCGGGGCCCCGCTCTTAGAAGACCGTCGCGGCAGCTTACGCTTTCGCGCGGAATTCCAACATGACTGACCCCCGCAAGGCGAGCGCGCTACGGTGAACTCCGTTTCATTAGTTGGAACACGAACTACGATATCGCTAAAACGCTTCCGAATAGGCAAAGGTGCCACACACCTCAACGAGGCTTAGAACGGGTGCGAAAAACGCCGACCGAAGCGCGGGCTGCTTCTATGCAGCCCCAACAAAGACAGCCTTGTCTTGGCTATTCCAAAGGTTTTCGACTTCTAAATTATTTAGTACCATTATAACGTGCCAGTTACAACATTATTTAAGAAAGGTTAAATGAGGCAAAAACACGGCATTTTGCTTTATTTGAGCGACCAAATACAAATTTTTATGTTTTCTTTCGAATGAAGTCATGGTGTACACACGCACAGGAAGCGACCAGTCCCGCAAATCACACCCCGTCGAGGGAGATACAGTTATCGCTTAGCTAAAAGCCTTTCTATTGCTGACACTCCGGGTGTGATAAGCGGGCCGTCGGGAGCATAGCGGCACGTCAAAAACGGTCAGGTAAAACTTTCTCGGTGGCCCTCGTTGACCAACTGGTCATAGTTCTTCTGGTGGAATAATAATAATAAATCTTAGTCTAGTCGCCTATAAAGTCTTTCTCTCTCCATTCGCCAGTCTATTTCACGTCTAATTAGGCGCCTATTCCCCGTTGCCAATTTAGGCGTGCACGAGTTGAAGGCGAAGGGAGAGGGCATGCACGCACAGCAGGGCTTAATGCCGGTACCAATGACATGCTCGTTGGGGAGGTAGGAGATTTAATGATGGCAGTTTTATGGCTCAATGCGCCGTGTCAGCTGTCCTCCGCAAACGAGCGGTTTAGGTCTGGGTTTCTGTGTTGCACAGACAATGATATGCCTACGACTGGGCAGCGAAAGGGACACCCACGTGTGTGTCCACTACTATAGAGGTCAAAGCCCTCGAGGTGTTAACTCGCTATGGGACGGACGCATGTCGCTCGCTTGGAGGAGGAAGAGCGGAAACTTAAGAAGCGTCAGCCCGAACAGAAGCGTGAATGGGCGCGAAAACCACGGAAAGCTGCTTCCGCCGCCGCCCTCAGTTCCACCTGGTCGTGTAGCTGCGAATCCCTTCAGGATGAGCAGCAGCCGGCCAGCTTTGGAACGCTGACTTGGGCCAATATCACTCGTTCAGCCGAAAAGGCTTTCAGAGCGACATGTTCGACAGGATCTTTCTCTTCTAAGCACCTGCTCATGACCGGTTGCCGGTTTATGCGTGCACGGGTTGGGAGAGCAGGACGGTAGAAAGGGGGGAGGGGGGGAGGCGGTCACGCGCAGATGTAGGTTTCATACTCTTACTGATGACACGTGCGTTGTGTTGGCGTGAGGTTCAACGTGGCTGTCAGATAGCCTAATGCGACCGGTGCGGTGTCATCTGTGGTGGAGTGGATTGGGTTGGCGTGTTACACAAACGGTAAGATGCCTACGACGCGGAAGGGAAAGAAACAGCTCTACGTTTGTCCGCTAGGATAAAGATCGTGTCTCTTCCAAATTTCATTCAGCGAATTGGCTGCGAAGTATGCTCAGTCGTAAATTACGAACAAACGTGTTTTTTTTTTCGTGCACTCCGTGGAGGGCGTGCTGCTTTGCAGGTCGTCCTTCTTAGGGGAGGGGCACTAATTTTTTTTGTTGTTGAGGAATAGCACTGTGACAGATTTTTATTTACGTTTCACAGCATTAGGTGTATTTTAGATAGATACAGATAGACAAGCTATTTATTTCCCTCTGTACAGTGCAAATAGCAATACAGGAGGAGACGGAAGGTAAAAAGCTGCCCTTTGCAACTTGAGCACCCCTTACGCCGTACGTAAGACAACAGCAGTGATGTAACGCGCGGAGACGCAACGACTAAATTGAGGAATCATTTTTACGCAACAGTAACGGTAATAACACCACAGTACGCTACCATAAAAAAGAAGCAGAATAGAAAAAGAAAACAAATCAAAAGCGAAATTGGTAGGGTGCCGATCCGGTAGACTGAAGATGCACCAACGAAGATGCACTATCGTTGTCAAATAAAACGTCAACACGAAAATATGAACCAGAACGTGCAAAATTGAAAAATACTGTTCGTACAGTTTATATAATGGCTTGCTATTGTTATGTTTGGAAATCCACTTTTCCCACTTTGTGTTTGCAACTAAGCCACGCGTCATTTGGGCTTGCATGGAGAGAAATCGCGCTATTTGTGTGTTCAGGTTCATATTTTCGTGTTTGCGTTTTATTTGACGCCGATAGTACATCCTCAGTAATGAATAAACCCGATTACAACAAAAGATAAAAAATGTACACCAGTTTCGTTACATTTACTTTGATATTCTCTTGATAAACATTATTTTGTACCCACTCCTGCTTGGGCTACAAGTTATTGACCTGCAGTATTGTCAAATAAATAAATATTTTCTTCCACTGTGTTTAAAAAGTATTGGTAAGGTTTACAAAACATACTGGTAACAATGACTGGTGCGACAGAACGGCAATAACCACCAGCCACGATGGCGTACACAGTAAGCTGGTTCATGATAAACAAGCTGAAACATACACAACTTGACACTGTTATTGGCGACTATAGCAGTTTATGCGTGTGAACGCGTACAGTGAAGTCACCTGAAGAATATTAAACTCATAAAAGTAATGTTCAGTGTGCCCATTCCACTCTACATGAGGAATAAGCCATATTGGTCGTTTTTGCGCTGCAAGAAGTTTTAAATTATCCTGCTTGGTTGTCGTTCCCCAAAGTGTATGGCAGTAGATAATAATTAGCAGCGTAAATGCATTGTAAATAATTTAACCCTTCTGGGAACGGCGCAACGGTGTTGTCATATCAAGCCATTTATCCTATCCATTATTGTACGTACGCCGTCAATTTGCATGAGAGGGCTGCATGTTCCCGGCGCCTCGCCTCCAAACTCAGAACTCGCAGCATTGGAGGGTTAAGGATTAATTTAGGCAATCTGGGGAGGCTTCCCGGCGCCGCTATCTCGGCTACGTCAGGCGGTTTCGTTGTTTGCGTTCATCACGTAAGCGTAACTAAGACTAGTTATTTAGGCCGCGAACTGGGGGAAATCAGCACAACACTTTGGTCATGGAGCCACTGCGGAGGTTTCAGGACTATACGGGATATTTCTAAAATATGGTAGCAAGAAATGTTCGGCGCTGGATCTCATTCCCTAATTAAACTTTCAATAAATGGTTTTAGGGAATCACGCTGGCATATGTACATTTCAGATAGCAATGCCAACTTGTGCGGCTATTATTTCACTTCGGGTGCCAGCCCACGACGGGGTATGTTTACTTTTCACCGCCTTTTTTAACATGTGTGGCTGAGTAAAGATAAAATTAACTTTGGTATTTTGTTGGATGCAGCATGTTTGCATATTTATCAGCGAGTATGATGGAACGCTGGCATCAAAGAGAAATTACTGTTCTTCGGAGGGGGAGGGTTACAGCACACATAACTCCTCCTCCTTCAGCGTTGGCCTTGAGTGAAGAAATATGCGTGCACCGATACGCCGGGTACCGAGAGAAGCTAAGATAGTGTGTACAGGATGTTTTTGGATACTCATTCGTACTCCATTGTGGATTACTATACTTTAGTGACACATTTCCGCAGTGTATGCAAAGCTCCACACGGAGTCGCAAAAGCGATGTATAGCAGCTTTGCAGGTTGCGGTAGTGACTGGGGATGCGACCGGCCCAGCTTCCTTCCTCGCTGGAGAGGAGTCCTGGTAGCGAAGCTTCCATAGAAGCCCATACGTTCAGAAAATGGCGGCTCTTTAGCTGCTCATGGGGCTTAGCGCCATCTGTGTGAGGAGGGAACACTTCCGGCGGAACAAAAAATAAACAGGATGTGACGCAAGATCCGGTCAGAAAGTGACGTCATTTTGGTGGCATTAGCGGGAAAATTTGACTTCAAAATAGCCTTAGCAGGCCTCTGATCGCTGAGGGCTCATGTCATTGCCATCTGACGCAAGTTGGCGAGCCCTTGGCGTGTGTGCTTCAAGTCAACGCCAGCTTATACTCGTTACTAGAGAAACGTACTTTAGATACTGTCGTATGATTCGCTTCGCTGTTTATAAAAACATCTTGCATCTTCTCTGAACCTGTATTCTGTATTCATGCCTTCCACTGCTGTATAAAAGCAATCAGTTGCTTATTTTGATTGCAGTGGGTGGCAAACGTACCCCCCCCCCCCCCCGACCGGAATTTTTTTCCTGCCTTGGGATACAGAGCCCAAAATGACACTTGACCACTCTCCCCGGCCCCCCTTTCATATAAAAAACGTGCCCACTCTTTACCCCGATACCAATTTCTACCAACGCCACTGCTGGGTTTAATTGCGTCGCACATACGCAGATTGCGTGCGTGCCTTAAGTATAGATCACGGTTATATAATGCTTGCTCAGTTTGTGTACTTCTGTTCTAAGAGAAGAAATAACGCATAGTCATGCTATAATCAAGACATTTGAATTTTATTCCAGGATAAACATAAAACAAATTTACCACACTGCACAAAATTAGCACGTATACAATAAGTACAAAATGTTCGTGGGCACTACATGCATTATGATTTTCCTTACGCGCCGAAAAATTGACTTTACCCGTAACACATAGCATTATGAGCAATGAAAGCGTCAACAGCAGAACTACTTCGAAACAAGAGAAAAGAACTAGGCACTGCATCTTGACGCAGAAAACCGGGCCGCAGGAATGCCGATTCACGAAAGTGCAGCGAGCACACCGCAGCTGCACCGGTGTCTTATCAAGTAGACATGGGCAAGTGTCGCAACAGATAAGTAAAAAGAGGAAAAAAGGATCAATTCAAACGAAAGCGATGGCAGTATGTAAAAGCACATAGCAGGAAAGATCTGGCAGCAGCGCAGCACAGAGCAGCACAACACAGTACTGCGATGGAAATAATGCTTGTGCATACAAGTGCGGGAAGCTTACTACAAGCGTTGTAATGCAATAGAGAAGACACTGAGATAGAAAATTAAAGCGACTAGTTTAAATTCGAGTAGTACTACGCTGAGAAGTCCTAGAAAAATTGACACCACTGGCTCCGAGCCAGCCTGAGGTGAAATCAAGAGATAACTGTGACATAACAAAGCTTTAGACCCATTTTTTTCGAAGCAAAACCACGTCCCCTTACACAAACCCCGTGCACGTATTAACAGTACTATAGTTTCGCGTTACCTGTGGAAATGAGAGGAAAATGGTGCAGTAAAACGCCAGGCGTACGGGAGTTGCTGTTGCAACCTTTTGCAGCACATCGTTTCTATAGGTACCGAGGAAAGCGCTCCGCTCCAATCGTTGGCAGCATCGTCCCGTAGTTCACCGTGCCCGCCGGGCACGGTACTAAACGTGTTCACCGACGATACAACGCACCTCGCAAGTCCACGCACAGCAAAAATTAAGAGCACACCAAATTAACAAGGAAGAACGAATGCAAATGCGCACCACCAAAACACGCGAGGGGCGTTTCCCAGCAGACGAACTTTAGGAGCGCCTTTCCGAACATTACAAGGACTGCATCACAGAGCAATGACATGTGCCATTCTTCAGAGGGCGCTACAAAAAAGGTTTTTGAGAATGAACAGCATTTTCATAAATTATTTGCACACTGGGCCTAAATAAATGTGATTCAGAAATAAATATCGTTTGTAAAATATAAATGTTGTTTTGTTGTAGAATAAAACTTGGTTTTTTGTTACTAGTGTTTGTTCCCTCCTCACCTAGTCGCGCTTCAATCGCCACTCCCATAAGCCCCCATGCTTATGTCGCTGGCAATAGGTTCTGAACCGCTTTTCGCCCGAAGCTTCGCTACCATTTATATTTGGAGTCCCTCAACATCGCGGAACGCTGCCTGGCTCTCATAGGACTCCAAACAAAAATGCGATCCCGTTAAACGAAAGCTATGAGCAGCCCATTGAGGGACAAGCCGGCGTAAGTGACATCTGTACCAGCGTAACGGCTGATAACTAAAACACAAGCCTTTCGCAGCGCGCGAACGCACAACGCGGCATGCACAGAGCGAAAGAGCGTCTGCTGCGGCCGCAACCTTGCAGCGTCCTGACAGGACACGCGGCTGCCCCTCTTCTCGACTGCGGACGCTCGTATACACAGCGGACGAAGGGCGGGAACAAAATGCCGCAGCCGAGCGAGCGGACAGCGAACATTACTCGCAGCGCAGACCTCGAACGAGCACTAAAGCAGACAACACACGTTTGGCATACATCGCTGGTAAGCGCTTGGGAGTCTTCGGATTTTTACAGAGAAGCTGTTTATGGCTAGGGATCCGTTCGTTTCCGTTCCGCGTCCTCAAAAAAGGCCTTGCCGCGGAGACGTTACCCACGGGTCTTTGAAGATCGAGGCGTTCCATATATAGCACAAGGTGCTCCTGTGTGCGCGTTTCCTTCTTTGCTTGCTTGCGCTTGTGTGAGCGCATTCTTGATTCCTTATCAGCAGCGGCTCCCGAAGGGGGCGCCCCGGACAGAAACTAATTCTGCCACCAGAGCCCGGCAATGAATAGCAGAAAGAGGCCGTTCTGACTTTTGATTTTCACTTCCCTTCTGTCGCCGTAACGGGGAGTGATTTCCCAGTGTGAAGGATGTTTATAAATAAGGGCACACCGGTGTGACTTTTTAGGGGCGAAGCTCCTAAAGCCATGGGTCTGTCCATCCCTTGTGTCTCGTGGTACGTGACCGCCGCATGCTTTCGGAGATGTCGCAAAGTGGGCCGCGTTGCACGCGCAAGAACCGGCTGCAACCGGCAGCGCAAACTCGGCACCGGGAGCGCGAGCTTGTCTGTGTTCGCCAACGGAGGCGCGAGCGCACGTGCACTGCGAGGGGGAGATCACGCAAGAGATCACGCCACGAACGCAGGCAGTCGTTCTCGGAGATCGAACGAGACGCAAGGACCTTTGCTCGTTTCCTCTCGTCTTGTTCGGGCACAAGTTCGCCCTAAATAAAAGTTCTTTCTTTACCGTTGTGTCCCATCCTACGTGACAAATTGTGGTGGAGGTGCGGGGTAGTCCTCGATGGCGCGGGGTCTTTCACCAGGTCTGGGCCTGGGAGCATTGACTCCGAAAATAAAAGTTGATTTGTACAATGTACGCACACAGTCTTACGTCTTTCTTAATGATGTAATGGGCGAACTTTCACGGGAGAGTTACGGTTAACGATGATCTCCCCCTCTCGAGCTTCGCCCCACTTATCATCATTCATTCCGTGGATATGGCGTGATTTTTCTTAAATCTTAACGCGTGGTCTTACGGATAGGTTTGACTGCGCCGACTGCGCGGCTCGCCGGCACGCCCACCACAGCTCCCACAAAATAGTCGACCGGCCGCAGACAGGTCGCCGCAATTCCATCGCGCAGGGAAAACTGGGCTACGGCAAGGTTTGTGGCCGAAAGAATGTCGCTTAATTTTGTTTGTTGTAGACTGCATTAAATTCAGTAAAGTCAATGAAGTAAAAAAATCTTCGCTAGCGCATACGCGGTACTTAGCTTATGACGCTTCGCTGACTTCGCTCACTGGAGTTGTAAACTGCATATGCAGGTGCGACCGACGCATCTAAACAGCAACAATATCAAGAATTAAACAGCAATGTACAACATGAAGGGGTAGGCCTCCGGGAAGTATACTTGTTATTTTTGATCTGCCTTGCATCTTCCCGCTGCTCAGTCGTATGGAGAATAAAAGAATTACGCGAGTAGCATCTCACAGGGTGGGTTCGAATCCCGGGCCGGGTTCTTTGTTTCCCGAACAGGCAGATTGCCGGCCCTGTGTCAACGTGCCTTTTAAGACCCGGTGGATAGCATAGAGAGGAGCTAGGCGACCTCCGAAATTACAGGAGAAATGCCTCCCAGTTGAGCATGCCCGACGCCGCGGTGGACGTTCAGCCGCGGCGTAGGCTTCGGATCGTCCTTTGCGGCTGAATGATACTATACTTGATCACCCATAGTGGTGCTGGTTTTCCGGCGATTCTGTCGCCAACAACATGGCAGCAAGGCGATATGTCCATTCCTGAGGTATCGATATTGCACGACCGAATGTAATCGGATGCCAAGCAAGTTGTTGCCGGGAACCGAAACCGAAACTCCCTGGACACCCGTCGAAAGAAATCTTAAAGGGACACTGAAGTGAATTTGTCAAGCTCCCGTTTTTGCTTGCACTGCGTAGACTGGCTCAAATTAGCACACTTTTCATCGTTTATCCGGTTGACAAATCGGTAATTATTTTACAAAGCGCGAAAGAAGAAAAACTGCCATGCGCGGTTTGCGGCGGCCGCACCAACTAAAGCTGTGACGTTAGGAGGAGCGGGCACCGTGATTGGACGATGCCCAAGGTGAGCAACCAAACAAGTTTCGGTTTCGGTTCTGTAAAACACAACCGGTGGCGTTGTTGGATGGGCATTCTCAATAACTCAGTAATCATCGTACCGCGCTTCTGCCATGTTGTCAGCTGTAAAAATGCATAAAGATAAGCCTCCCAGGATGGCTTGGAATCGTAGCATTCACTAGCCGAGACCTACACAGTACATGAACGCCCTCCGCGTACCCGCAGACGCCCAAATGTCATGCGCTTTTCCCCCATATTTCGAGCTTGCCTCCCTCATGCCTGTGTCGTAAAAAGCGTGTTCGCACCAGGCCAAGGGTCTGTTCATTCTGGCCTGTGCCCACTGCCTGCAAGCAGTCGGTGCTTATGGCAACAGCACGCCAACGAGAACTCGCTAGCGCGCCAGTGCCAGCCTGTGCGCGTTCTGTGAACTAGTTCGTGAAGCCATGAACGTTGCCGCCCCCAAAAAAGGTGAACTCAATGTAGAAAACATCGGCGGAAAACGAAAAAGTTACAAAAAAAAAAGCACGTACCCGCGGGGATTCGAACTTGTGACTTGCAAAATACTTGCGGTGACATACCTAGCACCCCAGGCCACTCGGCCACGGGCCGGGATCTGCTGGCCTTGGTAATATAGGTTATATATTGTACATGGAGGAAAGAAAAGGTTGTACAACCAGTTTACACTTCTATTTAGTTTTGGCATTTCAAGCAGCTTAGGTGACTATTTGTTGTATTGCGCTCGTGCAGTAAGCGTCGCCCGAGTTTCCACAATAGCTCACGTCTAGCAATTGCATTTCGTAGACGGAAAAGCGTTCGCAGATGCGTAGTCGTGCTGCTGACCGCTGTGCTTGTTCGCCCAGCGCAAAAAAGTACTTCCCGCACCCTAGTTTTACGCTGTACGGTAAAAATATCAGTTGATTTTATTTCCTTAGTACCTATATTGACTTCGCTGACTCTTCTCCCGCCTTCAAGAGGCCTTATATTTTCCTACTGGCGTACCAGTCAGCGAAGCGTCGCATGTGCGCTTGTGCAGCGCTTGTGTGAAGCGACCTTGACTTGGAGCTAGATACAGTGTACAAACTAACCAAGTAAAGAAAGGCACATTTTTCCATTCACAAACGTGTCCTGGCTTCGTTTCAACTGAGCGAACGAATTGCGACGACCCGTCGGCGGCCGGCGGACGAAACGCTGGGCCGACTGACTCAGTCTGAAGGCCGGGGAGCCGTGCAGTAGCGCAGCCAATTGCGAGCTCGGCTCCTCCCGACGTCACACGAAAACGCCACAGAAAATGGGCGAGCGTAAAGAGAGGAGGACAGCATTTTCGAATTAATTTTTCTACTAAATAAAATCGCGTAAACGCGCCCAGGGTGGTCGAAACATGGCCTGGGGACTCCGGACTACAATTTGCGCAAGTAATCCCGCAATGTTTACATATCACTTCAGTGTCCCTTTAAGAACTACAATCCGACAAATATGCTCTTTTGAAAGAGAACAAAAGCTATTTCTTAAAAATTAACATAGACACTGCCGCAGGTGGGTTTGCATGAATTTCAATGTCTTGGACATCGTCCATCTCATCGCAAGAAATGCTTGAGTCATCTTCGTCACTGCTGTAGTTGTTGCGGCCGCCGAAGTCTTCGCATGGTATTTTTTTCGGCTTTGCGGCGTTAAGTATTATATACTGCTTTACCGACTGGTAAATTATCAAATGTATGTTTAATTGAGCCCGTCTATGTGATTCAAACATAAGCAGAGGCTTGACAAATATGCTTCACTGTCGCTTTACAGGTGGCGTACCCCATAGGAAGGGTATGTCTACTCCGCGACTCCAGGCCATCTAACACCAGAGCGTCTGCAGAGTCTGAATGACGTCGAGCAACGGCCAGCTACATCATGACTTCCTTCAAGACTTGGTAAATTTCTTCAAAATTCTCTGTCGCCTGAACTTCGCTCGCAATCTGTTTTCACAAAGTGGAATATCTCACGATTTTTGTTCTTTATTAATATGCCTTCGGCGCCAATTTTCGCGACAGGCAGGCGCCGCCATTTCCTCTCTCAAGCCGCGGGCTGTACTTCTCCGGCTTCCTCTTCTCCGGGTACTTCTCCGGCTCTCTGCCTGGAGGGAGAGGACGTGGCACTTTGTGCAAAGCTTCTGTCGCCGCCCTACCCGCGCCAACTACACCCAGCTGCCCTATTTCTCTTTTCTCTCTCCACACATCCCTCCCTCCTATGTTCCCTTCCCCTAACGGCCAGAGTTATATCGTTAAATGCAGGTTATATCGAGCTCAATAATATCCTCCGTGCCACTTTCTCTTCTTTCTTGAATAAATCACTTACTATACTACTTTGGCGCCGACGTGGCCGACGATGGAGCGTGTGTGTGCAGTGCAGGCTGGGTGAAGAATCGAAGAGGTTGGGGAAAGTGGAAAGGAGAGGAGAGACGGCGCGCAGCTGCCACACGAAGCAGTCATAAGAACGTTACCTATGTGTAACGTTGGCCAAATTCGCTGTTCTTTGGCGTCGCAAAGTGGTGCTGTGAAAGCTTCACCGGGTAGTTTTTGTGGCTGGTCGTTGTAGCGCGCCGGGTTCCTTGCGTGGTTACTTCCTGTGGTTGTTTTTTTTAACAAAGTACGGTGACGCTGCCAGAAACCCGTATACGCACGAGAACACAAATTTACGTGCATCACCTTGGGGATCCTGCAGCGAGCAAGGGCACGCACAAAACAGCAGCACACAAGCGCAAGGTGGTCGTTGTTTTTCTTCTATTTCGTCCTAGAGCTGCTCGATTCATGCACGGTTTATTTCTCTTCTGTTGTTGTAGTAAATTCTGTAAAGTCTCTTGCATGCTTAGAGCACAAACCAACTGACGCACGCGCCCGAAACACTGACGTATGGAGGGTATCGCATTTCCGCACATTATAAACTGCAATTGTTAAAACATGACCTCCGAGTAACATTTAAAGGCCAACTGCACTCAAATTTTACCCTGGCTAAATGCCTTCGAAATGTGTAGTAGGTACCATGAGAACTACTCCGACGCGACCGGTAGCTCTGTGCAATGCGTGGCTATTCAGTTTCAGGCACTCAAAATACCGCCCTTGAAGACGACAAAGCACCTGCCGGCGTGTCGCGCAAACAGCCATTTAGCGGAAGTGACATGCCAGCCGTCCAGGCCGATCGGCGTGCCTCGCAGCGGGAGAATACAGAAAACTCGTATTTCGCGCCGCCGGTACGCCATCCCTGCGATCCCTGTTTGTGGTACGCCTGGCATTCATGGCTCCGAAGAGATTTCGTTAACCGTACGGTTTTCTCCTTTTCGAGTGTCGTCGTGAACCATGCCTACGCGGTGTGCTGCTGTCGGCTGCGTAAATACGTATGGAACGCCAGGAGCAAGTTTCCACACTTTCCCGAAGTGCCGCGACACGCGTGAACTGTGGGTGCGAGCTTTGCAAAGAAGCGATGGTTGGTGCCCGAGCGATTATAGTACCCTGTGTTCCGCTCACTTTACGAGCGAAGATTTCGAGCGCGACTCTGTGCTGGAATCGGCAGTGCCTTGTAAGATAAGGCGAAAGCTGAAGCGCGGCGTGGTGCTTCAATATTCGCTCACAACGCCCCGGATGAGGAGCTTCAAGCTGCGCTCCTAAAGCGCCGACGCATCGATGTAAGTAGTACTACACCGCATCCTCCAAGTTTGATAAAGTGTGGTTATCGCACTACACTTAACCTCGCCGTTGGCATCTTTCAGCTTGTGAACTGCGCTTTGATAGCTGCGGCTGAAAGGCGCCCGTCTACACCCGTGAGCGACGACTGTAGCTCTGCTGAGCAGCTCGAAGGAGCTGAAGACTGTGGTGCAAGCTTTTCTAGCGAGCCTTGTGCGGATTCAGCACCGGAAAATGGTAAGGCACTCGATATCAGCGGTATTTGGCTTTGCCAACATTTTGCATACACTGCTCCCCATCCAGTAGAGCAATCCTCGATGGTGTCGTTTCGCAGCTGCAACTGATCAGTATGTCTTGATTTTACCCAGCCGGGTATGGGGGTGATTTGGCAACGCCTCCGAGGACCTTGCCGTTTATCTTATTGTTTGAGGTAAATAACCACTCTCTGTTGTCGTGCTCGTCGTGCTTTCAAAACGAATTGTTTTCGTTCAACGAGACATTTAGTCCCAATTAAACTAACCAATCGATGTTTGACGTATAAAGCACTGTGGCGTTCGAGTGCAGAACCTTTCCATTTCACATCAGCGGTTCCTATATGGTGAACTTCGTCGATGCAAATGGTCATTCCTGTTATTGTGATTTCTTTTGGTGGAGCCTGTGGGCCATTTCACGTCCGCATTCATAACAAAAACTGGTCGGTGTCTAAGGTTTTATTTGAAGTTGCGCATAGTATTCCTGGGGCTTGTATGTAGTTGCTTTCAATGTCATACCAAGACTGCCTGCTGTTTACCTAAGATGTTGTCATATGCAGTTCAAGACGCTCACACTTTCTGCAAACCGAGCGTAGCACTGTGATCAGCACAGTTGCGTGTCGTTCAAAGAGGAATGAAATATAGCTGTCTGGCACTTCTTTTTGAACAGCTCAAATTCCGTGCAAGCAAAACACCCACCAGAAGGATGTATAAATTGTCTGTATTTGTAAACCAGGATACATAGGCTATTTTATGAAGTGAAACAGAAACATCTTTTGGTACAAGATCCAGGGTGTAATAGTGGTGGGGGCGTGAACGTTTTATTTTAGCCAGAATATATATGGATGGTTAAGCCATTCCTCTCTTGCGGGTTGTGATTAGGGCCTAAGTCCAGGAGGCCCTAAGCACAAGTGGCCAGTTGCACCTGGGATATCGTGTCGAGGCGATCACCCAGAAGCTTTGGATGGCGTGGGGGTAAGTGCTGGCGATATCAGCGGAAATGAGCTAGGGTGTCAGTGTAGTGTTGCGGCATACGTGGATAAGCACTCGTGTCTGGAATTGATCAATGGTTAAGAATGCGAAGGCAAATGGTCGAGATTCGCCCAGGGACAGCCAGGATTGTCACGTACCCTGGATCGGTGTGGACAGCTAGCGTGATTGCAATTCTTTCTGCAGTTGTGGTGCCGGTGGTATAATTGAAATGTTCCAGTAATCCCTGCTGTGGCACGTACCTAGTCATGTAACACTAGATTTTTTGTTTATTCCCATGGAGCAAAAGACATTTGTTGCCTGGCTTTAACCCATCCAAATGCTCGACTTGTGTCAGGCAATTTTTTACCCTTATTATGTTTTTGCAGTGGACAGCCGGGACACTAAGTGCCCTACCTGTGGCCACACTCCTGTGCCAACTGCTTCGAAGTACGCACAGGTGCAACTTCCCAGGCCCTCCAAGAGCCAGTACACCCAGACAGCAGGCCTCTACAGGAACTGCAGCAAGAATGCTTGAGGTATGGTTACAAGTAGTTGTTCAATCATCTGCGTTTAATTTTCGGTTACAGCCACACAAACCGAAGCTTCATTCCTCAAGTCTGACCGGGCCTGGTGCTCCTCACCTGTTGCGGGCATTCCTCCAGCTCCCGAGTTCTTCTCCAACTCAGCATGCCCCAACTACAACGTCTATGACAGTGAGGATGACACTGACGACTATGACGAAGAAAGCGTGGGGTCCGACGAAGAAAGCATTGAGAGTATGGACCTGGATGTGGACGATCAAAGCTTTGCCATTACAGAAGCCAGTGTGTATGTAAAACATGGTCCCTTAGTCTGCACTGTCTCCTTGTACTCGGTTATTGCTAGAACTAATATGAGATTCTTTTGCAGCCATGAGGAGCAGCTCAGTGGTGACACAATATCGGAGGCCAAATACATAGTCTTTGAAAGCTGCCTTCTGGAATTGCTGAAACGCTGCATGATCTGCCAGCAGGACTGCAGATTGTCTCTGACAACATCAGGAACCCTGATGCGTGTGAGAGTAGAGTGCCCGGCTGGGCAAGACTTCACGTGGGACAGCCAGCCATCTGTCAACAAGAAGGCTGTAGGCAACATCCTTCTGGCTGGTTTGTTTACCATTTGTGATTTTATTTACTGTAAAGGGGGAACCAGTCGAGGTCCACTGGGTGGGCTTCTGCAAGGGCTGCTACGAGCGAGTGGTCGCGCGCAGGCTTGCTCGGGCCGGCCGGCCGCTCGTTCGCCGTCTGCAACGTCAATTCACCCTGCCGTAATGGCCGCACTCTTCTCAATTTCAGTTTCAAAATCTCAAATGTTTTATGGTTGTTTGCACTGCGGATACGCGTGTTTGTCATTTTTTGTATCTTGCACTCGTTTCAGTCATACTATACGGAAATCACGTTTTTAGGTCTGCATTTTGAATGCAGTTGGCCTTTAATGTCCCTTTGCTGCACAGCTGGGAGAGTAAGGCAGAAGCAGTTGGTGTGTGAAAGTTCTTCATGTGACTCTGCCCTTGCCTCTTATACTTTATTTTGACAGGCACGTGCTATGGGACACATTTCAGCCATTGTGTTAGCACGTTATCTCCTTTTATTTTTCTTCTGAGGCATACCCTGTAGAGCAAACCATAGCAAATGGATTTACTCTAAAATAGGAGGCAGGAGCTGTAGAATGTGTCACAGCTGGGCACTGCTACGGCCAGTTTTTTCAGTCTATAAACTGTTTAATGCTCTCACATTCTCTAAAGTGGCACGGGTCGCTTCGGAGTGACGCGATGTTGTCAAGCAAATTCATGTATGCTTGAGTTGGGGTGTCGCTTGGAAAGGAAGGAAACGGTGGAAAAGGCAGGGGACCTGTTAGGAGGGGCACCTTCACCCGGGGGCAAAGTGATGCGCAAAATGACACGTCCAATGCCATTTACCACGCCTCCAAGGCACGCCGCAACCCCTGAATACTGTATTCACTTGCGGAATTGATCGCACCCCTGAAGTTTGTCGTCAGAATTCGTTTTTTTTAATTTCCCGCGCAATGAACGCACCCTGACTTGCCGTAGCAGTATGTCATATGTGTGCCAAGTCTATGTGATGATGATTCTGCTTACCTCTGTTTCCTTTCAAAGCGGACATGGCTACGGTATTGCTGCAGAGTTGCCGACATTAGCGATATCGGCAAGCATGCGTTCAATATTGATGAGGAAGAAAATCTCCCTAAATGCAGATAATGTACTCACAACACAAAGATGTCTGTTTTGATGTCCCGCACTGTGACAGTGACAGCCACTAATTGGTTGCCTTGTTGTCACCACGCAGCAGACTCGTTCCGGCGCGTTCCGTAATTTATAAAAACACTGCATTTTGCATCACTTTGCAAAGCGGCTGGCGGCGGTGTGAGTTTTTTTTATTTTATGAAATTTATTATGTTCATGAGACCTACCGTAAAAATTTTGACCCGCAACTTGCTTGCTTTTTCCGTGCTCAAAAGTTTTCCGCGGAGACTTTTGGGTCAAATTTTTTGGGAAAAAAAAGTGCGATCATTACGCGAGAAAATACTGCACATGCATTTGCATACCAACACCGCGTCGCCTTAGATAATTCGGCCCCTGTAGTTGGTAACTGCCAGTTTTCTGTAAACATGGGTCTTTTTAAGTGCTACGAGAACACTGCTTCATGTTTGTCGTAAGCTGTGTTGTGTTGTGATTCGCCATATGACTTGAACGTGAAAAGATTTTTGTAGTACTGAATTGCACCTTTCTTTTTAGGTTCCATTCTGTTCTCTGGGTCCAACCCGAAAAAGTCTTTGCACATGCTCTCCAGCATCGGTGTCGTTACCCCTCAGCTGCGGCAATTTTTTGTCATTCAAAAGGCTGTGTTGTTCCCAGCAGTTCGCTACGTAAGTTTTTTTTCATTCATGGGTTCTTTGCCACCTTACTGGCAGCCAGTACTTTGGAGTTTGGCATTTGGTGGTAATGTGAATCGTAATGTGTTCAAGCAGGTTGGTGCTTACCAGTTTCCACTGGTGCCATCAGATGCTTGTTAAAAAGGAGACATGGCAAAGTTCTTAAAGTGCAGTGAGGTGGAAGAACTGTGGCTGCGAGTGAAATCAACCCTTCTTTACCGCCGTTGTTGTATTTGTTCAGGTGTATGCACAAGAGCTGTGTTTGCTGTATTGCTTAGTGCATTGCTGATGGGCAAAACGACATGCGATATAAACAGACGCCACGACAGGTAACAAATCCTGCAATCACACGCTCTTTCCCTCTTTTACATGAATTGCTTTCAGTGGTGACATCGTCGAAGCGAGCTGTCAATACTGCTGATCAACAAATAGTTGTTATTCTGTTAAGTTTGCTAGCCACAGCGTGCAATTTAAGATGACATCAAGTACCCCTACGTCGAAACGAAAACGATTAGGGAATTCCAAAGTTTTCGAAATCAAGTCCAACACCAAACGAACCAAGCCAGGACTAAGCAGACCCACATCACACCACCCTAACATGCACCTAAGGTATTGCTTTTTATTATAGTTTGCTGCACTGTCATTGTGCTCGCTAGTGTTTTACTGATATGGGCATTCCATGGCTTTCCCTAGTGTTCAGCAATCGTTGTCGTTAGATGGAGGGGTGGATGATTTTACTAATTTTGCACATCCATGCGCCCCTATTCAAATCTAAACTGCTTTGACAATGCTGGAATGGCGAAATTGGCTAGACATGGGCTTCATAAGGTGAGGGACCCAGGTTTGATTCCAACCTAAGATAGTGTTTTAATTTGCTTCACTTCTCCCATAATCATCATTGCTACAGAAAGTTGCCTTTCCTGCAGTGCATTTAGGGTGGACTGCAGATGACATCAGTGAAAGCCTGACAGCTTTTCTTTAAAACATTACAGATCCAAAAAAACCTTTGCTCTGCAAATCCGCTGTGTAATTTGGGAAATACAGACGAGACTTCACAGCAGTCTTGTTGCATGGTCCCTGTTTGTTGTGCTGGTCTGTGTACAGCTCAACTGAATGGGGCCCACAGTTCTGCACCACTGCCTTGTGCCGGTTTTTCCCGGTGATATTTTATCCCACTTGCTGCATTGTTGGCTACAGCGCAGGTCATCTCGCTCAATAGGTGACTAGAAGTGTGTGCTGAAAAGTGTGTCCTGTCTCGCCCCTTGCCCCCATTCTTCCTTGATGCAGCTCTGGGAGAAGGAGCAGGAGCAGCTTCTGTCTGATGGATCAGCGCAGCCACTCAGCCTTTCAGGGGATGGCAGGTGCGATTCGCCAGGCTTTTGCGCTAAGTATTTGACATATACACTAACGGATGCAAGGCGCGACGTCATCTTGCACACCGAGCTTGTTCAGGTATGTCTTTTTTTTCATTCGTATGAAAGGGGATGAACAAAAGCTGCCACACTTCAAGGCTGTTAATGCTATTCAGGTGACTGAAGTGGGAAACAGCGTCAGAATGGAGCTGGAGGGGCTCAAGAGAGGCTTGGAATTCCTTCTGCAAAACAGCTGCTCCATCGAGAGAATTGTAACGGACCGGCACAGTTCCATCTGAGCGTTCCTGAGAAAGGAGTGCCCATCAGTGCTGCACCTGTTCGACTGCTGGCACATGGCAAAAGGCGAGCTTAACAAAGCCTTGCAAGAAGTTGTTGCAGCTTGCCCTCAGAACATAAATGTGCACTTAGCCTTGCTTGTATTTCAGGCGTCAAAAAGAAGCTGGTCGCTGCATCGAAATGCCGAGGGCTGGAAGTTTTGGCCAGTTGGGTGAAAGGCATTGTGAAACACATGTACTGGTCTGCTGCATCCAGTGATGGCCACCCAGAGCAGAGTTTGCCAAAGTGGTGCTCGCTCACAAACCACATAGTCAACATACACGAGCACGAGTTTCCCCTGTTTCCAGTGTGCTCCCATAGGGACCTTGCTGAAGAGCAGCGCGTTTGGCTGAATGAAGGTACCTAACATAGTAAAACAGAGCCATCTTTAAAGTGTGTGATTGGACCAATGCTTTCACTTTAAAAGGTTCAGACGCCCATCGGAAGGTGACAGAGATTGTCCGGTCCCCTGCAATGATCAAGGATGTGCCGCAGATTTCGACTGCACAGCAGACCTACAGCTGCGAGGCCTTCCACAGCCTCATCAACCAATTTGCCCCCAAGACATACCACTATAGCTATGGTGGAATGCAAGCAAGGTGAGTGGTTGCTAAATAACCAGTTTATTTTGTTGCATTTGGCAATGAAAGGGTATTGATTACACTGTCTTGTCTTTTTTTTTCCAGGGTTGCAATTTCAACCTTGCATTACAATGAGAATCGGGGGCGCAAGCAGGCAGAGACGGAGACTGGGGAGTTGAGATGGGCTGTGCGCTACTGGAAAGGCCAGCAGGGTGAAACCAGCCTTACAGCGATGAAAAAACCCCCAACCTATGGTAAATATAATCCTCAGCACTATTCTCAATATTGTAGGAGCCGTATATTTTCCTTTACGATTCGTGGAATAATAAATACCGAAGCTTTCTTGCAATCACTTTTTTTGTATGTGTTTATGTGTCCACCACCGGTTGCGTATAAACAAAAACGTTTAGAATAATATGTGGACTAGGTACCATAATGCCTGAAACTTCCTACTGAGCAAGCGTAATGCTTTCTAAGTTGTTTGTGTACAAAGTGCCGTAAGCTACTAATGCCACCAGCAGCAGTTTGCTTCACTGTAGTGTAGCTTAGATTTGCGCAATTTTGTTCCGTAGTAGGCATCGTTGTATAAGCAACATTTTTCCGCAGGCTATGTGCGTGCACTACTTCAGCGCACGTTGGACGTCTGCACTGAACACAAAACCTACAAAGAAGCCCTTGATGCCAGTGGAGGCCCCAGCGTTCCGCCACCTTGTGTTGCTGCTGAGAAAGCACGGCCTTCGAAGGAGGATGTGGTCAAGCAGCAGGCTCATCGCTCCAGGTTCGACAAGTAAGGTGAGTTGCACTTTACTGCCGTGGTATTCAGCATGGTGGGGATGAGTTAATTGTGTAACAGCAATAAAGCAGAACCAGCAGTGTTGGCATGGTGTGGGGCATTGTTTAGATCAATGCATTGTGAAGGCCTTTTGGAAGGAAATTTTGTCACATAAAGCAATCAGAGGTAGCAGTATCACGGCCACTCGATTGCGCGCACTAGGTGCGGCCTGCTACATCGCGTGGCGAACAAAAGGCGGAGTCGTGAAGCAAAAGTCTCGTACCAGTGGCGCCCCCTCCGAAAGCTGCCGCTTTTTTCGAGGGGGCGCCACTGGTACGGGACAGCTCTCCCGGCTCTCCCTCCGAGAAGGCACCGCGAATTAGTACAGGATGAGTTTTTTGTGTGCGTCAGAGAAATTCTGCACCTCACGTCCACGCCCTTTGACCATACACGTGGCAGTATAAATGGTATAAACGCGTCGAGATCCTTCTCGTGTAGTGCGCGGCGCTATGCCGGCAACTATTGTGCGTCGCTGTTTGGCACAAACGCAAGAAAAGGACCCACTGATGCGGACCACGAGTTTCCGTGCGATGTAAAGCATCGTAAAGCATGCCTAAAGAACTTTTTCGAAGGGATAACTGGAAAAGGAAGCATGTGGCAGCCAAATGACAGGTTATTGGTTTGTTCACGTCATTTCATTGACAGTGACTATAAGAAGTCCACAAAGCTCAAGATATTGCTTCCAACAGCTGTTCTGACTGTTTTGCTGAATTATCCAGTGTACATGTGCAAAGAAAATGAGCAGCACCGATGTCGGAAGCGACGTCGGAGCAGTGATTGTGTTGTTGGTGCAGTGAAAGGAGCAACAGCCGGGAAACAGCAATACCGGCTTCGGCCTCATTTTCTCCTGAGCGCGACGAGCAGCAAGAATTTGTTATGGAGACGCCAGTGCAAATTTTATGCGAAACTATCTCTGGAACTATGTCGCGTCAATGAAATGCAAACCGCTGCACGAAGCACGCAGAACCAGTGCTTGTCTCCCGCGCGTGCTTGTCTCGTAGCAGTGGCGCAGAGAACTAGGCTCGTCACGCCGGTTTCGGGCGACGTTGCAGGCCGCACCTTGTGTGCGCAATCGAGCGGCCACGGCAGTATACTGCCGGCTGTCTACATTGCAAGCAACCTAACTTCACCGGCACTGATGTTGGTCCCCTGCTTTTTCTTTTTTCTTTTAAATGCAGTCACGTGCCTGGACCTCCATGGAGCAGTAGCAGCACAAAGCCCGGGCCACTTTGGTGGATGGTTGCGGAGCAAGACAAGCCAAATATGAAAATGAGTTGGAGTTCATCATTCATGCTGACGTGGTAGCAGCATGCGCCCTTCAGACTATCGGCATACTTTGCCCTGTAAATGTTGTATCCGTGGCCCATCTACGTTGTTTGCATTTGGCCACGCAATAGGGTAGTGCCAAGTGAACCAACAATCAGCCAATTTGAGGATGTGTGGTAGTGTGCCAAAATTGGCAAGATGCCGTGTGTCGCTTGCTTCATAGCCTGGAGCTGCCTTCATAGCAGAGCATGTACACGAATTGACCTGTTGTGTGCTAGTCATGCGGCAAGCAGTCTAAGGCCATTCCCACTACCTTGGTGTTTGGGTAAATTGTGATTGTTGTGCTGTCATGGGAAATTTGGATGCTTGGGTCCTGCTGTTTCCTTTTTCCACGTTCCAAGTTCAACTTCTGCAAGTCATTAGCGGGCTACAGTGCCAGGTTTTTCTGTACATATCATTGTGTAAAACAAGTATGTCATTCCAATTGGCTTGTACCTAAGTGCTACTGTTTTGTTTTTAGTTACGTGCGATGAATTGCGTGTAGTGTAAGACAGTGGCCTGTAGAAGGGCTTGTGTAGGTCTATTTATAACTATTATTTTTCGAAAGGACACTCTGTGTGCAGTGGTATTGCGAGTTATCCAAGGTAACTCACAGGGTGGGAAAAGCTGTGCCATTGGCGCCATTGAGCGCCAAACTAGTTTACCTGCCCCATATTGTGCCAAGAGAGAGAGAGAGAGAACTGTATTCTCTATAGAGCCCTAGTCCGGGCCGTCGTGCCATAGTCTCTTCATTAGGAGACGGCTGGTTTGTAGAACTACCAGAGGTCCGCACTAACATGAAGGCAGTGGGCCGCCAAAAGTTCTTGCGTCGATTTGGCATCCACGCCAGGACCCTCGTTCAACCAGTCCTCCCAGGAAGCGATGCGGGAAAGCAGGTGTGATGGTAGGTCTGGCGGATGGCACTCCCAGTAAAGGTGTCGCACTGATGGGTAGGAAGGGCAGTTGGGTGTAGAGCAAGTGGGAAGCGAGAGGATGCCATGTATGTAGTGGATACGGGATGGAGTGATAAGAGAGGAGGTTTGTGCTTTCCTGACCACAGATGCGGCTTCAAGGGAGAGGGTGAGGTGGGGGAACGGGAAACACTGCCTGCTTTGGCGTAGCGCGCAGAGATGCTGTCGGTGTGCCTGATGTTGTGAAATCTTTTGAGTGCCAGGGTGGTACACATTTGGCCACAACATGGACGGACTCGGGGAGAGTACTCGGGTAAGCGCGTGTGCTCGCATTGCCGTCCAAGTTGGCGTGGCCGGGTACCCATACCAGCGTTATCTTGTGGGGAGGATGGGCACGAAGGGTGCAGTTTAAGGTGTGTATTGTGCTAAACTTGCTTATCAGTGCTGTCCTGCGCCACAGAGCCCAAATGGAGTGACGAGATACGACTGCTGTGATGCTCCATGCCTGAAAATGGGGCTGAAACAGTGTGTTTTCGGTTTCAATGTGGTAATGTTTTGTTTCATAACCGAGGTCTCGGGAATCGAACGCAGAACCCGTACGCCAAGAGACTGGCCACCTAACCAACTGCTGCTGGTTAATGCGGACTTCCACTGCTCATTGGTTGGGGTGGAGATAATGGAAACTGCTGCTGTGTTCGGGCAAGCCCAGATGGTGTGGTGCAGTGTGGGCATGATGGTGGTTACACGGTAGTTGACCTTTGCATGGTGTTCACACAAATGAAAGCCTAGAAACATTGGTCGCTTTGCTCGTGCAAAAAAGGCTGGAAATTTCAGACGTTGACTATTTGTTAGACTGAATTGTGGCACAGAAATGTCGTACTTTCTGTACGTTTGGTGATTGCATTTTTGTCTACCGCATTGAACACTTGCCGAAAAAAAAATGTATTATCCTGAGAGACACTTGGGCTGATGAAACATGCAGTATTGCCAAGGAATCCAAGGTCATCTGGGATTTTACTCTAGTCGCTGCTTACCGAGCTTAGTCGAGTTGATGTTGTCATTTGAAACAAAGAACAGCTGGTAGAGGAAATCTGAGAAATTGAAAATCACTACATGCCAATTTATAGGTGCAGCCTTGCAACCGTCCTTCATAATAATAGTGACTGCTACCACACGTGCCTGCTTGTGCTAGTTGCTGCAGGCCCTGTGCATAAAAAGTTTTGTGCTGTTTACACGGATTGGAAGGTGTAGCACTAGTAACCATGAATTTCAGGAAGGTACAAAGCAATGTATGACCCTTCGGCGAGCTGTGTTGGGCTATGCTCCAATAATAAAAAGTCTTGCCCTTGTGATATACACCAGTGTCTTTGTTTTTGTGTACTTTACAGTGCTTTGATATTTAGTATCGATCATGGAGCCATCTAAATCTACCTGGCTTTCTTTTATAAAAGTAAATTGGGCATATTCTCATTGTTTTATAGTTTGCATGCAGTGAAACTGCAGTGTCCTCGATTTTTATTTCTTGAACAATAACCCCCCCCCCCCACCTTCACGGAACCACCCGGAGCTTTTCTTTTTTTTCTGAATAAATAATTGCACCCAGCCACGCTAGCCTCCTCCATTCTTGCTTGGCATTTGGGTGTGTGCTTCCAGAACACCCACAGCCCACAGTAACTGCCGGTATTTATTTGTGCTGTTTAGTACTCGGCTTGTTTTATACTGATTGATTTTCGTTTCAATATTTTTTAATTGTTCATTCTTTTTCTAAATTTGAGATAAACTAGTTTTGGCTTTCTGGCCCGAGTCGTCAGCCAAATGAAATGCCGCGCTAGTGCAATCAACGCCACTGACGCCGCTACGGCGGCATGCACCTGCGGCGTGGTGGTGTTTATTACACTAGCCAGTAGGGCATCATGTCGGACACATCGAGTGTCGATTGCTTTGACATATCCTCGGAGGAGGAAGACTACTCCGAAGGTGTTGTTTTCGGGGTTCGGCCGTACGATTACGAGCCCATCGCCAAGGGAGGATTGAATTCGGATGTTGAGGTAAAGTCGTCGCCTCCGTCCTTCCCCCGGCCGGAGAGACTACTCAACACTTAGGGGTGAGTTATTTGCCCTAACTAGTTGAAAACATGAAGCCAATACGTAGATTATTGTTTCAGGTGCACGTGTGCCCATTGCACAATTATGGGCTCCGATGTGGAGTGCGTGTGCTGCCACGAAAAGGCAGCAGTGGACGCGAAAATTTTGCGTGAAACCGGCCACAGCTGTGTCACGGAGAACCCAGAGTTCACCGTGTATTGCCTGACGCGTTTCATCCTCGATGTCGAATACAAGAAATTGGTGCACTACCACCCAAGGTTCAAGGACATCGACGACGTGAACGCGTAAGAAAAGTTTTTTCGTCTACTAGTTGTGGAAAGTTGCGGTCCTGCTTCACATACAAATTTCTCCCAGGCGATACAGATACACTGCTTACAGGCAGTTCGTGTGGTGGGCTTTCGGGGAGCTCGGGTCCGGCAACCGCGTTGTTCTGCCCAGCTGTGTGGTGGTCAAAATCCGAAAGACCTTCCCGTCCCTCCAGTACACGGGGTTCAAGTGGATGTAGGTAAGTACCCAACGGCGTGTCGCGAGTTTACGTAACCGAACTCCAACAGCTGTTTACGGTGAACTGACCGATATGTTTTTTTTTAACCTGCAGGTGATACTACCACTGCTACTTGCACCTGCAATGCTCATGACTCCGTGGATTGGGAGAAGGCTTCTTGAAATAAATGTACCACGAAAAGGCAGAACATGCGGACCCTTATTTTGCGCATTTCGCACGAACCATATTTTCATAGCCAAAGTTCAATATTTTGCATTGAACTGCATCTCGTCCGTATAACATGTCTGAGGTTCTTGTGTCGACGTTATTTCGCAAGTGCGGCGCTCAAAGATTATACGAACAGACAATTCGGTTTGAAATTCGCGGCATGAATCGACGACTGCTTTATGGTAACAGGTCGCGAGCCACGCTTTGTACGCAACCGCTGGGCATACTTCTTAAAAAAAAATTGGCCGCGTATCTGCTCCTTTCGTTGCAAATGCCGTCAAAAGACGATAGTCTTTATCGGCTTTTGCGAAGTAAATGCCTCCCTTCGCTTTCCCGCTCACCTCTCATGTTGTTCCTCTTGCGTCGCACTCCTCCAAAGGTAAAGAGTCAGACGCCAAAGGTTTGCTTAAATCATTTTAAATTTCCCGCGTTCCACTGCTTCAAACCGGGTGTCTCGATGCGAACGCTGCCGTACGGCGAAGACGCGCGTTAATCGAGGCGCCCTGCTTCAACGTTTATAGAACCGCGTTTCCCTACTCCACGTGCGTTGCAAGCAGAACGTGGAAACTATCTAGTGGAACCTTTCGTAACTGTTGCCGGTTGATTCCTTAAAATTCTGCAAGAAGCTATAGTGGCGCGGGTGACAGCAGGCGACGGCGGAGTGAATTCTTTTTCTGCAGTTGATGAAGTATTTAATTTCGCAAAAGTCAAGCATGTTTGATTTTGTTATAAAGGAACACTGCAAATATCACTTCTGTATTGATTTGTTGTCTCATATTTGTGTAATGTCTTGTTGTTCTTCAACAATGTTGACAAGTATGAACATTACACCGGACATAGACGGGTAGATTTAGCTGTGACTATATAAGACTATTGCGCAGGCATTGTTTTGCTTTGGCCGGGTGGCTGAATCGAGTCACAGACAGACAGACGGACAGACAGACATACAGACAGACCAAAATTTCTGGGTTTAAGTAGCCCAAGAAAGACTATCGTCTTTAAAATTTCGAATGCACAGCTTGAGGCTTGGTCGGAGCGCACGAATAGTGTCGTGCTTGCGGGACAAGCGCTCGCTCCACCGCGCGCCTCCCACACCCCCGCACGCGCGCGTTCACGATCTCCTCCTGGCTGGCCGAGCCGGCCGCGCCGGCCGGTGCGCCGTCAGACCCGGAAGGCCAGGCAGACCGTCCGGCCACTCGCGCCGACGGCTGATACGTCACTTCCGCCTGCCCGTAATGGCCGCGTTTTGCCCAGTTTCGGTTTCAAAATCGTCGATTTTTGCTGGTCGCTTGCGGCGTAATTCCGCACATTTTAGGCGTCATACTTCGTACATCGCGGTCTTTATATTCATACTATGCAGGAACAGTGATTTTGCGCGGTCGAAATTTTGAGTGCAGTTGGCCTTTAAGAAATACCAGCAAACCACAAGTTTGTCCAAGGAACAATTAACTTGATTTTTTGTGAGATTGTAAATGTAAGATTTTGTTGTGGTTGTATTCCCCCCCCCCCTTTTGTTGTATTGTTTAAGGCATTATGAGGTATTATGTTGTATTTTTGTATCTACCTTTGAAATGCACGCTCTTGTACTTTTGCGATTTGTGTGCTTTGTGAATTTGTGAATTTGTGAATTTTGCGATTTGTGAATTTTTTGTAAATATTGTGCTCTTTAACAACGTGTATTTTTTTTAAAGAGTACGTGTTGTTTTTCATGCGCTGTTCGCTGCGCCTTGTCACGGTTCCCTGGTCTATGTCAAGCTGCTGCAGTAGCTTATAGCTAGGGAGCCGTCCACTGTTTCTGGAAATAAAAATTTGATATGATTTGATGTCAAGCAACAGACCAAACATTTTGTCACTTCGCCACATGGTGAAATGAATGTAGAATTCTGCCGCGAACCAGCTTTGACACGCCGCAAGCTTGTGGCGAACGGAAGGCCTGGAACAGCAGAAGCTAACCTAAATTCAAACAGCGCAAAAAAAAAAAAATAATAAACCGGGACAAGAAACGACGACAGACGGCGCTGACTAGGAACTGGTTGGTTTGTTCCGCGTCTTGCGTTTTGAATTTCACTAAGTATGCACCAACTAGCCTAAACCACCGTTCTAACACCGCAGAAGCAGGGCCGGACACATGTCCGTCTTTGCAGCCGGTTTTCGGCGCCGGTAAACGTTCCGGAAACCGCTCCCCGCCGCCGTTTGGTGGAATTGGAGACACATGGTGCGCGGGTGCCGTCGACGCGTCGGGCCGCTCAGCTCCGCCACGTTCCGTCGTGCGTGCATGCAGCCTTTGCCAGCCCGCACGAGCGCCGCATTGACGCTTGACGGAGTTTTCCTGGGTGCCCCGCGATGCTCGTGATTTCCTCTCGTAGGAGATTGTTGCTTTAAGTAATTGGGGTCAATTATATCCATTAATAGCGTAAATGGATATAGTTGGCCAAGCGGAGTTTTGAGAAACTAAAATGTACTACAAAAATAGAAAAAAATACGTAATCACAACAGTGAACTTACTAAAACTATGTCTTACATCTGCTCGAAAACGAAGACGTAACTTAAAAAAGCCGACAAAAGAACGTCGAAATTCCGAAAAAAAAAAATTGCGGAGACCATCCAGTCATGTAACGCCCTGCAGTTCCACAACAATGCATAACTGGCGGAAGTAAGGCATTTAATCGTTGTAATAGCGTAATGAAGGTAAATGGTAAAACACAATATCCCCCCCCAAATAAACAATATAACCATTTCGCAAAAATGAGGACGAAATTAAAAAAATGCATCTTATACACGTCCTCTGAAAAACGAAAACTCAACTAAAATAGCCCATAAAAAGAACGACAACACGAATAAATAATCGCGCAAACGGACGAAACCAGCACTATGCCTGTCATCTGCGGAAAACCAAACTATTGGTCAAGTGCTTAATCAATATAATGGTGCAGTTTGGATCAGAGTCGAAAAGAAACAAAATAAAAAATCAAAATAAAATACCCCAACGTATTAGTCTACTCATAGCCAAATCTTTCTCTAAAAAACTCAATGAATACTAGCGGCGTAAGAATGCTACGCATTATTGACAATTATGTGGATTTATGCAAATGCTTTTCTCATTCAATGTGGCAAGAATATGGTTTCGATGGTTGTTCTGTTCACATGAACTTTAGTAAAACCACCGAATCAACCACGATAAAGGAAGCCTACGCTGACTACACGGAGAAAGAAAAAGACACTACAATGCCGACACTTCTCAGAGATGTTGCTCTTAATTTTACTTTATGCAGCGTGGTCTTTTGCAGTTACAAGGCAAGCGAAAGCGATACGCAGTTGTTTTTTGACCCCATATATTTGGTTCTGCTAGTACCAGAGATATCAGGAGATCGTTTTCGACGATGCGAGCCGCCCTTGAGTTGCTCGTGGCTGCGGTGTAGGAGAAAGCCACCTCGCGAAATCCAGGAGCGCAGGCTCCACTTTGAAACCCGCGCGAAACGTCATGAATGACGCTTCCGCGCCTCGTGCTGTTATTGGCTGCCGCCCCCGGCCAGTTAATTGTCCACACGTTTGACGCGTGGCAGCGGCGGAAAATATCTAGCAGGTTTGACGCATGCGGAGAGCCGGTTTTGGGTGCCAGGCGGGGGCGTTCCGGCTACCGGAAGGGGGAATCGCGTGCACAGACGCGTCCCTCTCCGCCCATGTGTCCCCCGCTTTAATCGCGCAAACAGCGCGCGTTCCCACTCCATGATCTGTGCCCCGCCATATGCCGCAATAGTTAGAGCGTGACTGCGTGAGCCGCATTTGTTGATAGAGGCGCGATGCTGCTCCGGGAAAACAAACATGCCAGCGGCCACAGGTGGTGGGGCGAGCACGTGTGAGCGGAATTTTACCCGGCAGCAACCAGATCACAATGCCAGCAAAGAGTAGAGAGTTTTAGCATAGCGGCTAACGTACGCTATTCCAGGGTCGGCATGTAGCGGGACCCTACTGCGCATGCGCGGGCGGGAGCTAATACCCACCTGCCCAGTGTGGTCGCGGTTTCCGCCGCGAGACAGAGGGAGGAGGCTCTTTATTGCAGAGGCAGAGAGGTTTGCCGGCGTTTACAGTCGCCTACATGCTTCTCTGCTGAGATTTGGGGATGGGGGAAGAAAAGGCCCAAGAAAGAGCTGGGCACCCGTCGAATGTAAAGTAGCCCCCGATAGTAACGTAGCGTACGCTAGCCGCTGTGCTAATACTCCGTAGTATTTGCCCCTCCACACGAACGAAAGCAATACGAGCAATGTCCCACCAGCCACCGGTCTCCACACATATCCCCTCCTTCTCTACCGGCCAACGTTGCGTGCGAACGCTATCGCGACAGGCGCGAAACAACAGGCTACAATCTCCCCTCAGCGAACCAGTGCAGCAAATATGGCGTGCACTACGACCGTTGCGCTAGGGAAGAGAAATCAAATTGCGAAGGTCACTACTCAAGATTATTTAGTCGCCGACCATGCATGGCCTCTACGAAGCTGTGTACACAGAGCGCGTACGCCATTTCAGCCGTTGCAGGTCGTATTTTACATTCGTGAAATGGGGTGCTCGCCCCGACGCCCAGCTGGCGCGATCCGTACGCACTCGTCCGTCGCAGGTGCACGAGGCCTAATATTTGCCCGTAGTATTCGCAGAAATCCAAGCATTCTTTTCATCCAGCCTACTCTGCGGCACACAGTTCTCCCTTGAATATAAATAGCGCGAGCTAGTGTCCAAAATGATGTTATGAGCTCAGTCGTCTAACGGCGGATAACAACGATGCCAGGAACTTGTGAAGGCGAGTTACTTCACTTGCACCAAGCGACACTTAATTACGGATAGTTTTGAATGACAACAAATTAAAAAATATATACTTATTTGTGCATTTTCATTTAAAATATTCTCTACTAAATGGCAACTAAAAAGTTGCTTAAAAGTTTTTTTTTTTATTGCCAGAACTTTCTACTCGACGTCTTATGCTCTGCGCGAGACGTGCAACTGACGCGAGACGTTCAAAAGCAGGAAATCGCAGATTTTCCTTCAGAACGGCTTCCTGTTTTATGAATCACTATCCGCGGATAACTGAATAATTTATATTTAGCGCATTTGTGAAAGTCCCCACCTTAATACATAGTCATTTTGACACTCCCTATACAGAACAGGTATAGTACTGAAAAGTGGCCTTCGAAGGACGGGTTGCGACGATAAAAAGCATCCCAGCGAACGCAAAAACAAAAACGGAGCGATGACGCACTTTTCTTAACGCCCTGCCCTTGGTCCCCGGCTTTCAGGTGGTAAAGGTTGGAAGTACATAGTTCTTCGGAAGCAAGATCAGGGGTACTCAGTCACAGTGATCGTCAAAAACCAGCATGACCATAACCATGCTTTATAAACGATGACAGGACGGGTCCGTCTGAATAAAGCTACGGGGATACATGGCCCTTCTTGCCCCTTTAGCGTGCACGTGGCTACACAAATTTACAAATCACAACGTAATATGATGCAGCACAAACTTTAAGGCCTTGTTCAACAGGGAGGCGCGACTGCTGCTTTTCCGGTGCGTCACACAGGGTAACAAAGTACGGAGGCAAGCCTGGAAGCCGCTTTGCGAAAGGATTCGCGCCTGCTTCAGTGGTGCTTCCTTTGAGGAGAAATTTTAGTTATATTTTCAACAGGTACGTGTGTGGGAATGTAGTTATTTGGTTTTTGAGAGTTGTCCACTGCAGCTCCGTTTTCATTGATTGATTGATTGTAGGGTTTAACGCGCCGACGCAACGCAGGCGATGAGGCGCGCCGCAGTGGAGGGCTCCGGATTAATTTTGACCACCTGGGGATCTCTAACGTACGCCGAAATATCGTACACAAGGGCGTTTTCCCTTTTCGCCTCCATCAGAAAAGCGGCCGCCGCGGCCGGGAATCGAACCCGCGACGTCGTGCTCCCCAGCGCAGCTCCGGTTCCAGCTCCCAGCGACAACATGCATTGACTTCCGACGTTATTCTTGGTCCTGCATTCGCGTTACATTAGGAATCGGCATGTCGTGTTCCTGACATGTTGTAGGGTGCATTATGAGCAGTACAAGCCCATCTGCATCGCTCAGGCTTAGCACGTATCATACCATTCAGGGCCAAAGGACGAGCGAGGCATACACAGTGGCCCAACGTCCTCCGCGTCATTGGCGACACTCAACGACGAGGCGTTTCCGCCGGCACCCCAGAAGCTCAGCTAGCTCACATCTGTAGTGCATATCCCGGCCAGTAAAAGGCGCTGTCACACCAAGACGACCGCGGCGGATCATTCCGTTGGCCGACACCGTGCGGCGAGAGTCGGTGCCTCAACGGTGTTTGTCGACTCGCCAGATAACCACTCGCCGTCCCGCTGCTCCACGCGCATCTCGTTCGAGGGGTCCCCTTATCTTGCGCAACTCTGCAGTTTTTCCTCCAGACAGGCGCTGTCAGCGTTGCAGCTATTTTCTAGCATAAAAGAAGAATCCTTGTGAGATTTTTACCGGGCATTGTGGGGTCAAAAGCCCGATGACAACGTCTACGTTTAATAGCGGCACTTACGAGCACTTCAGCTCAACAGATCGGTAAAATGCATTGCTGTGGTGTAAACGTAGAGTAATAATATAATACGAAGAATCCTTGATCGTATCACATCTTCGCGACACAGGAGTGCTCCACAAAAAAGGAAATGAAATTGATGAATGCGTTCAGCAAGCCGTACTCCATAAATATAATCGAAGGGCTTCCGTCAAGATGATGGAATATTTCCTGTGTGCTTGTACTGGAGAAGGCCAGGGTTCGTTTTCGGTATTTATTTATTTCCACAACAACTGAGGATGCGCCGCAAAATTATGCAAGAAAAATGTATGGATGCGGTATAGAGAACATTAAAAAAACAAGAAAATGAAGGAAGCTCACACTTGCGCGTAAGACGTGAAGGTAGCGAGGCTCTACGCAACCTTCACGGCCATCACCAAGGCTCAAGTCGAGGATTGCCGCCGTTTTGCTTCTTCGCTACCGGAACGACCGTTACTCAATCACTCCTGCTATAAGCGTGAGCTTATTTCATTTTTTTGAAAGTGATAATCATTGTACATCATGTTGAAGGGCGTACGTTATGACGTGTCTTTCAAGTTCCGAGCAGGTTTTGCCACAATCACGGCGAACGCTGGAGTTTTCTTCTTTGTTTCGCCAATCTTGGCCAATCTTCTTAAGTGGGTATGCTTGGCTTGGCAAATGTGCGCCGGGGACGCTGCCTGGTCTCTCGTGAGGTACGCACGCTCGAGCACTAGTCATTTTCGTCGTTTTATTAACTGGCAAGTGGTTGCCGCGCGCGCGCTCGGCAATTTCTTTGTATTTTTAACTGCCGACACGAAAAATTACGATTTGCTAACGTACCTCGCTGTAATAAATCTGAACCCGGGATTCCAAGCCTGCATACGGCGATATGACCGGGTAAGGTCTAAACTACTGCGGCAAGAGAAGGAGCTGCCCCTACGAATACAACGAGGACAACAGCAGGAAGCGTTCCCCTCCATGCCGTACATTGCTGCTACTTGTTGAATTCTGCACTACGAACTGCTTAGCTAAACATTTATTGAATAACACTCGTGCTGTAAGATTTACCTTATCCCCCGCAAGTTCGACTGATTTAGGATTGAACTCCACCTCAGTTTGGCTGAATTTATGCTTTGCGGCAGATGGCGCTGCCAGAAATGAAAGTTGACAGGATCCCCAGAAGTGGTGCAACGATATTGGCGGTGACACTGGTGTTGCCGCCACCGCTTCTATTCACTGGTTGGTTTTTTTTTATTGTGTTTGTATTGTACATTGTAACCACTGTCCTCTGTAATGCCTTCCGGCCCTGAGGGTAAATAAATAAATAAATAAATAAAAGAAAACTCTCGTGCGTACCCACTGTGTGGAATTGATTAAGGTGCACTAGGGTGTCCTGTTGGAAGAAGGTTAAGAATTAAAACTAGAGAAAATCGTAGTGACGGAAGGTATGTTCATAATTTGTAAAAACAAAAAAAAATACTGATGAGAGAAATGACAACCATATATCAACCAAAGCAAAATAGTTACTGTAACCTTCCGGGAAAGGAATGCAGTGATGCATTTTACCCACGGGGTAGACGGCCTATTTCCAAAGTAAAAGTGCGAATGGCTCGATCAACATCCGTGTGGCCAGTACCTCAAATGATAATAAATTAGGAACCGACAAGCTAGGACCATGCGAACACGACAAGAACGGAGGGGGCGCTGAGTTTTAAGGTCTCGCTCCATGTAAAGCACATGTAACATAATCATTTTATCCATATCAACGTCAGTTATTCCGGCACTAGCATCTTCAGAGACTCTGCACTGTACCGCACACTATTGTTTTTCGTTCCGGAAGTCGGAGATCAGTACGATTATTGAGGGTCCCTGGGCATACTGGCATCAGGGACAACGAGGTAGCCGACGGTCTCGTGGATCTCGCTCTCAGAGCTGCCGGTCAATTCTGTATGGAAAACCTGTCGGTTTTTGCATCCTGGTTATAAAGAATAATTTGGGATCTAGACGATGAACTCTTATCAAACGAAGAGTACAGTCATTGAAAATTCGGGCGGAATGCTTGCATTTGCGTCCGCGGCAATGCGAATTAGCTTGACTGAGCTGAGCTGCCGGATTCCGAGGCTAAAATATATCGTTCTTTACATCAGGGCTTTCTGCTACTGAACTAAGTGCATGGTGCAAGGTCCCCGACGCAAGCGAAAGTTTTTTTTAAGCCAAGCTTTCGTGTCCTGACTGACGCCGTTGTACGCCAATACACAATGCCAAAAAGCCAACTTTCTCTGACGATAATGATGTGTGAAGTGAAAGGAAAAATTGCTTCCCGTGGACGGTGTCGAACCTGTTCCCTCGCGTTATAAAGCCGGAGTTCATCACATTGCTCCATTTCGACATGGTCGACGCGAACGCGAAGCTCCAGGTACCTTGCGCCGTACGTGCACCCCAAACCAAAATGTCCGGTCTACGTAGTGAGCACGCGAGAGTTGCTGTAGGTATTCTAGAAAAGTGGTGCGTACCTCCAGAGTAGTACATACTCGCAGTGTGGGATTGTCCATCCAGACAATCCATCACGAGAAAGCTTTGCGTTCGAACGTCGTCGTCGTTAAACATGATTTTTTCTCCACTCGCCGCTTGTTGCCAGCTAGATAGGTGCTTTTGAAGGAGCCGATTGAGGGTGGGAGGCTTACGAATTCTATGCGACTTATATTTTGGGGCAACAGATATTGGCAAAAAGGGATAATTTTATTTCTATTCAAGTTTATCTTTCTGCTAAAAGTGGCTTCAATTGATAAAGAATGTATAACTATTGCAGAATTCGGGTTTCTGTCATACTGGTCTTTCATTTGATGCCCTTTTTTGCTTGCAAAAAAATAAGGTTTTTTTAATGTCCAACCAAACTACAGTCAATGAAATAGCCCTGGCCGATTCCCCCATGTGGTGACAAGCCAAAAACATCGAGAGCATCATCATCATCAGCAGCAGCATCATCGATTTTCTGTAGCGAGCTTGTCAATGCCCTTGCGCCTTCATTTCACGGCTCACGGTATTGAGGAAGAGTGCATTGTTCAAGTGAGTGAACGTGTGTAAGTCTTGCTACTGTCTCCGATAACGACATCACAGGACGGCTTCCGCCCCTACTGCGTAATCCTGCCCCAATGCTACACTGGACCAACGGCGATCGCAATCGGTGCACGGCGGCCACCTTCCTCACGAGGGCCGCCTTCGCAGTGTTTTGGGTGATCGTCATCACGGGATCCTGCATGGCCTCCGCCGCAGCCGCCTGCCCTATGCCAGAATCTGTCACCTCGGCCCCCGCCACATCGTTGTCGTGCCCTGGTCCCAGTCCGTACAGAAGCTCCAGGACTCGGAGGGCAGCACCTTCTTGGTGCCGTGCGAGCTGTTCTGTTCGGAACCGGCCTCGAGCGGGCGGCGACACGACATTTGCTCGACCCAAACCATGGGGTGGATGTCGGGGCTGCTACGCTTCAGCCGCTACAGCGCACGGCTGTTCCGACCTGAAAGCGAAGAGCATGATGCAGCCTCAGCTGTTTACGACAGTCATACTGGCTGGCTCGACTGCCGTGGTGCAGCACAGGATGAAGTTGAGAGTCAGAAAGAGAGAGAGAGAGAGAGAGAGAGAGAGAGAGAGATGAAACGTTTATTTGAAATGAAAGGTCTTGACTGAACTAGGGTAGGTTCCCTCCTTCCAGGGCCCCTGTTTCATCTGCGCCAGTGTTGGCCCTAAAGATCAGATACTTCTGAACCCCAGGGTCAGAGCTGGCCAGAGCTGCCTCCCATAGCTCATATAAATTGGTGTTGGTGACGGAGCCGACGAGGAGCTGTGCCCTGACGACTTGCTTTCACGCTCCCGGCGGCTGGAGCATGAAAGAGTCGGCGGTGCCGTCGCCGCGACTAAAAGCGGCAGTGCTGCCGTGCCGCAGCTGCAAGTGATTTCGAAGTGCCCGCGGTTTTTGACTTTTTTGCATATTCAGACAAAATAAATAGAACTCATCCCGCGCCAGGGTAATTCCAATCTTGTCGTAGTTTCATGGCATCACTGCATTTTTTTTTTCGGTTCCTTCTCCGCCTTGTGCTCTTCGTCTGCCCGAAACCGAAAATAATTCAATTCGTAACAGCCTTAGAATAACTGTGTAAAGATTATTAAAACCTGAATAAAAACCTAGATATTTACGAAATTACGGGGATTTATCTAGCCCAGCGTGATTACCTGATTCACCCAAGACAGCAAACACATTACCGAACGAAAAAAAATTTTAAACTTCTAAAATGCCTCCCAAATTTATCTAGGTGTCCATCCCAGTGCAGCGCAAGACTGATTCAAAAATTAACAAAAAAAAAAAACGAAATCTCATGTTCCGGTTTAAAAACGACTGAAGACATCAAAAAGACGCGATACCAAAGAACAAAAAAAAGGAGAAAGAGTGAATGGCGCGTACTATATGACAGGTCCCAAATACGGAGCTTAAGCCCAGTTATTAAACGTGTGTACTACCGGTCGTCACTTGCGCTTTCAAGATAGCCTAAGGATGAGTTTCGTACCAAAGGAAGCAAGCGAACAGCCGGAACAATGACACCATAGCGGAGCTACAGGGAAGTGCTTCACATGCCTCCCTTCCCAACACCAGCGGAAGACCAGTGCATTCTTTTTGCAGTGCTACCTTTCGCGCGAGCGCTATCGCGGCCAGGGGGAAATGCTAGCCAGCAAGCCTCTCTCAGCGAACGCGTGCACCAAAGATGGTGTGCACTTCGAACGTTGGGCTAGCGAAGAGAAAGCAAAATGTGATGGTCGCTGAACTGGAAACAGCGCAATTTGATACCCGAGGCTATTTGGCCACGAAGCATGCACGGCCTCCGCGAAGATGTGTATACAGAGTGCGTCCGGCATTTCAGCGCTAGCAGCTCGTATTTTACATCCGAGAAATGTGGTGCTCATCCCCGACGCCCAGCTGGCGTGATCCGTACCCACCTGTTCGTCGCAGGGGCACGAGGCCTAAAATTTGCCCCTGGTATTCGCAGAAATCTATGCAAGCTTTTCAGCCAGCCCACACTACTTGACACAGCGCTCCCTTGAATATCAATACCGGGAGGCAGTGTAAAAAATGAAGTAATGAGCTCAGTCGTATAACGAGGGATAACAACGATGCCAGGAACTTCTGAAGGCGAACTACTACGTTTGCAACAAACATGCCCAATACGCGTGTAGGCGTGGACAGGGTACTCCATTAAAGGGAAAGGGCGCAGCTTTTAATATTGTACCGCCTAACACATAATGAGGGATAGTTTTAAATGACAACAAAAAATAAAGTTACGTTTATTTATGTATTTTAGCGACGAAGCCCCTTGGGGGCGGGTGTTGGCGTCTCCTATCGTCGTAGTGGTAGTCGTCGTCGTTGTAATCGTTGTCTTATGTCGTCAAGGTGCTAAAACACTGGGAAACTCATTTACGCCTCGTGCTAGAACGTTACGCGCACTAAACAAACACCGGGACAGTCGTTTACGCCTCGCGCTGGAGAGGTCCGTGCATTAAAGACAAAATACTTTTACAGTAAAGCTGTATACGTGCACCCCCCGACGGTTTCATCTCCGTCGGCAAAAGCGCCAAGGCACCACGAATACACTTATACACTGTATGCTACGCCCCTCCCCATGTTTCACGTTAGTTGAGGTGGGCCGGGATTTTTGTGTGACAGAGCAATAGGTTTATAAAATTCCTCTCTAATGCAGGCGCAATTGAACCGGAATAGCAGTTTTCAAGTTGAGAATTTTGAGTTTCTTTACCGAAAGAGATGAACAACATTTTATATATCACAACAACCTAAATGACCTGGCCTTTATATTGATTTCTGTGCATGTAGCGCGAAGTGATGCCCCCCCACAGCAACACAAACACTGTCCAAAACTGGTTGCGCTCACTGCGGCCGCCTCCTTAATGGCTTTTTGGAAATTTCTGTGCACTAATCTGCTCCTCCTGTGTTGTCAAATATGTCTAGACATTTTTACTGAAGAGATTTATTATTGCTACGGGGCTGGGGCGGGCCACCGCGATCGAAGAGCCTTCGACCGATGTATTTACACTATATACCCGATGTCGGCCATGAGGGAGCCCGCACAGCTGGGTCTTCTTTTACTTGTCCGGAGGTTGGGACGATAGCTCTTTTCTTCTTCTTCCCGTGACAATATTAAACAGCAAAGAAAACAGTTAAAGCAGCTCTACTCAACGTGAAAGCTATCGCAAGTGCAGAGCAGTGATTCGCCATAATTGGTGGTGGCGCCCTTATGCGCTCACTTCTACCACTCATCCCGCTCTTCGCCGCCCTGTCTCACTCTTCTCTTGATGAATACGGAATTGAAATTTCCCGTCTTCGCAGTGCTGCAGTGCTGGCGCGCCTCCTGCATGAAACTGCTGCCAGCGGGAGTACTGTTCTTTTTCTAATTTCGTATGCTGGAGCTTTTGTGCGTCATTACAAACGCGTAATTTTCTCTTGCGCGTCTGGAGGTTTTCTGCGTCATTTCGAACAGGCCATTTTTTTCTTGCGCGGCTTGAGCCTTTCTGCGGCATTTCGAACGCGCTATTTCGTTCTCGCGCGGCTGGATCCTTTCTACGGCATTTCGAACGCACTATTTTTTTCTCCTGCGGCTGGATGCCTTTCTGCGTCATTTCGAGCGCGCCATTTGATTCCTGCGCTGTCGCTGTTTTCGTTTATATCTTCAAACCAACGCAACGAGCGTTCCTAACTAAATGAGCGCGGGGGTTGCCGGTTATATACACAGATTTTGCCTGAAATGTACCTACACTTTTCTTTGCGCTAAAGGACGGAGAGATGTATTTAAACCGTGTGGTTTTCGAAGCCTCAGCGTGACTACCTAACGACGGTATACCAGGCTCTACGTGAATCCGTTATCTCCATGCGCCGCCTGATTACAGCAGTCGCTTCAAGTCGACCGTTAGCGAGTTACGACGAAAAGGCGAGTCTACAAAGTGCTCTGCAATTAAAAGTTCCTTGAAGGTATTGTATTGCCAAAACTTTCTTCGCGGCTTTTTTTGCTCTGAGCGACGCGTGCGGCTTGCTCGAGGCACTAAAACGTAGAAAATCGCCGTTTTTCCTTGAAACCAGCTACCTGTTCATGAGGGTCACTAATCGCGGATAACTGAATAATTATATTCCTCTCCTTTTTGAAAGTCCCCACCTTGAGATATAGCGACTTTGACATTCCCTATCTACAACAGGTGTAGTAATTAGATGTGGCGCTCGAAGGACGGTTTCCAAAGATAACCATCCCAGTGGTTGCAAAAACGCAAATCAAGACATTTCTTATAACGGTCTGATCTTCGTCCCTGGCTTTCAGGTGGTAAAGGTGGGAGGTAGATAGCAACATCAGGGGTCCTCTGTCGCAATAATCGTCAAAAACCAGCGTGACCATAGCCGTGCTTTATAAACGATGACAGGACGGGTCCGTCTGAATAAAGCAACGGGGAAACATGGACCTTCTTGCCCCTTTCAGCGTTCTCGTGGCTACACGCATTTACAAATCACAACTTAACATGACGCAGCACAAAAATGAGTGCCTTGTGCAATGAGGACGCGCGATTGCTGCTTTTCTGGTGCGTCATACAGGGTAACGAAGTAACGGAGGCAAGCGTGGAAGCCGCTTTGCGAAAGGATTCGCGCCTGCTTCAGTGTTGTTTTCTTTGAGGAAAAATTTTCGTTATAGTTGCAACAGGCACGTGTGTTATAATGTAGTTCATTTGGATTTTCAGAGTTGTCCACCGCAGCTCCGGTTTCAGTTCCCTACAGCAAGATGCATTGGTTTCCGACATTGTTCTTGGCCCTGCATTCGCGTTACTTCAGGAATCGGCATGCCGTGTTTCTGCCACATTGTAGGCGGCATCATGGGAGGGATAAGCCCGCCAACAGAGCTCAGGGTGAGGAAATATTGTACCATTCAATTCCAAAGGACGACCGAGCCGTACGCAGTGGCCAAACGTCATCCACGTCATTGGCTACCCTCAACCTCCAGGAGTTTCCGCCGTCACCTCAGAAGCTCGTCTGGCACACCTCGGTAGTATATATTCCGGGTCGTAATAGGCGCAGTCACACCAAGACGACTGGCGGATAATTAGGTTGCCCTACACCATGCGGCGAGCGTCAGTGTCTCTATGGTCTTAGCCGACTCGCCAGGTACCCACATGCCAATACACAGCTCGACCCGCACCTTGTTAACTTGTTTTTTTTTCTTTCTACTAAACCCAGCAGTTTATGCTCCAGACAGACGGTGCCAGCATTGCAGCTATTGTCTAGCATAGAAGAATTCTATAGAAAAAGGAGGAGAAGGAGATAGCCTTTATTACATCAGGAAGACGCTACGTCAAGTGGGGGAAGTGGGAGTAGAGGGTGGGATATTCGTAGCTTGGGACATCTTGAAAATAAACCGTTCAAGTTGAAGCTAGAAAAAGAAAAATTGTTGTGAGATTTGCAGCGGGGACCGCGCTGTCAGAAGGATGATGACAACCTCTACGTTTAACATGACAATTACGAGCCCTTGAGGTCAACAGATCGGTAAAATGCAATGACCTGCATCACATTAATGACGACAGCACTGGCTGTAAGGCACTAAGCTGTAAATGCATTGTTTGGTGTACAAGTAGAATATTAATATAGTAAGAAGAAGCCTTGTATTACCCAAATTGTATCGGATCTTCGAGACACGCGACGACCCCACAAACTTGTTGAATGAATTTGGCACGCGGCATTAGATAAATATATTCAGAGGGCTTGCGTCAAGATTCTGGAATATTTGCCTTGTGCTTATACTGCTGAAGGAATAGGTTCGTTTTCTGCATTAATTCATCTTTATAACAACGGAGGATGCGCTGCAAAATCATGCAAGAAAGAATTATGGATGTGGTATAGAGAACCTCATAGAAATAAAAAATCTGTACCCGGTATTCTTAGCCAGCATACAGCGGAAGCTGTATGCTTGCTGTATAGGACATATGCTGGCTGTATATATAGCTGTCTGTATATCCTGTATAGGACAGCGCAAGCTCCTAACCACTCAGCCAAGAGAATGAGCTGCCGCTTCGAGTATAACGAGGACAACAACAGGAAGCTTTCCCCTCCTTGTCGTACTTTGCTGCTACTCGTTGGACTCGGCATTCCAAACTGCTGAGCTAAGCATTTATTGGATAACAGTCGTGGTGTAAGCTTCCCTTATGCCCCGTAAATACGACTGATTGTGGATTTTAACACGCAGAAGCTGCACCTGGGATATCGGCGCGTGGTAGTTGAGGTCTCCAGATTAATTTTGATACCGAGAGGTATTTAACGTGTGCGGAAATCTCTACAAAATAGCGTTTTCGTTTTTCGCCTCCATCTAAAAATCAGCCACTGCGGCAGGGATCTAGCCCGCTTTTTTTAGCTTAGCAGCAGGCGACCTTAGCCACTCTGCCAGAGGGGCGGCTCAGTGGCTTTTTCACCGGTAAATAAATTCGAGTATATCGTTTTCAGCCGTCAAAACGCCCAGGTACCTTATAATTTAACCCCCGCAAGTAGTCACACAATGTTTTCAAAGCACATCATTGTCTAACTGTAAGAAGCGGAGCTCAAATACACTCGCTATATTATTTATCATAACACCAATTCACAAAAAAAGCAATGTAACACAATTAATCAAAACGAAACTAATAAAGTGCGCGGTAAACAAGTTCTTTCGGTTCCGAGGGCCCTGCGATGTTGGCCGCCTAAGGCTTTGACTCCACCGAAGAAAATTCTGCTCCACACGGCGGAGGGAGGCGAAACGGGGTGGAGGCTACTACTCGCCACCTTGGCTTGTTGCCTCAGTAACTGAATGGGTGTCACGCCAATTTACAGTTACAACGGAGGTGGTTTACCAGTCCCAGTACTTTAATGCCAGGGATGTGCAACATCAGGTGTTGTCATCAGCACCATGTGTCTGGCATCTCATCAAAATATCTTCATCGGCCGTGCTGCGAAGAGGATGATCAGAATGAGCTGTTTATTTCCGTCGGTTTCTCCTGTAATCGCGCTGCCTGAGACTGATCCAATAAATTCCGCTTTAGTTTGGCGTAACCCATGCTTTGCGGCAGATGGCGCTCCAACAAATGCAGTTTAGAGGCTCAGGCTGACGTGGTGCAACGATAATGGCGATGGCACTGGTGATGCCGCCAGCGCTTCTGTTATCTGGTTGCTTGGAGCCAAGATAACGCTTGCGTGTACCCATTGTGGGGGATTGGCCAAGTCGCACCGGGGTGACATGTAGAAAGATGGTTAAGAATTAAACCTAAGCAAAAATTGTTGTGAGGTACAGTAATGTTAGTGATTTTGAGAAACAAAAAATACTAACGCGAGAAATGACAACCATGTTTAAACCAACACTAAATGGTTACTGTAACGTTCCCGGAAATGTATTCAGTGATGCATTTTACGTGATGCATTTTAAGGACACCACAGAAGGGGTTCCTCTACCTCTGCGTCTTCCAGCACTGGCTCTACACCGCAGCAACGGCGATCGCAATCGGAGCATGACCCTCCACCTTCCTCTAGGGGGCTGCCTTCTGAGTGTTTTGGGTGATCATCATCACAGGATCCTGCAAGGCCTCCGCCGTAGCTGCCTGCACGTTTCCGGAAAGTGTCGCCTCGGCCCCGCCACATCCTTGGTCTGCCATGGTCCCAGTCCATACAGAAGCTCCAGGCCCCCTGCGAAACAGAGACAGCAGCTGCTGCGTGGAGGGCAGCACCTCCTCGTGGCCGTGCGAGCTGCTCTGTGCGGCACCGGCCTCGAGCGGGCGGCGCAGCGACATCTGATCGACGCGAACCACGATGTCTATGGCGTGGTTGCGGAGCTTGAGCCGCTACAGCGCATTGCTCTGCCGCCTGAAAGCGAAGAGCAAGCGGCAGCCTTTGCTGTCGACGACGGTCGTACTGGCTCACCGGCGGCCGAGATGCAGCAGAGGATGAAGGTGAGGGTGAAGAAGAGGACGGAGACGACGAGGAGCTGTGCCCCGACGAATTTCTTCTCCCTACCGGAGGCTGGAGCACGAAAGAGTCGGTGGTACGGTCGCCGCGACCCAAAGCGGCTGTGCTGCCTTGCCGCTGCTCCAAGTGATATCGAAGTGCTCATGGTTTTCTGATGGTGTCACATAATCACACAAAAGAAAATAGAACTTATCCCACGCCAGGCGTAGTTTCAATTTTTTCGTAGTTTCATGGCATCACTCTATGCTTTTCCTGGCTCACTCTCTGCATCGCGCTCTTTGTCTGTCCGAAGCAGAAAATACTTCAAATAGAAACAGTGCATAAAATGGCAATGTGAAAATATGTGAATAAAAACCTAAGTATTTTTGAAGTTATGGAGATATATGTAATCCGATGTCATTACCTGATTCACTCAAGAAGGCAGAAACTTTAGAAAGTGAAAACCAAGAATTTTTGAACTTCGAGAAGGCGAACAAAATTATCGAGGTGTCCAATCCCACGCACCACAATATTGACTCAAAAAAAAAAAGACGGAAGTCATGCTCCGGTTTGGAAACGACATACCACATCGAAGAGACGCGAGATCAAACAATAACAAAAAGGAAAAGTGTGAATTCCGCGTACTAACTATATTGCAATGCCTCAACACGGAGCTTCGGCGCAGTTATGAAACGTGTGTGCGGGCGGTCGTAACTGCGCTTTCAAGATTGCCTTAGTTTGAGTGTTGTACGAAAGGAAGCAAGCGAAGTGCAGCCGGAACTACGACACCATACCGCAGCCACAGGATCGGCCTCTCATGCCTACCGTCCCAAAACCAGCGGTAGAACAGTGCATGCTATTTGCCCTCACGACATTACCACGCGCGACAGACTCAGCCGGCCGCACGCTCGGTGCTGACAGTTTCCGCACTACCAAAAATTAACCGCTGTTTTCTTAGGGAATCCTCGGAGATTTTTATACACCGTAGCAAAAAAACGAACGGGAAAGATTTCCAACGCCTGTTCTGAATGTTTAAAACCGCAGCAAGACGCCTTGCTGTCGTTACATGCGTAACGACAGATACATACTTTATCGTTACTTTTTCAAGGTGGTCCAGTTTATAAATGATGTAACATGGAGCATGTTAGGAGCAGTAATGTTGGAAATGAACTACCGGCCAAAAAAAAAGGTGGAGTCGGGGGCATTCATTATAAATGTGGGTTCTGTTGTCATTTTTAAAGTATCGTTGATAAAAATGTCAAAACAAAAGTGCCTTAACACACATCCTTGCGGAACTCTATATACGTAATTGAAGCTATGCCCGCGAACTACAACTGTCACGCACTGCTCTGCAGTACGCTCTGGCATTACGCTCTGCAGTGTGGTCTGACACAATGTCGGTGTTGTCACCGAGGTTTTTCCTAATGACTCTATGCGCGTGTTTGCAGTATGGGTAACAGTTAAACAAAATGCAGAATCTTGCTGTTATAGTTATCAAAAGATAGCTCTATAGTTGTACAGCTGTATACAGTAAATACAGTATACCGTATACAGTACAGTATACTGTATACAGTAATAACTGTATGCAGTAAAATATATACTGTATAGTTATCAAAAGATAGCCGTGTATTTTAATGGGAGATGTAGTGTAGTGCAACATTCTTAGATGTATGAGTTTATAATATAGTTGGAGAATTCAGAGGCAATGTACGTGTTTGCTTTCAAAGTGAGAAGCGACGGCTCTAGTTCGTCGCCCAGGGCGCGGTTTGAAACGTAGCTGCGACAATTGCCACGTATGCTCTTCAATCAATCGCGGCAGCCAGATCGAGCGAGAGAAGTAGAGTCGCCCTCAAATTGAAGGGGGCTGCTCGAATGGCGAAAAAGCAAGCAGAAGCGCCATATAACGGATTGTATCATCACGAGGGGGAGAAGGCAACGCTATCTTAATTTCAAAAGTTCGCAGATCGGACGCTCTGCAGCTTAAAAAGCCCGCCTATCGATGATCTCGTGACCACCTTCAAAATGATCGTGTCTGAACGGGATTGGCACGAGAAGTGACGACGGGAGTGAGAGAGCCGTTCTTAAATTACGAATTGTTTCGTTCATATCCACCGTACTTTAATTTTAGGTGAGTTCACCGCCACGTATCCTCCTTTCCACACTCCAGTTCATGCTGCCTCCAATTCCAGCAGCAGGCGGGCGCTGGGTTGCCACCGCCGTTCTTGTTTCCGCCTGGTGGAGACGACGTCGCTTGCAGGGGATGCCTGTAAAGGACGGGTGAAGATGATGACGGCTGCGGACGCCTAATGCTCGAGTAAAATTGTTCAATGCGCTGTCGCATGATTATTACGCGCAGCGTTTGCTTTTCGTGACATATACACAGAATGGCAATGGACTTTGCTCCTTCATGTGCGTCCTTTGCAGCAGCCATTTTTCTGTTTCTGTACGGGTACATCTAGGATACGTTGCCGAATATTTATTTTACCGATTAGTCAAAAGCATACACAAAAATGAAGGAAGCTCACACTAACACGTATGACTTAAAGGCAGCGAAGCTGTACGCAACTTCCACGCCCATCACGGAGGTGTAAGTCCACGTTTGCAGCCGATTTGCGTATTCGCTGCCAAAACGATCTTTACAACATCGTTGTTGCTATAAGTGTGAGCTTCTCTAATTTTTTTGGAAGTGATAATCACTAGACATCACCTTGGAGGTGCGCACGCTATGACGCGTCTTTCTGGTTCCGAGCAAGTGTTGCCAGGATTACTGCCAACGCTGGAGTTCTTTTTTTTTTTTTGCCAGTCTTGTCCAACCTCCCTAAATGGGAGTGCCTCGTTCGACAAACGTCCGCAGGGGACTCTGGGTGCTCGTCGCAAGGCACGCACGCACGAGCGCTAGACATTTTTTTGGTTTTTTGAACTGTCGAGCACCCGGCGGGAGGCTCGCGCTCACATGCCCGCGCTCGGCATGCTCTTGGTATTTTTAACTGCGGACACGAAAAATTCCGGTTTGCTAAGCAGCTTCGCTGTTAAGGCCCATCCCCAAGATTTTTTGGGTGGGGGGCAATATTTCCCTGCCATTTTCTTACTTCGAAAAATGCTGTTAGAATAGATGGGCTTCATGATAACTACCAAAAATGCACTACAGTTTCTGCAGAGGACACGTTTTAAAACGTGTCCCCTGCGCTTGCCATGAAACTTTTCACGGCTTAGTAGGCTTGAGTATGATGTAGTCCTTCCCCGGAACCTCTGATAGTGATGAGTAATGACAGGAATCGAATTAGTACCCTCTTTTTAACTTATGAACTCTCCTTTAAGTTGGTAGAAGCTTCAGTATTCCTGCACGGTTTGACACCCCTATGAAGAAATATTATTTAAGTGTTTCAAAAGGCTCTTAGAAGGGCTGCTGATTTTATTTAGAATATAATAGTTCAAATTCTGTTTCTGGGATCACGTAAACTGATGGGATTCAAATATTAGTCAAGGAGAAAGCTTTTACATCTTACATTTCTTTACTGTTGAAAATTCTAAATAAAGTTCACGAATTCCATTTGTTAGCTCATGCAAACTTGTCAGATTGAAACATTGGAGGCAAAAAAAGTCTTAATGCCTCAAATTTTTTGCTGCTTTTATGCTGCGAACTTGCCCTACATACAAGATCGCGGCGTACCTCAAAATACTATTCGTAATTTCCCTTTCCGCTCTTTAATCCGTTCTTGCAGCCTGTTTACATTTTTTTTCACATGACATCGGCTGGAACAAAAAAACTGAACATATGTCTTCACTCTCTTGAATCAACAGAAGCCGACGTTTAGCTGACTTTAACCTTTTCTTGTTTCTCATTGCTGCGTCATGTAGTAGCATGAATTGTTTGTATTTTTTGATGTTGTTCACACTTTTATGCCCCTACTTTTTGGGCCCCTGGTTCGCAATATGTACTTACATAGCAATAAGGAAATTGAGCGACAAGGGTAGCTCGAGGTGCTGAAGAAAAATTTCATTCACATTAATTGTGGATTTCTCGCCGTAGAACACAAAGTTATTACGCCACACTAAATGTAACTCCTACCTCAAATGTTGTTTTAGAACAAGGTAGCTATGTTCAAAGGCAGATGTGCCCTAGGTATCTATAGGTACACGAATTAGGCCTTAGTTACAAAAAACATTGGTCGCCATCTGCGAAAGTGGATGTCCAGCAAAGCTGTTGTAATCTAGTAGAAATGGTGATGGAGGAGGTTATGAAATGTATCTCGTCGTCTCGGCGGGTTGGTCGCTTGCGCTCAGCTAGTGTCACTACATCAGGGTACAGAGCATGGTACAGAGTATCGGCGGTCTTTTCTCCTATTGTTCCGTGCCACCACCATGATCATTGGTTAGTTCGCTTTACGTGACGTTTGTTTACACTCTAAACTTTTTTGCCTCCCATATACTCCCTAGAGGTTCTTTTTCGCTTGTCCTCTAGTGATCCTCCTTGTAGGAGTTTTTTTACTACATGGAACAGGGAGGTTTTGTGTACCTCCTCAAAACAGGGCGTTTTTAGGTGATGGAAAGGAGGTATTTAGGGAGTGTTAAGAAATGTCCGGGAGAATTTAAGGAGTTGAAAATGGAGTATTCTTTACTTTTAAAGGGCGTTTTTAAGTGATGTTTATGGAATTTTTAGGCGGTTGAATAGGATCCTATTATGGCTCCCTTGGGAAGTACTTATGGTATTTTAGGGGCGTTTTTAGGAGGTTCAGGGGAAGCATTTACTTCTTTTGCATGGAGTTTTGCCAAAGCTTGGGGTGTTTTGTAGGCCTTTCGAAAGGAGTTTTTCGAGGCCAGAAGGGAGAATTTCTAGGTCCCTGCGGGAGTACTGATTTCACACGGTTTTTGTCGATTTCAGGTTTATTTCAAACGAACTTTCGCAGACAAGTTTACATGGTACATGGTGTACACAAGGAGGTTCCGAAATAAAAACTTAGGGCGACCTTCTATAAGAAAGCACAAATGGTACATTGCTAAATAACACGCCAGTTAGGAATGGAAGACAGCAATACGATGCTAGTTGAATAAACCGTAGAAACAATATTACTAGAAGAACTGGAAATACGCGAAAAATAAAGATAGGCACAAACACAACCGCATGGTAAGTGAAATCATTATATAATACTAGCGGATCGAGAACGCGTCGGTACTTATCAGAACGTATCAGTACGCATCAGTACTCAGTACACAAAGTGAAAAAAATGGTTCCAGTGGTTTACAATAACAAAAAAAGTTTTCAGTTGGTGGTGAAATGAGCGAGAGCAGTGTGCTAGTTGAACAAATTGTAGAAACAATATTAATGCAAGAACTGGAAATACACGAAAAACAGATCAGCACAAACACAACCGCATGGTAAGTGAAATCATTATATAATACTAGAGGATCTAGAACGCGTCAGTACTTATCAGAACTTATCAGTACGCATCAGTACTCAGTACACAAAGTGAAGAAAAAAATGGTTGCAGTGGTTTACAACAACAAAACAATTTTTCAATTGGTGGTGAAATGAGCGAGAGCTGTGCAGAGATTTGATACTGAAAGGTAACGAGCACTTTGTAGGTGGTAAAGGCACAAGAGATAAATGATGCAGGAGACAGACAGCAGTGAGATGGCTATGGATAAATGAGTAATATAAACAACAAAAAATATGCTGCACAAAATACCAGTGCGTTTTGATAAAGACACAAATGCGCCAAGAAAAGTGACCGAGTCTGACGGGTTAATTGCAATGATATAGAACAGAATGGGTGCTATCGCGACAGCTTCTTTAGAGTGAGAACAAAAAGCCATGAAATTCATGTTTTTCGGATAATTTTTAGTTGATTCATTTCGCACCTGTTGCCAACATTATTTAAATAATTGTTTCAACCTAAATTAGTTTGTTAAAATTATTGCTTCACTAAAAGATAGCTGTATTATCAGCATACCGAACGGCCCATCAAATAGCCTCTTTTCAGTAAAAAGAAAGAAAAAAGAAAAAGTCAGAAACATTATACGGAATTCTTTTTGACTACTATCCAATCATTACAGGATTGAAAACAAATAAAATATTAGTGAGCGATATTCATGCGATAAAAGTTCATTATTTCTAAATCCTTCACACGTGGTTTGGTGCTGGCAAGGTCCAAAATGGCATGTTCCACAAACGTTAGAGCTCTGTGTGCCTTCTTGGGATATTGAATGTTCAAAACCCAGAACGATGCAAACAGACTACACAGTCCTCCCAGTAAAGATCATGCAGTCAAGACACGCTGGCCATCGATGTGGAGGCCAACTTCCGCGTTCATGGAATGCAGGCAGGGAGTCAAAGGAACATCTGTCTGAAAAAGTAAAAAAAAAAAAATGCCCCACACGTAAAATTCTTACTCATTTCAATACTCATTCTTACCGACCAGAGCGGTAAGAATGAGTCAGAGCCTTGAACGAAAACAACACAAAGACTTATATTTGGACAGGCAAAACACGGTACAAGCACGAGGACAGGAACGTAAGAGGTAACTTAGAATGAATACAAATGCCAGCAACAGTTCAAATACAAAACATACAATCAGGAGCGTTGACAAATAGATATTACAAAGTAGAGCAGTTAACTAAAAAGAACACGAACAGTTCGATACATATGAGAGACAGAGTCCCACAATATTCATCTACCAGGCCAGACGATGCACCGCTGTCGGAGGCGATTCGGCTACCTGTGAACGACGCCCAAACGTAGCTAACTTGCTTCGGCGCTAGTCTCTTTTTTTTATAACTGCGCACTTCGCGGAGATAAAGGGCACAACCCGCAACGCTCCCGCCGCCGACGAGCGCACCACTTGCCTTTCTTCCTTCTAGAATCATCGACACGCCTTAGCACTGGCAAAGCTACGATCGCCCCCTCGACAGAACTGAGCTTCCGTGAAAGCCGAGCAGCGGAGTTTTTATTTTGGTATTTTCTTGCCGGCGAGTGGTCGCGTTACCGCCGCTTCGTTCGACAAATTCCAGCGTTTTCTAGGGGCAAATAGAACTGAACTGAATGAATCGGACGACTTAACAAGAATTAGTCCCTGTACAATAAAAAATGAAAAAATATACGGTACTTTTAGACGTCGTACGCTCGAGTTTGTGGCAACGTACCCGTGTGCGGCTCTGTCCTGAAGTTCGGAGAAATGCAGGCGGGTTGCGTTCCTTTTCTCGTCTTGCATTACGCTTTCTTTTAAATATGAGCGCCCTCTTTCCCGACCTCTCTACGTTCCTTCTCGCTTCCGTCTGACTGCGCTGATTTTCGCCAGCATGAAGTAACCGTCACGTTGCTTTGAAACGACGCCGCGCGCGACAAGCGATTTTATCTCGAATGCCCTGTTACAAACCGGCTTACAAAAGAATGCGAATGCATACCCCAAAACCCACAAACAAGTAAAATAAAACGAGTGAGCGCTTTTTTCCTTGTCCGTGCGTGTACGTGCTGTGTGCGGCACGGGTATTTCGCAGTTAAGCCTATCCAAACGTTTGACAAACGCATTGACTGATGACAGACCACTTACCAGCGAGCTGTCCACAACTGTCGCCGTATCCAAATGCTGTTAGCGGCCGTTCGTCGTGTGACAGGGGCACATAAAAATCTTTCCACCAAATGGCACTACTAGTCCTTCGCAAATAAGAAAAAATCATGGCCCAAGGCGAGGCGCTTGAAGCTCCGGCAGCACCAGGTCACCGGCCGCGCTGCATTGATTGCGCGGAGCGCGCGGAGGTTGTTTACATCCGGGCAGCAAGTCGTGCCGCCAGGGCAAGTTGAGTCGCTGCAGTCGGGTGCGTTGGCGCGCTGGCACGAGAATTTAAATCGTCTATATATGCGCAAGCAAGCGAAACAGATGAACATTGCAATTGTTTGCAACGGCGAGAACTGTCTCTTCGTTAGCAGCAGAGTTTGACAACACCTATCGCCAAAATAAACAGATTGAAACAACACGGCCGCGCTGTCTGCCTGTGATCGCGCTAGTTGAAGCATCTATACGGGTATACGTACGGTATCGAAATTGTAGCTGTATGCCACCGTCGCGTCCTGCTTACTCGTTCTAATTGGCATTAGGCCACGGTTGAAGTGCTGATACACGGAAGCAACACAAGACTAACATGGCGACCGCCCGCTTGAGATGACTACCTCCGATGGGGAGTTTATTGTGGACGTGGTAGTTTACAAGGAACCGAACGCCATCTCACAAATGGTGTTAAGTCGTTCTAAATCCTCCCTTTTGCTACACGGATGGGCAACGGTACTACCATGGAGGTTCGTCCACATTTTTAGATCATGCCTAGGGAGTACATTTTTTGCTATAGGTACTTTCCAGGGCACATTACTTGATTAAAACTCCATTTCCGGCTAGTTTGCGTTTACAGTGTACTCTGCGGCCATTCATGGGCGCCGAGATTTTGTTGTTTATGCGTTTTAGTTGGTCAATTATGGTAGGCTTAGCTTGCCCTCCCTGCTCTGTGGCTTCGCGTGACTGACGTTGTTCCGAAAGCGAATCAAAGATTGATTATGAGGTTTAACGCTGCGACGCTACACAGACGCTCAGGGGCGTTGTAGTGGAGGGCTCCGGATTAATTTTGATCCGCTGGGGATTTTTAACGTGCGCCGAAATCTCGTTCCCCCATCCGGAACAAGGCATACCACAGGGTGCGGTACTATCTCCCACCCTGTTCAACCTTGCAGCCCTCAGAATTCACAGGGCACTAAAACAGGTGGAAGACGTACATCACCTCATGTACGCAGATGACATCTCCATATGGATCAAGACAGGCTCCTCTGGACATATTCAAACACAACTAGAAGAGGCCCTCAATAAAGTCCAAGAAGCAGCCGAAACAATTGGCCTGACATGCTCAACGGAAAAAACGGAACTACTCATGGTCACCAACAGAAGATGGAAGCCACCCCCCCTTCAGCTTACGCTACAGGGCACAGCCATCCCTACCCCGCCAACTATCAAGATTCTTGGCCAACACTTCCAGAGGGATGGTGGGGGCCACACCACAGTAAACAGGATTCTAAACCAAGGAGAACAATTACTCCAACTTATGAAACGTGTCTCCAATAGGCAGAGAGAACTTAAAGAAGAAGACCTACTCCGACTTAAGGAAGCACTCATCACATCTCGCATAAGACACTCCACTCCTTATACAAACGTCAACAAGACCCAACTGCAGAAATTGGACACTCTACTACAAAAAGCCTCAAAGATATCTTTAGGACTACCGATAACCACCTGTAATAAGGTCATCGAGGACATGGGCACCAAAGCCACCATTGAGGAAATTGTCTCAGTCAACAAACACAACCAACTTAGGAGACTGAGGCAAAGCAAGGCCGGAATTCAACTCCTGCAATCGATCGGCTATGATTCCCAAGCAACGGTGCACGACTACTGCAAGATAGAGCCTATAGACAGACAGCAGTTAAAGATAGCACCCATTCCCGCTAATATGGACGGCACTAGACACGCAGAGCGAAGAGCCATCAGAGCCAAATATTTCAATAAGAAACCGGAAAGAGAACCCCAGCAAATGCTGTATACACGGACGCGGCGGGAAAAGGCACCTCGTGGGCTGTCGCGTACTGGACGGTGCTCAACAGATCCTATACAGAAGGGAACAAACAGTTCAACTCATCAGAAGAAGCGGAACTATAGGCCATTGGCAAAGCTGTTATCCACCTCTCCCAACCAGCACGTCCCCTAAATATCTATACCGACAACAAGAGGGCATGTCGACTCTTAGACTCCGGTCATACATCTCGCTCGGCGTCACAACTGTTCAAGCATATTCAAGGAACTGCGAAGCTTTACTGGATTCCTGGCCGCGCCGGGGTACTGGGAAACGAAAAGGCTAATCAGCTTGCCCGAGACGCATACATCCGGGCTCCCAGCAAGGGCTGCCAAAGTCCGACCTCTCAGGAACCAACTCACCCGCAACTTCCCCTTAAAGAATACAAAACAGCGAAACGACTACTCCCAGCTCCCCACCCTAGCCTAACAAGACAGCAGCAAACCCTATTCCGACAAGCACAAGCCGACACACTCGAAACACCTGCGAGGCGACATCTCATCATATATGGCAAAACAACACTCTTACCATCATGTTCACAGTGCAAAAGTGCAAATACCCAAGACTACATTCTTTGGCAATGCCCTCAATACATCCAAATTAGAAAACAATACACTAGAGAGTGGCTCACCTCACCTAGAAGAGAAGAAGAGCAACGCGGCCTGATTGACTTCATTCAAGAAGCCGTCAGCAGAAGCCTGGACCGAGGCCTCTGAATCTCGCAGCGCTCCCTACAACTCCTCACTTTCTACCTGTGAATAAAATATTATCTCTCTCTCTCTCTCTCTCGAACACACAGGCGTTTTCGCTTTTCGTCTCCATCAGAAAAGCGGGCGCCGCGGCTGGGAATCGAACCCGCGTCCTTGGTTCAGCTGCACAACGCCTTAGCCACTGAGCACGGCGGCGGGTATCGAATCAGAGGTTACGCGTGTAACAGCATTTCAGCAGAAGCGTGTCCAGAGATGCAGTTCTGCTTCATATTCGGTAGTGCTGACCAAACGACCGGGTCGAAGTTAACGGCAAGGCCGTACATGCGGCAATCTCGCAACACTGATGAACGCAAAAATAGCCGCCGTTGCTTACTTGCGTACCTCAATGGCGGTACTCTAATACCTTATCTACTGACAGTATACGCTGGGCTTCTCTGGTGGCCAGTGCTGAATCTTGCCTAGCCTGCTCTCAGCTTCTCGGACACTAACTGCTCTACTTAGTGACAATAGTCTTGCCTAGCCGTGGACTGATAACTCCGCGGCTCGGACTTGAGCTGCCTAATAAAGTTTCATGTCTCTCTCTCTCTCTCAAGGATAACCTACAAACATAATCTTTCCTTGGAACAGATCGGGGGGGGGGGGTGCCATTTTTCCCAGGTGCCTTATCATATAAATGCGGTTTGGATGCTTCTTTTGTGGTTTCCTTAAACGACTTCTCCGCTGTGTACAGTTTGTCTGATTAGCCTGGCACATGCGCTAGGCATCTTAGGCGTTGGCGCTTTGGCGTTCTTGCCCACGAAGATCGTTCTTGCCCGTGGCGTTGAAACCGGTTTGTGGTATAGGTTGATTGTTTGTAAGGTTTAACGCGCCGACGAAACAAAGCCGATGAGGCGTGCGGGTGCTAGTGGTATGTAGCTTTGCTGTAAAACAGCTTGTTTGTTAAATGTTAGCAAATGTACTAAGCATTACACACTTCGAACTCACAAGGTTGAGGGAACGAGACTACATGTAACAATAAGTTAACTTTATGCAGAACATGATAAAAAAAGTTCGGCACACGACGGTGATCAACTGCGGCGTATTTTAATCAGGTTTCTTCGATGGGCACACAACTCGTAACGTATCAAATAGTGTCATAGTTCATCCTTACAGCGTAATATTATTGCCATTTAACAGGCACCGTGTGCATGTTTAGCACTTTTATTTTGCCCAATTCATATTTTTATTCTTTTCGATTTCTAAAAAACTAAATTGACATTTGAAGGTCATCATATACACTGTGTTCTTGCAATCTGTAAAAAGTTTGTGCACTCAAGACCAAAAATGTGGCTTAGAAGAGTGGGCAGTCAGATTAAAACAAGTTGAACACTGTACTTCCTCTGTCATTTCGTGACCTGTAAAAACTTTGGACTCAGTTTCAGTAGCATGTACTCTATTTAAAAAAAACCTAGACTTATGCCGAAGTTTTCTTGCTCACAAAGTCACTCGTTTTATCGTGTTGGGTTACAGTGAAAACCCGATCTAACGAAGTCACCGGGAATTGCGAAGTATTTAGTTCAATCCAGAACTTCGTAAAATTAGAACTGCCATTTTACAAGCAGTCGATTCTATGAATTCGATATCTAATGGGAGCCACAGCCCAGCAGCTACCATGACATCGTAATGGTGACGGCCTCAGCACTCGCGTGGCGATAATTTAGCAATGTGTGCTAAAAGTCTAAGGGGAAAATAATAGCAGTAAAACGCTAGGGGTACTGGAGGTAACGAATTTCTTTCCTGGCAAAAAAACATGTGATTTTCGCCTGCATACTCTTCGTTAGCAATGGGCGGACAGACTTTTCGTGTACTCAAGTGCGATCAACGAAACATCGATTCCTTCATGAGCAGCAGCGAGGCACCTGAGCGAGTCATTAGCATCCATCACATCGCCTGGAGCGGGCAAAGGAGCTTCAGCAGTTTCTGGGTCGTCAGCATCCTTCGATAGCTCTTAAACTAACTGTATGATTTCTTTATCGTTCAAAACCTCCGTCGTGTCGGTGTCTGCGTCTGTGTCAGCGCTCAGACAGTCGTGAAAGCTCAGATCTGCTGCCACCTCGTTAAGCCGACGAAGGTGTTCGCAGGAACCGTGCGGGATTTCCTTTTCTTGCTAGTGTCTGTTTCTCTAAATACTTCGTTAAATTGGGACTGGCGCCGAATCTATTTAGGTAATTCCAGTTCGAAAAAGCATTGAGCCGTATAAGCACCTGAGGGGAAATCCGAATTTGTTCGTTAGATTTGGAAATTTGTAAGATCGAGTTTCCTTAGATTGTGTTCTGACTATTAGCTTCTACTTAACACTATTTCAAATCTCTCTTTGGTCTCAGCGGGGCAGGAGGAAGTTGTATGTAGTGCTTACTGCCTATCTACCTTAACAAGAGTAAACCACCATGTTCAACAGAAGCTCAATGGACAGCCCTATGTGCTGTTCTGTGCATAACATGCATGTGCAAAACCAGCGTCCTTTTTGAATGACTGGATATAGTTGCGTTGAAAGCCTCGAAGGGTTATCCAATAACCCCCAGCAATGAGATAATTTGCATTATATCCCTTCTATTTTCTCCAAAAATTAAGGAAATTCCTTCGCTCTGGATAGCTACGATCTGCCGCATGCTCACATGAGTCGCAGGCTGTCTGTACCCAGACTTCTCCACTGATCAATTTGAATCGTTACTTGCACTCCATCCTGTCTGGTGTGAGTATCTCGTCCTCACATTTCTGTACCTGACATAACACGGCAGACACATTCCACATAGATGGTTCTTCTAAGCTGAAAACTTCAGTAACATGGGTAGTTTGCAGACTACTCAACTGTGTTCACTGGAGTTGAACTAACGTTGAGAGAAGTGCACAACAGTATGTTCGCACAAAATTGTGTCGAAAGCACCATTACCAATGCCATTAAGAAGCAGTCACAAGTTCAAATGACTTTTCTAGACGTACTTTTGTTTTCAATATGATAATTCTTCCCACTACTAAAGATACCAAGCCCTCGCATAATGAACACATCAGAAAACTTAAGTTAGTCTTAAGCCCGCCAAAGCAATGTCCAGTGTTGACAATGAATGAGAGCCTTATCGTAGTTCATTTACGTGCGCAGGCATTCTGCTCACTGATGAGTGCAGTTATACTACCCCATATTTTATTAAGGAAGCTTCTTTACTTAAAAAAGTATCAGGTATTGTGATAAATGTGTTATTTAGTACCTCCGAGCTGAATTACAGTAAACCCTGAAATATTGGTTTAGTCAAAACTTTATCTCGCCGTGCATTTACCTCCCATAGGCGCTATGTATTTGCACCCCTTGATCTCGAAACGTTTTTTTTTTTTTGAGGGACCCCGGATATCTCGAAATGTTGACAGAGAGAACACAAGGCAAAGTCCGCTACAGGCAGTTTATGGGGTATCGCTTGTAACGTTTCGCACAGCTCCCACTGCGCGCCGAACGCGGTCGTGAACGGGAAATTTGATATTCCCGCCGCCGCGGCGGTTTCCTACTACAGTGAACCCCGATGATACGTCCCCTGGACTTACGACCACCCGCTTCTTACGACGGATCACCGTGGTCCCCGCAATCTCCACATAGAAACAATGCATTAAAAACCCCGATGATATGACGCTCGGGTGCACACGGTCCGCTTCATACGACGGACACTGGCGGGGATAAACCGGCGCTTTTCCCATATTTTACACCGCTTCTTCGCCTCGTCATGGCATTCTTTATTCTTAACCCCCGTTGCCTTTCAAACTTGCGTTGTCACTCCGCGCTTTTTTTTGCTAGGGTGCCTCAATTCAGGCGCGTCCACCGCAAGGGTGTAGGAAAATACAGGAGGCGATGTGTGCAGACACGTACCCGTTGGCACCTCATTTTGCGTCACTAGCTGGCCGCCGCAGCAAGACACGGTAGCAAGACCGCGCTATAATTTTCGCCGCAACACGATTTACCCGCGAAGGTTTAATCATGTGTTGAGAACTTTGACTAAATAGCGACGGCACGGTGCCGTTGAAAGGGTGTCTCTACCATGTACGACAAAGCCGTTTTTTGTTCCGCTTTGGACTATCGTTCGTTTCGCTTGGCCTTGGCGGTTTCACACTCGCATTTTCTCCTGTCAACTTGCTCGGCCACGACGTTTTTATCTCGCGTAGCGCTCGGCGCTTGGCTGGCGGGCTAGATTGACGCCATGGAAGGGACGGGGCCAAACCTAGGCGTTGCTTATTTTTAACTAGGGATTTAAGCTTAAGGTTTGCAAATCACGCGAGAACGCTCTAAATATAGTAGTTTAAATAAGTTGTTAGTTCACCTGTCGCATGAGAACGTCTATTGGGCTCGCATATACCCGCACCCCGAATATACGACACCCAGGTCATACAACGCTTTCTATCGGTCCCTTGAAAGTCGCATTATCGGGGTTCCACTGTAACATATCGCGTAACTGTGGGAGCGATAACGTGGGGGTCACCGTGGGGCCCACGGATGGCGCCACTTGTGCGTGGGTCGGACCGCGTCCGGGCCCACTCTTGCAATTGAAATAACATTGTTCTGTTTGCTTTCGCCGCGCAATACCAGCGACGAATGTCGAATTAAGACTTGCTTTGTTGTATATGGTCGGTGCAACGGACGCTACCGGATATCGGCCGAGATGTCCCGCTCGAAACATTGCAAATCGCTGACGCTGAAGTGAAGAAGTCGTCTTGATTACGGCAGTGGAAAAAGCAGGACGAACCAAGTCAAGCATCAGTACTCAAGAACAAACAAGAGCTTTTAGATAGATCTGAGCAACGCGGAATGGAATTCGAGCATCTAAATTCCCTGACGTGGAAACAGAACTTATGTTGTGGCTCCAAAATGTTCCACCAGTAGCAGTCTTCCCGTGACCACTGAAATTCATTCATTCATTCATTCATTCATTCATTCATTCATTCATTCAGCTTTATTCACTTTTGTTTTAGATAGTTTTTTTTCTCTGGTATGCCTAAGCACCGAATGCTTGTTGGCTTTCCAGGCAGTTGGGTGTAAACGTACACAAAAGAGAATAAGAACACTCTCAAGTTTGAAATGACAAATACTTCTTGCTCGAAAATCACATAGCAGAATTATGCATTGCCACCCAATATAAACAGCCAAAACGTACTTGTGGGCAGCACAAATGTATACCATTCTTCACCCATATAAGTTACCTGATACACAATATTCTCGAATTTTCTTAAACATTTCCTCCGTGTTTTTATATTATACAAATCGTTTCGGAGAGCATTAAATATTCTGGCCCGTAATGTTTCCGCATTTTTTTCCCGTAGTTTGTGAACACTCGCGGGTTCACGAACCTTTCTGTTTTTCTTAGCGTCTACTTAGGAACTTTGAACTGGTTGCAGAAGTAATATCGTGTTAGTACCTCGTGCCGAAAAAGCTGACGAACCTGAAGTATACCTAAATAAGAATACTTGTCCTGTATTTTTGCATCTTGAAACCTTGTTCCATAGGCAATGCTATTTGCTATTCTGTTAATTACTCGGTTTATACATTGTTGTTTATCATCTGAGCAGCAGCAATACAATGTAATCCTATAATTAAAAATCCCTTCCGCCAGTGATTTATATATGATTTGTCGTAATTTCAATGGTGCCTTCCCTCTCAAGGTGTGAATTATAGCTGCTACACCCCTTAATTTCTTGCATACAAACAACACATGTTTATTCCACGTGAAGAGTTGGTCAAAGAAGAGGCGTAAATATTTTACTTCGGGCTCTAATGCAAGGGGCCTACATTTAGAAGAGCTGCATTGTGACGTATGCAAATATATAGGCTTATCCAGACAAACAACTTTGTGTGGGTTCCTGAAGCATACGAATGGCAACACGAATGGCAACACCTGCGGCTCCGCACGCGATATTGCGAAGCAGCTTAGGGTAGAGGCGCGACGGCAGCCGCTGCATACTCCGCTTGGGGCGCCACTGTAGCTCCGCGGTATAAATGACGCGCGCGCGGGCTCACCTGCCTCCCGCCCCGCCCCTCATTCTCCTCGACCCCATGGCTGCTTCGCATACTACTCAGGGTTCCCCTACGGGAAGATTGTGAATTTTGTTTTTGTTGTCGCACGACATTGGAAGAAGTATGAGATTGATTTTCTGGGTGCAATTCATGTCATCGCCGAAACCTGGCGACAAGAACGCCCATCGCGGATTGCGAACTGCCTAGGCCATGCAGGGTTTTGTCGCGCCCAGGCATAGCTTGAATGAGACGCTAGGGGGGAATTCAGAGGCTCTGATGAACTGTGCGAAGAGGTGCGCAAGGCGATTCGATGCGCTAACGATGCCGAAGACGAAGAAATAACTTTTGACTAGTACGCGCTGTACGAGGCCGATGTCCCCGTTGCCGGAATGCTGTCCGACGCCCACATTGTTGAGATGGCTATAGGTGACGCTGTTGACCATGCGGACGATGAAAAACAGCAGAAACCAGAAACATGCGGCGCTTGCTTCGCAACAAAGTAGAATGTAGCGGTGGCAAGCAACAATTGGTGTGATGCACCGAGGAGCTTGAGAATGTTTTGTAGGACCAAATGCGAACGCGACACAGGCAAGCATCACGCAGTTATTTCTTCCGCTATAATAAATAAATCGTTTTTCATTCGAATTACAGTGCCTGTATTAAGAAAGCTCCCCTGTGCAGTGGGGCCTTTGTTACCAGCACAGGTTCTTTAATTTCAGTTAGCTGGCCGCAAATTTGCGTCATTTCGCTTCACTAGAAACTTCGCTAAGCTGGAAATTTTCAGCGGATTTCACGACTTGGAGTTAAAGACGGATTATTTTACTGGCAATATTACGAGGCTTCAAAGCAATATTAGATCAGTAGTGTTGAATATGCGCGATCCTGACTTATAGAGGCGAGACACTGATGCCAGCACGGTTCGTCGAGTTGGTTCCCTCTTTTTTTGCTACTGCTCAGTGAACGATTCTGCATATGGGATTAGGGAGCCTTCTATACTTTCCCTTCGACAAATGCACAAAACGACACAACTGCGATTCAATACAAATGTGGAGCAAGGGCCGTCGTCAAACGCGTCTCTCGAGCACAGGAACCTCACCTTCACTTCGCATTCAAGTCAGCTGAATCATCGAGCAGCCAGGTTTTTTCCAGATACCCTCAATTGAACTTGTGCGCGCACATCACCCTATTGGTGCGGGGGCTTCTGAACCGGGAGTTGTGGGAGCCGGGTGATTTCATGCTCGCTTGCCTCCGTGAGGAGGAATCCTCAAATACTAAATACGTCCTTCACATGCGTGACGTGGTTTCACAATTCTTTTCGCACAATATAAATGCGGCACATTTTGTGCTTGCAAGACTGCTTACCGTTCTGAGTATTCGTAACAGTGGGCTTACAGGCGATATCCATATAATTTCAACTTGAAGTTTTTTCATAACGCGACAAGCTAGATTTCGGCCCTCTCAATCATCGAACGGCTGCCGCTAGTTCTGTACGTGTCGTCGCCGCCTAGCGAGGGACCGCGAAAATGTAGACTTTGAGGGGCCAAGCACCTTAAGGCCGAGGCTTGCCCGGCGTCTGGCGTCCGTGCTCACGGCACAGCACCGTGTAAATCGAAACATCTGTGAACAAAAGGTTCGTGGTCAAAAAATAAAAGGTTCGCAAAAGGTTAGAGAGAGAGAGAGGGAAGGAGGGAGGGAGGGAGAGCTCCTGGAGAGCCGTGCTGCGCATGCGCGAGGAGCATTCAATTGGATTGGATTGAATTGGATTTGTATTTGTATTTGTATTGGATTGAATTAAATTGAAATTCATTGGATTGGATTGGATTAGATTGGATTAAATTCAATTGTATTGTATTGTATTGTATTGGATTGGAAACCGTTTTAGCAGCAGTATGCACTCTCACTTGTGATTTACGGTAAGGACGATCCCCAGTGCTTCGCTGACTCGTCATGATTCACTTCGTGGAGATGCGTGAATTTTTTGTTCTAGAACGGGGGTGAGGGGTGTAATGGTGAGTTTCAAGTATGTATGGAATGAATCGGTGATTTTCTGGGCTAGTGATACGTAGCTTGGACAAATGTGCGAAGTATTTATGTAAGGTGCACGTTAGCATGGGCCCAGCCGGAGGGGGGGGGGAGGGGGCATTATATCCCCCCGAATTTTTCCGTGCGCCGCATCCCTCGCTCCACCTTCCTATCGCCTCTTTTCGCCTATGCGATTTGCACACTGAAACGATATACTCTGATATAAAAACCAGAATAAAACGGATGTCGGTGAATTAAGGCTGAAAAATTACTGAAACTTTTTTGGGTGACGATGTCTTTCTTTTTTTACCGGCGGCGTATAACACCCCCGAAAAACATTTCTGGCTACGCTACTGCATGAGAGGAGTTACCACTGCGGTGGATCAGTGGCTAAGACGTTTGGCTGATGAGCCCAAGTTCACGGGTTTGATCCCAGCCGTGGTGGCTGCTTTTCTCATGAAGACGAAACACAAAAACGCCTGTATGCCGAGATTTTGATGTATGGTAAAGATTCCCAGGTGGTCAAAATAATCCGGAGCCCTCCACTAGCCCAGGAGCATCTTCTGCGTGTTAAAACACCACAATCACTCAAATCAATATTACAAGTCGGGAGCTAGAAAACACGATTCATTTGCAGCTCCTCGCTTTCTCTTGTTGCAACAAAGCGTGCCCGTTTCAGATAAGAATGTAAGTTTCTATAATGCCAGTAACATAAAAATGCCCCTGATAAATTGTTACGCTCTTACAGACATAGCTAAAACGGCGAGCTTCCAATCATTCTATCGCCTTCTTCCACTTCTCCCTATGCTCGGCGCAACTCAAGAATCAAAAGCACGACACCCTTTCGTCTGTGCTCCTGCACCTGTAATAGAAGCTTGACACACAGCACGATCTAAGCGATGTCAAGCTCATGACGCCTGTTAGAAACTTCACAAACGAGGAACGAGCCCATGAACAAAGTGCAACAGGGACAGTGCTGCGGAAGAGCTACCCAAGGGAGACCGGGGCCGTGGCTGCCCAAAGCGAGGCGTAAAGCTTTAATTACACGGGAGACTCCACAATGATGATAGTGATGGTTGGCGCATAACCGACGGGAGTTTAAATCACCCTTTCGCGCCCGCAACGTGGGCGTCTGGTTTTAGGTACAGGAGCTCCACCGGAAGAACAACTCGCTCCGCCAAAGCAACGATCGTTGGTGTCTGCCGCTAATAGGTACAAGTGCTGTGCCCCACATAGTTCTCACTGCCTAGTCGACAGCTTCTGCAGCTGGCATGGCTACCGCATGTCGATTAAATTCCGGCATTGTCCTCTAGCATGTTTGTTTTCAGATGATGCGCGGGCAGCGAGTCCCGAATTTCCTTCTAAAAGCTTGAGGGGGATGCGCTGATGCGCCGCTACTGGCTAGTCTCAAGATTATGCTCACTGAGTCGCTGCTCTGATTTTACGAACCAGGCTCTTTCTGCATACGTCGTCTGTGCACGCGGGTCCCTTTTCTCGTCGAGCGCCTCGTAACGGTGCCAACATGCGTACACTCTTAGGCAAAAGGGACTAAAATAGGGACTAAAATACAGCCGTTAGTCTTCGCGGGCGACCGTTCATCTTCAAGGGGAGTATCTGCGGCAGAGTACGTGCCGTGTGCATAAATTCGGACTAACTGTTCGTCCCCGCCGATCTATAAGGAGTAACGGGAAGACGAAACGCATGCAGTTAGTCTCTTTGCTGCGTGGTTAATCCCCTAATGGCGTCGTCGCTGCCCTTTCGCGCATATGTCTGCGAACAGTTTTATATTTCCAAAACACAAGCCATTGCAGTCACTGGGTGCTTTAGATGGTGCCACGGGAGAAAACATTGATGTCAGTTATAAGAAAATCGCCTAGGGTTAGTAGAGCGGCGGGTAATGGCAAGGAGCGGCGAAGCGCGATTGTCATACGCTTTTCGGCGAGGTTATGTTGATACGCTGTGTTGCATACGATTCGTGCGAGATAATAACGGCCAATGAAAGCTTTCAAGCGCCTTAACAGTAACTCAAAAAGTAGTGACAATAACAAAAGTGTATTCCTGAGCGTAATGAATATGTATATGTTTAACAGACAAGAAAAAACGCATGTTGCTGATGACAACTGCAAAACAAAAATGCTCGCTACAGGTAAGCGTCTCGAAGTTATCTTTTACACTCGGTACATAATTGCCTTGGGCACCAAAGCTATGACAATGCTGCAACTGCTGTAAAACCCGCTTGCATTTCACAGTCGCAATCGTATAGCGACGCGAATTTGAAGAATTCAGGCTAAGCAACACCGAATTCGCTTTCGCCGATGCAGGAAAATATGGCATGTTTCCTTATTCTGACACTCACACAGACGACACCTTTCACATACGTTACATAGAGCACTTAACATATGTATCGAACACTAAGAAAGCACTTAGCTTGCGCTAAGTTGTGCGGAAACAAATGAGTCGTCCGATCGCCCAGCTACCTATTCAACTAGGCGACGACGAGTTGATTGTTATTTACGAAAAAACTATGGTTGTGAGGCTCTACTTCGAATCGAACTGAGCAATAGCCCCTAAACCTAGCAAAGCGCTAAGCGCAAGGAGCAAAACGCGGTCACGTTCGCTTGCACAGATAGAAATTCGGGCACCAGTTGCAATGGATCTGTTGCGTTATGCACAGAACTACACGCTGTACACTTGAATATTATCTGCCACAGATACCACCCGGCGGCGTGGTCCAGCGGATAGCGCGTCGGGTTCCTTGTGTATAATTCCGGGCGTCAGGGGTTCGATCGGTGCCGGAGTTTTTTTTTTCTTTTTTCTGCACTCTACGCAGTTCGTCCTTGGGGAGTATCGGAACGGACCATCCGGGTGGGGGACTAACCGTTCGTCCCCTCGCAGTTAGTCCCCAAAGGGACTAATGATTGTGGCAGAGGCCGTTAGTCCCCGAAAGGACGAACTTTTAGTCCTTTTTGCCTAAGAGTGTAGGCGTAGCTCAAACGACGATAGCCACACAGATCGCTTTGTGCCGGCGGGTCAAACCAGGATGCCATACATACTCTACATTCGCCGATAAATCCCGCCTGCGACAAATTGTTGTCACGATGAACAGTTATTCTGTAATTCGAATATTCTATTGTTCGGTCCGTAGTATCTATCCTTGGAAATCTGTCGGGAATGCCATCGTCGTTCGTCGCCAGCGGTTCATCCGCCATCGTGCAGCATTCGCAACAGGCTGGCGTTGCCAAGATAAAGCGGATGACGAAACCGTGCATCCAGCTTCACTAAATGTTTCCAGTTTTTAGTCATGTGCCTATTTCCCTGAAGGTGATGGCGGGCAACTTTCAATTTCTTGGCGGCGAGCGGTGTTCTCAACTAGGTTTTGTGCTTGCGTTGGGCTAGATTCTTTTGTAGCTGAAACGCTACTCGATGAACACTGGAGTTGCGGAAGGAGGGGTTCCGGTAAGCTGGCCGTCAATAATACTGGGGCGAAGATGACAGGGAAGCGTCGCGTATGGCAGCGAACTCCGATCTTCCCCTTCGGTGCTCGCACCGATTAGGCACTCTTGTCACGCACAACGGCATATATTTACGTTGCACTTATGTTTTCCGCCCTGAACAGCAGCGCCATTTTACAGATCATGGTAGTGTGGGGTGTTGGGTGCAGAGTTCCTGTATATCGCGTTGCTTCTCTAGGGAACTGCGTACAGAAACTCTAGTGGAATTCAGCTAGGAGTGCACCCTGCAGACAGATATAACAGGAAGAGTGGTAATCTCTCAGCGGCTAGTGCAGGCTGCGTAAAAGGGTGTTGCCTGTCGTTTAGGTCTTTGAGTTGACTTTCAGCGCTTCACCTTTTCATATGGTCAGGGTTTTACCTGCCGAAGCTGCACTTGCCCCATGAGGAGCGCCGTAATTTAGGGCTCCGTATAAGTTTTGGTCTAATGGGGACGCTTAACGTGCGGCGAAATCTGGACACTCGGGCGTTTTCGGTCTTCGCATCCCTCAGAACCTTGAGCGCTTCGACATCATGGCTGTTGAATGCACAAGGTTTGCTCGAAGGAGCTGCGTCGACGACAAAGCTACACTATCGCGTCTCACGTACTGAGACCTTACCCTAGACTTCCACTGAAGATCTTTTTTTCGACTTTATATTGCTTCCTGTACGATTACTGGAGAGAGTTGCTCGCCTGTTTGTTTGCAACGTGAAAGGCTCACTGAAACAGGAAACTAACTTTGGTTATCATCGCTGTGTTAAGCACGAATTCATTATAGTTGAAACACGTTACAGAATTGCAAGCTTGGCCTAAAAAGTGTTGCCCCATTCCTATAAGAGTAGGTATAAGACCTGACTGTTAGAGCTACAAATCAGGGCGAACATACCTCCAGATATTAAGGGGTGACTAGCCAAAATGTTTCCCGCGGAAACCGTAAGAAGATCCAAATGCAGTGGCCCATGTACACGCTCACCGTGATAACTTGAATAGCCGATTAAGTCCAGCTTGCTTTCGAAAAAGGGCAGAGTGTTCTGATAGCAACAGAACTTAGAATCGATTTGTTCTTTCAGTTGCGTTAGGCGCTTACATAAGGATTGTATTATCTCAATGGGCGCACGAAAGGACATATAGAAAGTGAACTTTTGTCTCCAAATATCGAAGAATAAAAATATGCATAGAAAAAGTAGTCCGCATTATGTATAAAATACCACCTCTGAAAATACTCCTTCGCGTAGTGTTTTTTCGTTAAGAACTCATTGTTTCCGTTTTATCTTAAGGTTTGTTTCCCTAACACGGATGCATGCAACGCGTCTCAAAGTTCAGAGCACTCGATATCGAACCTGGATCAACAAGTGCGCGGGGTGTTCCGCGTTGTCTTTAGTGACAGTTAATCTACTGCAGGAGGAAAGAAATGGTCTAACTCCAGATGAAAAGGTGTTATGGGTGCGCACTTGTAAGTGTTTAATTAGCAAACACAACCACCGTGCCAAGTGCTAGGCGTAAGACAAGACAAGAGTGTGTGGTAGGACGCGCACTGTACTTTGTGATTTTGAGGAGCTATTGTGATCTATGCGACATGACAACGTACATTCAGACTAAACTAAGTGACGTTGCGGTTCATTTATAGGTGAGATCAGGGATCCTTGATAGGTTTTGTCTAATTTTAAATTTACCCCGCTCATTGATTCCTCTATTGCATCATTCCCTACACATCGCCATTGCAAATTCACCACTATGATAGCACCATTTGAAAACACACAGGCCGTCAAACCAAAAAGATTCAGGCTTTCAGGGTGATATTATTAACCAGAACCCCACACTAACTTGCCGTAAAACATGGAATGTAATAATGAAACCAAGAACGAAAACCACGAGCCGTACCAATCTCTGGACGTGGATGACCATTGAAGCTTTCTAGCACCCGACGTAGAGATAACGCAGAAGTTAGGTGAAAGGTATGAGGAAAATTTTATAACTGTTGGTTGTTTGACGGCGGTCACCCTAAGGAGACCATACACGCAGTGACAACCGTTTTCAGCGGATAATTTGACAGCTTTCTTTGCCGCAAAGCATTTTTGCACACGAAAAACAAAAAGGCCCGGAATTCTACCCTCTAGGCACATTGCGCTGATACTCGCCTCGAAAGCACCAACGCTGTTTTCAATGTACTGGTGGTTCCGGGCGTCATTTATATCGTGAAAGATGCCACGCTCATCACAGACACTGGTCGTAGCATTCAGTTCACGCAATTGTCGGCCCCCGACATTTCCTCGTTCGCTTGCTCAGAAGCGGAGGAAAAAAAAAACGGTTTATTGCATTATCGCCCTTCGAGTGAACCACATGCTGTCACAAGGAGAAATGGCTTCTTGCAGCGTTGTTGCAGGCTGGAAGAATTCGAATGCAGTAGATGCAGTAGAACTAGTCCTATCAAGCAATAAACTTCCAGGCGTACAAGGTCACCTTTTTAAGGTTATTTATGTCGACTTCGCTACATCACCGGTCCAAACGTTAAACCTTCTTGAAGTCACTTGGGCTAGAACGTATTCTTCGCTGGCGTAAAAAGCTATTACCACAATCTCAGAAAAGCAAATGCTTGTCATTTCAAGAGTAAATCATTTTTGCACAAACTAGAAAATATTAGGTATTTAACGCATTAAGACATGAAATTTGGAGTAACATTAGAATGAATTTTCACATCCCCGTATTCTTTGATTGACGTAAGCTGAAAACTCACCTTCGGTAGCAGAGACAACCAAATGCTGGCATTGATTCCCCTCTTAGACATAATGTTTAAGAAAAAACAAACTGCGCACTCGTCATAAAATGTTTACCGAGGTTTAATAGACTTGTTATAGACATGGCTCAATGGATTCTTATAAACATTTTGTTAATATTTTATGCAATATTTTTGCGTTCCCATTACAAATTGGCCACTTAGTTTTATTTGAAAGTCTATAGACCCAAGTGAATAGGCCTTACTGGTTTTGAATCTAGTTCCTTATCATTTCCTTGTGGGGTTTCTATTATTTTTGTTCATTAGCATTCTATACTATTCTTAGTGAGTATAGTCGTAACAGCCTGTTGCGTGAGTAATGTTTGAATTGAGTTTCTGACATTGTTTATTAAATACATGTCAATTAGCTCTCTATAATATTCTTATTGAGCATTGTCGTAACATCCTGTTGCGTGTGAGTCAAGCTTGAATAGAACTTCCGATGTGTTCTTTAGTATTTATCTGAATTAACTTTCTATAAAATTCTTACCGTGCCTGGTGATAACATCCTGTCGCATTTGAGCTAAGTTTGAATGGAATTGCTTATGAGTATTTACTAAAAGTATCTCGATTAGCTTTTTATAAAATCCTCATTGTACCTGGTCGTAACATCCTGTTTCATATAAGCTGAGCTTTATTAGAAATGTTGATAAGTATTTGTAAATTTATCTCTATTAGCTTTTTTATAAATTCTAAAATTCTTTGATTGAGGGATGATAGTGTGTAACGCGCCGACGCAACGCTGGCGATGAGGCGCGCCGTAGTGGAGGGCTCTGGATTGATTTTGTCCACCTGGGGATCTTTAACGTGCGCCGAGATCTCACACACACGGGCGTTTTTGCTTTTCGCCTCGATCAGAAAAGTGGCCGCCGCGGCCGGGAATCGCACCCGCGACCTCGTGATCCACAGCACAAGGCGTTAGCCACTGAGCCACCATGGGGGTTCCATAAAATTCTTATTGAGTGTAGTTGCAACATCCTGTTGCCCGTGAGACAGGTTTGAATAGCGTTTCTAACGAGTTTCAGCAGCGGAGATTTTTAGGGGCTCGCAATGTCCGGCGGTGATGTCCGTCACACCCGGCGCCACCGCCACGACGGCTGTCCCTGTCCGATCTCGGAAAGCGGCGCACGTCCTCCTCCCTATGATGCATTGATGAACTACCAGGAGACAATGAGTAAGGTTCGATTACGTACATACGGCACGGAGTGACGTTGAGAGCGACCTCCACTCTGGGGGTGGTGGCTCCCAGTGCGACGAAGTGGTGAAATACCGCTAGTAAAACGAAAGGTAGCCTTTCACGATCGTGAGGGGCAACTCCTTCGGCAGTAAGCGCCCGACGCTGGCCCGCCACCTTCGGACTCTCACCGCAGACCCAGAAGTGATCCTAAGACGAAGTGACAGCCGTCCATCTCTGGATGTCTGTTCATGTGCCGGGGAAGGTGTCGCTATTGCAACCCCACTTGTATGCACCAATAAACTACCAGAGTGTCCCGGTGTTTTTAGTACGCGTTACGTTCTAGCGTGAGACGTAAACGAGTTTCCCGGTGCTTTAATACCGTGACTACATCAGACTAATGACGATTACGACGACAATGACGACGAGGACGACGACAGAAGACGCAAACAGCCCCAGCCGCTAAGGGTTTCACCCCTAAAATTGCTTTCTGGTTATAATCATGACACCGTCATGGTGAATCATAGGTTAGGTTAAAATTCATAGAGTTGTAAATGCTAAGGCATGCGGGGTATCAAATTGATGGCCTCAATGACATAAATCACGGGGAAAAAATAAAAAATAATGCCTGCTCTCAATCATGACATAGTCATAGTGAGTCATAAATTGGGTTGAAATTGGTATCGATGCCCCGTACGCGTGTGGGGTAACAAATTAAAGGTTCCGATTATGGAAATAACGTTTGACAAACAAGGAATGCTCAAAGGAAGCGCGCTGGTTTGCACACGGCAGACGGTGTTGTTTCGTCCCCATTTTCGCACCGGGAATCTATCGGCAGGGGACTTTTTTGTAGGAACAGATATACTTAACAGCCACCGTGTCGTTTTTTGACTTTTGTATTGCTATTATACTTTGTACTCGTTGTGCGATGAAACCCATATCAGAGGTAACCCACTGCTGCTTTCTAACCTGGTATGGATAAGGATACCCAATTGATTAATAATGTTTATACTAAATCATTATTTGGCTGATACCGCACAGCACCAACCATGCAATGTCCTGTAATTCCACAGGATACCAAAGCTAACAAATGTATTCATTATAATAGTGCAAATGTGGATTATTGGGGAAAAAAGTAAGTAAAAATATTCACATAAGAAACAAGCCCCACGAAGCATCCTTAAATAGCCCAAAAGTATCCCGAATGGCTGCTCATCGGCGAGTCTTAAATGAAAAAAAACTCTTGGACGAAGAGAAGCCGCGTATGAGGGCACCTGTATTAGACGGCAATAGTTCACCATAGTATGCATTTTAAGCTTCATTAGGCTGCGTTCATAAATACTACAGTTAGCACAAGCACATATAGACAGGAAGGGAAAAAAATAAATGAATGTAAACTTTGCCTGCATTTATTTGCAACATAGTTACGGTTGTGATTGTTTTAACATGTAGAGAGGAAGGGAAAGAATGGCTTTTAAATGTACCCTGAAGAGATCTTCGTGCTGCCAAGAGCCGTGCAATATGTCACGTTCCACCTGCTGTCGGATAAAATTGTGCGCCATCGGGATGTTTCCAACCACCTTTGCTGACGGATTTTCATGAGATATGGAACATGAGCGTGCACGCGCATTTTAAACCCGCAAGCGTTCTTAGGCGCATTTTTTCAATCTTGCCGTGGTCTACCACACATACACTATCAGCCTTGTTCATCAAAAGTCCACGGAACTACCCTTCGGTGCTAACAGGAAACTACAACTGAGGCAGCAAAATACGAGGGCTTGTCGCGATTACAGGAGCAGCGCTATATTGTGGAAAGATGGACAATAGTACTACGACCGCGAATGAATGAAGGAATTTATTTTCAAGAAAAACGAAAAAAAAAAGTGCACCAGCAGGAGTAACTTGTCACACCTAGGGGTGGAAGCCGGAACGCCTCCTGGTGTGCGGAGGGAGTGGAGGGGATGTCAGAAAGGTGGATAGCAGAAGCACAGGATACATACACTACAAAATGTTATTATTAGAAACAAAACACATACACACGTACACACATACACACAGTCACACCAAGAGAGTTAGGATTAAAAAAAAAAAACGTTGCGCTGCTGAGCACGAGGTCGCGGGTTCGATTCCCGGCCGCGGCGGCCGCTTTTCTAATGGAGGCGAAAAGCAAAAACGCCCGTGTGTACGAGATTTCGGCGCACGTTAAAGATCCCCAGGTGGTCAAAATTAATCCGGCGCCCTCCACTACGGCGCGCCTCATCACCTGCGTTGCGTCGGCGCGTTAAACCCCACAATCAATCAGGATAAAAAAACGTAAAGTCATTGGAGCTCCGACCCACAGTTTCTGGAGCCTAGTCACAGGTCCAGCAAGCGAAATGCCCGGATGTCTCCCGATCTCTATAGGTATCAGCCCAGAGCCGCGTGGACCCCATACCGAGACAAAAGATACTCGATTTCAGCACGCGTCGTGCCTGCCCATTGATGTTCTTTCTACACGCCGTGTGTGGTATCATGTTCGGCACACATTGACGCCAGCCGTACTCCCAACTTATGCCACCATCGAAGCACCTTTCGGATGACCGAAGAAAAAAGCAAAATACTACCACCAGGCTCTAAAAACCAAGGAAAGCCCCATTTATATCCACAACGAACCAAAATGCGTTTGAATAAGAAATAAAACCGAAAATATAGAGTGTACTTAAACAATTTTAATATCTCTTTTCGAATTTTCTGCGGCCCTTTCAGCGCCTTAATATTTTACCGCAAATTATGAATGGCACCATGCTCCAATTTGATGGTTACTGTAGATCTTTCGCTCACTTATGTTACCGCAAAGCACTTGAAGAGCATAGGTGTGTAATGTAGCAGCTACGTTATAAAACGCTCACTGGAGAACTTGATAACAACTACTTGAAACAGCAAGATTCTGCATTTTGTCTCAGTCTTACTCGTACTGCAAAAAACCGCATAACGACATTAGAATAAACCCCCCCTCCCCCCTTGCAACACAGACATTGTGTTGGACCAAACTGCAGATTAAAATATCATATACGTTTAAAAACGCGAGCAGAGCGTCAGAGTTGTAGTTCGAAGAGGTAGCCCCAATTACGCTAAGTGTAGAGTCCCCGCAATGCTGTAGGTTACGTTCCTTTTGTTTTAACATTTTGATCAACTATATTCTAAACACAAGAGAATCCAAATTTAAAATGAATGTCTCCGACCCCATGTTGTTTATTTGCCGGTAGGTTATTACGAAAATTTCTGTTCTTATCAGGCTGTATTCTACATCATTTCTAACTGGACGACCCTGAAAACATAGGTATATAGTTATGTATCAGTCCTTACGCGTGGGGATTGATCTATTGTGTTTTTGTACGATAAACAGGCTACTTGCGGTTATATACATACAAAATATACGTCACCAATCTTTGGCGTTGGTTTTTTGCTACGGTGAATTATAAAAACTTCCGATGATTTTGATTTTTTTAATCCTAAAGAAGACCAGGATTAATTTTTGGTACTGCGAAAACTCTCACCACCTAGCGTGCGGCCCGCTGTGTCGCTCATTCGGTAATGTCGTCAGGGCAAACAGTATCACTGTTCAACCTCTCGTGTTGGGAACGAAGGCACGGGAAGCCCTACCCCGTCTTCGCGCTATGCTGTCGTAGTTCCGGAGGTATTTCGCTTGCCTCCTTTCCTACAAAACTCGACCGTAGGCTATCTTGAAAGCACAATTTGCAAGCGGTCGAACTCTAATAGCAGGGCCGAGGCTCTGTATTGGGAGTTGTCTTATAGTGAGCGCCATTCACATTTTCCTTTTTTTTTTGTTCTTTGATCTCGCGTCCCTTCGATGTCGTATGTCGTTTATAAACGGGACCATGACTTTCGTTTTTTTTTTCCATTTCTCAGTCAATCTTGTGGTGCGCTGCATTTTGCGCCTTCATCATTTTCTGAGGCATTTTCGAAGTTTAAAAATTTTACGTTTTCACTTTCTTATTAAGCTTTTGCTTTCTTGAGTGAATCCGTACAGACAGCAGATCACAACAGCCTTCATAATTTCATGAACATTTAGCTTTTTATTCACGTTTAAATAATTTATACATTGCCATTTTATGCACTCTTTGTATTTCAAATATTTTCTGTTTCGGAAAGATGAAGACCACGATGAAGAGATAAAGCCAGGAAAAAAGAGAGTGGTGCCATGAAACTACGAAAAGGTCGTAATTAAGTGCCTGGCGTGGGATAAGTTCTATTTAGTTTTGCCTCAAATGTTTAACCAAGTCAGAACCCGGCAAGCACTACGAAATCACTTGGAGCAGCGGCAGAGCAGCACTCCCGCTTTCGGTCGCGGTGACCGCACCGCCGACCCTTGCGTGCTCCAGCCACCGGGGGGGTGACGGAAGTCGTCGGGGCACAACTCCTCGTCGTCTACGTCCTCTTCTACACCCTCACCTTCATCTTCTGCTGCATCTCGCTACTCGGGCGGGCAAGAACGACCGTCGTCGATATCAAAGGCTCCCGTTTGCTCGCCGCTTTCAGGTCGGCCCAGCACTGCTACGTAGCACCTGAAGCGCAGCAACCACGCCATGGACCCCGTGGGCCGCGTCGAGCAGATGTTGCTGCGCCGCCCGCTCGCGGCCGGTGCCGCACCGAACAGCTCGCACGGCCACGAGAAGCGGCTGCCCTCCACGTAGCAGCCGCCGTCCCTGACCATCCGAGGCCTGGAGCTTCTGTGCGGACTGGGACCAGGGCAGGCAAACGACAGAGCAGGAGCCGAGGCTACAGGTTCAGGCGCCGTGCTAGCGCCAGCGGCGGAGGCCATATAGGATCCTGTGATGACGATCACCTACAAACCTGCGACGGCTGCCCCCGTCGGGAAGGTGGTCGGCCGTGCTCCGTTTGCGAACGCCGTTGCTGCGGGGTACCTCAGGGCAGGAAGACGCAGCGGTGGACGAAGCCGTCCTGTGGTGTCTTTATCCGAGGCAGTGCCAACGCTTACACAAGCTCAAGCACTGTTCCTCACTGCGGTGAGCCGTGAAGGAAATGCGCGTGAACGTCGACGAGCTCTGGACACACAATCAATGATGCTGCTGCTGATGATGATGCTCTCGATGGTTTTGGCTTGTAGCCATTTGACGGAATTGGCAGGGCTGTAACATGGAGTGTAGTTTGAAATGACGTTAAAAAAGAATAATGTATTTTCCAGGCGATAAAAGGGTTTAAAATGAAAGTCCACTATGACAAAAATTCGAATTCGCAGTAATTATAAATTCTTTATCAAATCAGGCGACCTGTAGCAGAAAGATAAGCGTGAATACAATTACAAAAATCGCCATTTGCATACCTTAGATTTATTTGTCCAAAAAATAAGTTGGATAGAAAGGGTCAGCCCCATACGGTCAATCGGCTCCTTCAAAAGCACCTGTCTAGCTGGCAAAAAGCGGCGGCAATGGCGAAAAAATCCTCCACCTCTTCGTTTGCCGATGACGATGGTTGAACGCGAAGCTTTCTCATGATGGATTTTGTGGTTTGCCAGCCCCACACTTCGAGTATGTTCTACTCTGGAGGTGCGCATTGCTTTTGTAGAATACCTACAGCAACTCCCGAGTGTGCACTGCGTACTCCTTTCTTTTGGGTTTGGGGAGTACGCGCCAATGGGTACCCGCTGCTTGGCACTCGCTTCCACCATAAAGAAATGTGGCAGTGGAATGGACGCCGGCTTCATAATGTGAGGACCCAGGTTCGATTCTGTGAACGGGAAGCATATTTTCTTTCACTTGACCCGCGATCATTCACCATCATCGTCAAAAAAAGTCGGCTTGCCTCTGGGGTGAATTGGCCTACAATGGCAGCAGTGAGGACCCTAAAGCTTGACTTTTAAAACAATTTTGATTGCTTCTAGGACCTTCAACCCTCCACACAGTTCATTTGTGGAAAGAACTCATCTCTAAGAATATGTATTCAACCTGGGAACCCGGCAGCGCGTACTAGTGAGGTTACACAGCATTGCCGCGGACCACAAAGGCAAGAATTCAGGCCGAAGTTTAAATGCCTGTATTCTTCGTTTGATAAGCGTTCATCTAGACAAGTATCGTCTAGATGCAAAATCATTCGTAATCTCCAGGAGGCAAAAAGAGACAGGTTGCGCATATGGAATTAAGCAGCAGCTCTGACAGCGAGAATACCGTTTTCATTACGCATGTTTGTTGAATGCATGTAGGAAATATTACAAGTAGTTGGACCTAAAGCCAAAGCCTAGTGTCCGCTTCACTTTCGTAAAGGGGTTATTCGATTCCAAATCAAGACAAATCGGTGAAAAGCAACGTATAAGAATTATGTAACTGGAGAAAACCAAGGATGTTGATTATACAAGTAAAACATTTTACACGTCAATTTAAAATTTCTTGCAAGTTTAGTTTCAATTGACAACACAGTGCATACCTTTGCACCAAAGACCTCAATCAACCGTTTACCGTACGCATTTTAAAAAAACAGGAATGTTGAAATTTCCATTTGTAGCCTGTCTCGCCGTACGAGCCGGCAAAACAAAACAAGGTTAAGGGCCGGGGAGATTTAGAAGTAACTATGCTATTAACCAAAAGGGCAATTTTGTAGTCATGGAGAGAAGTAAAGGAGAGCACTTGAGGTTTGTCAAAAATGGCAGCATCTCCACTCCGTTAGTGATGGCGAGGGTGCGGAGTACGGTTGCTCGAAATGACATCCAAGTTGCGCCCCGAGTGACATCCGATTTGCGTCCCGACCGTCATTCTATTTGAGACGTGAGTTGCACCTTGATTATTCCCTGAATGAAAGTGCAACTCATGGCTAAAATCTAATTTCGCTTTATTTTCGCTTGATGGGGGTGTGCGCACGGATGGACGCGGACGGACATTGGGAGGTCCTAAGGTACTCCGAACCGTTACAAGCCAAGGAGTAAGCCATTTGCCTCTCGGGTACTAACTCATGGTCACAGCCCAATGGGTAAGACGACTGACACTAACTCTGTCTGGTCTATCAGGCACAGGCTCGAATACTGCCGGTGCCGGTGTGGTTTTTTTGCGATTGTAAATGCTATCCGCGCGGACGCGCATGGACCTTGTTCGGTCTTAAGGACACCGCACCTAATAATATGCTACTTGGCGGGTCAAAGGGAGACTATGTTATTATTCTTAACGCTCGTTTTTGTATTTGCTGAACAGGTGTTAAATAGGTCGCATTTGGTCCCTGCTACGTTTCATTACCCTAAGTTATATGGCAGTGTAATAATGAGAAATATAGGCAGCGGATATTGTTAAGTTGAAAGTGTTGACAGGCCTTCATTAGTGTGTAGCAAACAAAAGCAAGTAGCTTGCATAAACTATTAATATTTGCTCTCCGCTGTAGGTGCTGCTCAGAAATAACTTGTAAGTATTTAAAAGAGAACACGTTTTCAATTCAACGATTTTCAATGGCTAAACTAAATGGGTCAAAATCGGCGTGTTTCAATCTTGAATAAAACATACATGTTTGCGTTTATCTGTACAATTCGTTAATTTTTTAAATGCGGAGCATTTCTTAGGCTCGCCTGGTCCTGCGTCGTTGATGGCGGCGCCGTCCACATGCTCACTGCGCATGCGCAAGTCTCCTCCTTACACCCACAGCTCCGCGATACTACACTATAAAAAAAAGAAATAGCGGCGCCCGGTTTCGATCCCACGACTCTCTGGCCGCAACGGGAGGTACGCGGTGCTCTTCCCACTACGCTACAATTTTTTTTTCTTTAATGCATGGAAATTTTAGAGAGAAGTCAGCCAAGACAATTGACACACAATATAAACACTAACAGACAGCAAAGGGTAAGCACGTCAGTCTAACAAAGGTCGGCACCAATTCAAAACTCAGGCAAACAAACGTGGATGCGTGCGTACGCTACAAATCCGGGACAGGACCAAGTGCTACGAACGCGCCTTATGTCCTTGACTCATTCAAACTACGTCAAGAAGCTACTGATACAACGAAGGCACGCGAAGCTGAACGTCAACGGAAACGACGAACTGAAAACTTTAGAGGGGGATGCTGAATTTCCCGTGGGAAAGCTGTGGCGGGAAGCGCCACGCGCCTTGCAGCTCAACCAGCCCCGTCCGCAGCGCCTCTGATGCTGATTGTGGCAGGATGCCCCTAGGGATTGGCCAACCAAAGAATCCATCACGAGATAGGTTCGCGTTCAACCACCGTTGTCATCTTCCCGTAGGGGAACCGCCGAAGAAGAAGAAGAACGAGAAGACAAAGCTGCGAAGAGGAGGGCGTGTACATTGCTCTCAGCCGGTGCACCAATGTCAACAACGTTTACCTCACCAAAGCTGACGGAGACTACCGATTCTACCACAGAGACAACATCGACAAGAACATGATGGACCAGTTTCGGTGCCTCGAGAACCACCGCCTACTCACGTAACACAACAGCACTTGCGTGCCTTTGCCACCGGTGTGGACCCGGACGCGGAATTCCCTCTGGCGCTAGTAAAAACCAGATCACTCAACATAACGGCAACACAATGGAACCACACGGAACCGCCACGATGCTTCGCATCCTCATCAGGGTTCCCCACGGGAAGATGATGTAATTTTTTTACTGCAAAAACCACTCTGAAAGGGGTTATAAATCTGCCAAGAGATTATTTTGAATGGTTGGGAAAACATCACCATTTGCCACTAAAACAGTGTCGTCTACGTACATTAAAACTTCTGAAAAAGCAACGGACTCAGGACAGTCATTTATGAAAATAGAAAATAAATTGGCCCCAACACCGAGCCTTGAGGTACACCACACGCGAATGCTTTATACATATAATGGCAATTACAATTACTACTTTCTGCTGTATAGATGATACATAGCTTTGAAAGAACCTGTTTGAGCCAGTCACACATCGATATGTTTCCAACTCCTTCAACAACACTGTATGGAAAACCGTATCAAATACTTTCCTGATATCTAAATGATTTCTCCTGTGTTTTGTTTTCATGAAGGGCGAAAGTAAGGATCAGGAATAGGGACAGAATGGCTGTGGCTGTAGTCATATGTGCAACGAAACTATGCTCTTGAGGACAGATTATTTGGCTGACATAAAGAAATAGATTTATCTGAGGGGACCTAAGCTTTTCAAAAAGGGTGTTAGTTACGCTTAGTTTAGAAATTGATGGGGAACAACAACGATCGTTTGGATCCCCTCATTTATACACCGGTACGACCATCGAGAGTTTTAGTATATTTGGGTAACAGTGGGATTCCGAGGAATGCCTAACATGTGACCCAGTGGGGTTCATAGTACATCAATGTTGTATTTTAAAGCCTTTGCATAAATGCCATCGTGGCTAATTGCTTCGTTAATGGGCAATGCACTACAGAATGAAAGAATTTCATCTTCTGTTATGAGGCGAAAGTGAAAGTCTTCCTTAACCTTCCTTGGTAAATATGAATTAACAACGGAGGCTGGAATGAAGCAAGTTAGAAAATGACAAATACTAGTTTTAAAACTGTAGAATATATTTGCTACTTCTACCGTGACATTATCAGGAAAGCTACATTTTACTTGACCAATACCTGTTACGTATTTTATGGTGTTCCACAGAAGCTTAGAATTGCCCTTCTGCTCTGTTATAAGTTTTGTGTAAAACTGCTTTTTTTGCTTTCGTCATCATTGCAACAGATTTCTATCGTATTCATACCGACAGTGATAATAATTGTTGATTTTTTCTTACTTCCACCAATGGTAATAGACATAGTTTTCCTTAAAGGGGCCCTGAAAGGCGTTTTGAGCACACTAAATGAACTAGCGCAATCGTTAGATTGGGTCGTCAGCGTCATCTGTGCAATGTATTACTCTTTTACGCGCAGCGGAAAGCTCAGAATTTCGTTGCAAAGTTTGTCGCTTTTTTCTCACCATTCCCTTCGTGTTTTTGGACGCCGCCATCTTCACATGTCTACGTCAACGATTCCCAGATGTTCGTCATGAGCTAGACACCCTGCTATTGGACGACTTTTTCACGCACTTCCGGCAAAGAGATGAGTCGTCTGCTCAGCGTCGGCTCGCCGGCTAATCTGCCAGCGTAGTGCCGGAGTGCTTGGACATTTTACGACAAACGAAACAAGTGTCAACAAACGCTTAACCGTTTGTATTGAATGCAACACGGCCATAACACGACGTGGATATTCTCTTACCTGAGTACGTTCCATAAAGAAAGCGTTGAAGCCCCGTGGCACTTCTTTCGTGCAATCGCAGAGAACGCCCTGAGCGGAATGCCCGGGTTTGACGCACACATTTTATTCAACTTCAAAACAATCCAGAGATGCGTTTCGAATGAACACAACGTCGCTCTCAACCGCGATTGACAGACGATGGGTTGCCTCCTCCTACCCGGCGTAAATTCGGCACTCACCTCGCGCGCAGTTTGTGGGGACGAACAGCAAGTCACTTAACTCTGGCGCACAAGCCGAGATGGCTTTTAGCCACGCACACTGTACATACCCCATGCGAGGTTGAGTCGTACGTCGCTCGAGAAAGATAATCCAGACCATGGCAAGCACTATCCACCCGCAGAAGCACAACGTCGCATTTCATCGCGAAACAAAGGCGTCCACAACACTCACACCATCGCCTCCTGTAATGCCAAACGCATCTCGCACTTGCCAATGGGAGTGAGTGCTATGCCTGCAGTGCCCACATGTCGCGAGGTGGGGCACCGAGCTGAACCGGGATCACGCAATCGTAACTGACTTCTAGAGTGGTTTGTGCCTTGTTGCCAAGGCAACCGATGTTTAAGATTGTCAAAGAAATGGCGCTCGCTCCAGCGCTAGAAAGCTCAGAGTCGCGGCGGAGCATGTTTCGCCAACGTTGCCGCTCTCCACCACGCGTAGCCCAAACCTGAACTGGTGACATGATTGAAGCGTTTTGTGGACGGGTTCTGTATCGGTTTAAAATGTCTTTTTCACATGCCGCCGGCAAAAATTACCACCGCCGCAAAATAAGACCCTGCACCAGCGGGGCCACATCTGATACGGCGCTTTTTGGATAAACCGTGCGCGGTGCATCAAAGAGAACGAGCGCACGATCCTCCCCGTGCGGCTGCGAGTTCGCCGCCGATAAAAAGTCACGTGCCGCCGATAGCAACTGCAGCAACGTACACCGCGAAAGGGCAAGGCCAGGCCGCCGCACACATGCGGCCAGATTTCTCGTTCGCTTTTCCAGCCTTGAGCGGAGGGTCAACATGGTGTCAACAAAGCTTCCCGTAGCAGACGGCAGTCTGAGCAGCGCAATAGCGGAAGTACGTCACCGCTGAGGAGCGCAGCATCATGGGACTGAAGGCTCGCGCGCCGTAAACAGCGGAGATTAAGTTGAGAGGAAGAGGAAACGCGGTGCGACAATAATGCGCGGTTTTTGATTTACGATTTCTCAGCTAATACTCATCGCTTTAACAAACTTCTTGCGGGAGGAGATTGCTAATACATTGCTTTATTTGGTTACATGTATATCCATGCATCGGCGGAAGGTATTTCAGGACCCCTTTAATTATTAAAAGTATGCCCTTAGCTACCCAGGGACAAGCAGCATGTTATAGTGACGACGTGAAAATTCCCGCGTGGAACGGTTAAATGCATTCTGTATACAAAGAATGAAGTTTTCACATTCCACGTTAACGTAGTTATCATGTAACCTTTCGAAATTAATCACCTATGAAGGCTACTAACATGTCCGCAGTCAAACCGATTTACTCGGTCTGAAAGTTTTTCAGAAGGGGTATATAAGTACGTCCTAGGCAAGAAGATAAAGGTGGGATTGTGGTCAGCAATCATAATTTCATAGACTTCTGCCGCTACGATAATTCCAGTGTTGCGCAGCATACGTTGAATTAATGTTGCAGAATTTGCTGGCACGCGAGTGGGAGCACTGATCACATTTTTAAGCTACATGATTGCAGCAAAAACTCATAGTCTCGACTCTAAGCAGGTAGTAAATCAAGGTTAAAATCACAGAATAAGTCTAGAGGAGTCCTGCGGGAAATAAGCGGATCCAATATAACTTCCACTGCCGACGTAAAGTAATTAAAACTAGTATTTGGTGGCCGAAAAACCTCACCAATCGTCAGAGCAAGTTTGAGGTAAACGAAAAGATATTCCACAACATTTTTAGTACATGAGATAGAAGCAATCGTCTTCTATTCCACACATTAAGGAAAGTGCAACACCACCTCCAGGAAATAGGCCATTTCTTGGCAAAGACACACACCCGTAGCCTTGTATTTGAATTGTTTCACCTTCTTTAAGACAGACCTCAGTTACCGCAATGATATCATACATAAACGAGTGTTGGGACAGAAAAACAAAAAGCCGATACACATTTTTATAAATTCTGTGAATGCTACAGTTCAATATGAATACGCTATCAAGTTCAAGACATGATTTTTCAATTTCAGCCAGCTATAAGACATTTGTTTAGACGATGTCGGTTAGGCCTTCTGCACTTTGAATATGCACCACTCGAGATATTTCAGTCCTCCGCATAAGTATTTTACCTTAATGTACCCATGTGAAGCTTCAGTTTTTACCTTTTTTGCATTCAAGGCTTTGTTTAAATTCGCTAGACTGTCCGTTACCTTGTTGTCCCTAATGCCCACATGCCCAGGGTCTCGCCCCACGCGTACCTTCTTCACGTGACCCGGAACGGTAAAAAGTAGGTGTGGTACAGCGGACAGTCTAAAAAAGAAGCTAGTGCCGAAACAACAGATGTGAAATTGGATAATATGATTATTGTTTTTATATGTGCTACTTTACATAGAGCGAGAACTATTGCTTAAAATTCAGCACGCCCTCCGTCCTGGTCGTGTTCGGCTAATCCTACTTTGTCAGTTCCTCATTTATCATCATTTGCCGTGCTTGGTATTGGTTTAAGCAACGCAGACGTTGTTCAAGCCCTTCACATTTATATTTTGGAAATAGGTCGCTTCCCCCTGAGTAAAATGCATCACTGTATTCATTTCCCGAACGTTACAGTAGCAATTTTCTTTGGGTTTAAATATTGTCATTTCTCGCCTCATTCATAATTTGGTTTGTCAAAATTGTGAATAGAATTTCTCTCATACAGATTATATGGATCTGCACAGTAAGGATCTGGAAAGTAAGGATCTCGAATAGCGACAGAATGGCTGTGGCTGTAGGCATATGTGCAACGAAACTATGCTCTTGAGTACAGATTATTTGGTTTACACAAAGAAATAGATTTATCTGAGCGGACGTAAGCTTTTCAAAAAGGGTGTGAATTTTCGCTTATTCCCGACAGTGGGTACACGCAAGCGTTATCTTGGTTCCAAGCAACCCGTCAACACAAGTGGTGGTGGCAACACCAGTGCCATCGCCATTATCGTTGCACGGCGTCGGGGGCAGCCCGTCAGCTCCATTTCTGGCAGCGCCATCTGCCGCAATGCACCGATTCCGCCAAACTGAAGCGGAGTCTATTGGATCAGTCTCAAAGAGGGCGATTACCGGAGAAGCCGACGGAACGAAGCAGCTCACTCTGATCTTCCTCTTCGGAACACACTACCGATGAAGCTATTTTGATCAGATGCCACAGTCACGGAGGAGTGCATAATTTTTTCTTTACTGCCGCTGCATTTCGACAGCTAGACACTTTGATTGTAGGGTTGAACGCGCCGACGCTACAAAGGCGATGACGCACGTCGCAGTGTAGGGCTCCAGAAAAATTCCAACCACCTGGGGATATTTAACGGGCTCCGAAATCTCGAACACAGGCGCGTTTTTTATTTTCGCCTCCATCACGAATGCGGCCGCTGCGTCAGTGCATCGAACCCGCGTCCATGGGTTCAGCAGCGCAACGCCTTAACAACTGAACCACCTCGACGGGTAATCTGGACACGTGCTTTTTGAATGAGTCGATTGAGTGTATGGGGCTGACCTGTCTATCTAACTTATCTTTTGTAACAACAAATATTGGGTATGCAAATGGTGATATTTGTAATTGTATTCAAGCTTACCTTTCTGCTGTAGGTCGCCTCATTTGATAAAGAATTTATAATAACTGCGTAATTCGAATTTTTGTCATAGTGGACTTTCATTTTAAACCTTTTATCGCCTGGAAAATACATTATTCTTTTTTAACGCCATATCAAACTGCACGCCATGATACAGCCCTGACCAATTCCCTCAAATGGCTACAAGCCAAAAACACCGAGGTCATCATCATCACCAGCAGCATCATTGATTGTGTGCCCAGAGCTCGTCGACGTACCAGCGCATTTCCTTCACGGCTCACCGCAGTGAGGAAGAGTGCTTCTGCAAGTGCGGAAACTCTTGTAAGCCTTGCCATTGCCTCGGATAAAGACACCATAGGACGGCTTCCTCCACCGCTGAGTCTTCCTGCCCTGGGGTACTCCGCAGCAACGGCGATCGAAATCGGAGCACGGCCGGCCACCTTCCTGACGGGGGCAGCCGTCGCAGTGTTGTAGGTTATCGTCATCACGGGATTCTACATGTCCTCCGCCGCTGCCGCCAGCGCGGTGCCTGAACCTGTAGCCTCGGCTCCCGCCCTGTCATTGGCCTGCCCTGGTCCCAGTCCGCACAGAAGCTCCAGGCCTCGGTTGGTCAGGGACGGTAGCTGCTACGTGGAGGGCAGCAGCTTCTCGTGGCCGTGCGAGCTGTTCAGTGTGGCACCGGCCGCGAGCGGGCGGCGCGGCAACATCTGCTCGACGCGGCCCACGGGGTCCATGGCGTGGTTGCTGTGCTTCAGGTGCTACATCGCACTGCTGGGCCGACCTGAAAGCGGAGAGCAAGCGGGAGCCTTTGCTATCGACGACAGTCGTTCTGGCCCGCCCGAGTACCGAGATGCAGCAGCGGATGAAGGAGAGAGTGAAGAAGAGGACGTAGACGACGAGGAGTTGTGCCCCGACGACTTCCATCACCCTGTGGGTGGCTGCTGTATGCAAGGGTCGGCGGTGCGGTCACCGCGACCGAAAGCGGGAGTGCTGCTCTGCCGCTGCTCCAAGTGATTTCGTAGTGCTTGCCGGCTTCGGTCTTGGTTACAAATATGAGGCGAAACTAAATAGAACTCATCCCACGCCAGGAACTTAATTACGATCTTTTCGTAGTTTCATGGCATCACTCTCTTTTTTTCCTGGCTTTGTCTCTTCATCGTTGTCTACATCTTTCCGAAACAGAAAATATTTCAAATAGAAACAGTGCATAAAATGCCAATGTAGAAATAATTTAAAATGTGAATAAAAAGCTAAATGTTCACGAAATTATGAAGGTTGTTGTTGCCCAGTGTCTGTAAACTGGAAACTTCGAAAATGGCTAAGAATGTCAATGTGCCCTACCCAGCGTACCACAACATTGACTGAGAAAAAACAAAGCTCACGGTCCGGTTTATAAACGACATGCGACATCAAAGGGACGCGAGATTAAAGAAGAAAAAAAAGGAAAAAGTGTGAATGGCGCATACTATACGTCAACTCCGCACTACGGAGCCTCAGAACTTTTAGCCGTGTGTACGAACACTCGCATATTGTGCTTTCAAGATAGCCTTAGTTTGAGTTTTGTACCAACGGAAGCAAGCGAAATACCCCTGGAACTACACCATAGCGAAATACCCCTGAAACTACACTACTCAGAGACACGCCGCCTACCCTGCTAGCCGCTCTTCTCAAGTTTTTTAACCTGTACACACACGAAAGAAGATCCTTTTATTACAACTTCTCGCATAGTACTCAGTTTTCTTCTAAACATTCCTATATTTATTGTACGATAATTCACAGAAATTTTTTTCTCCAAATCTTAGTTTCCTAAATCGGGCTCAGTAGGCACAAAAAAAGCTTCCGATCCAGGCCAATCCCCAAGTGGGTATGCACCACAAACAAAGGAACAACAACACGTCATCCCACGCGCGCCCTCATGCTCGGTGGCACGTTCGACGCGTTCTCTGCGTGCTCAGTGTTGGCGTGTCGCTGTTACGTTCGCGTCACCTTCTGAGTTAATTTGCCGTTTTAACGCCGTGCTTCTTACATGAGTGCCTCCGACACGCAGTGCAGTTTCGGGAAGGGAAGGAGCCGCGCTGACGCTTAGTGGATTCTCGTCGCACCAGCCCTCCACATTGCTTCGACATCAGTACCTCCGATCCCGCTTGCCAACAAGAGCCCCATGGAAGAAGAAGGTTCCTTGGACGCCCCGCTGTATTCGGGCAGTGATGTCACTGAAAGTCTCTACGCCCCCGGAACTGCAGAGCTTCCTGAAGACTCTTTAAATCCCAAGCCATCCTCGTTCATCGACGTCACTCAAAGCCTGGGCGCTTTGGCCGCAATGGTTCAAGTATCGTCAAAGCTCCTGCCGTATTCTGCATGTGAGGAAGCTGAGCATCCGAATGCCGCCAGGACCAAAGCTGTTCGTGAAGGCTCTTCAGAGCCTCGGCCGTGTACGACGAGCAGTGCTACTGAAAGCGTGGACGCCGCCGAAACCGCTACCTTGCCTGAAAGCGCGCCAGAATGGCCGCTGACGATTGCAGGCAGGGTGCACAAGGAGGACATTATCGGGCACGCTCACGGCGATTTCGACGACAACGATGCGGAAGAGGAAGAAATCAGAATCGATGACCTCGACGTTCCCTGCTTGCCACGGGAGGTCGCTAAGGAACGCCTGGAGCAGCAGGAGCCACCACCGCACCCAAGCGCGCTGCAACCGGTCTACCAGATGATGCGGCAGCAGGTGTCCTACTTGATGAAGCTGCACGTAGGGCAAGAGTGCCTGGGCGGCCAGCTCGTTTGCGTCGTCTGCCGTGACGCCGAGACCACTCTCCTCAAGATACAAGAGGTCGTGAGTGAAGACCTGTCGATGTGCGCATTCGTGCTCTGCAACATCGCCTTTATGGGCGTCCTGGTCAAGCTGTGCTGCCTCGACTCGCCGGTGCCGCCAAACAACTGCGGCTTCCTGGGGCCGGACATCAAGCGTTTCGTGGAAAAGGGTGGCTATTGTGACGGCGGCAGTGTCTCGATCCTGGTGAACGGGCACCCGAGTGACAAGCTCTGGCAACGCTTCCTAGACGACGCGGCGATAAAAATCGAGCGGGTCACGTACTCTTTCGGCGTCCGACCTTCCACAGCGCGCGGAAGCGATGCTTCGGACGTGCTTGCCTTGTCAGGTGAGCCCGTAACCGTACCCACGGCTGTCCACGAGGGTTCCTTCCATTCGTCGTTGAACGTTTCAGACTGTCTGGACGCTAGAGACCTGTGGATATACAACTGTGCCCAGGCGAGGGAGAACGTGGATGGCAGGCACCTGGCGGAGGTGCAAAGGTTCCTTCAGGAGGGCCCTCGAGAGGACACCCCCAGTGTGGGTGAAACAGCGAGCCTGTGGACGTCCGAGGAACGACTGGAAAGGGTGCTGGTCCTGGAAGTCGCCGAAAAAGTGACCATGGTGTGGTGCATGGATCGAGGCACCTTCTTCAAGCTGCACTTGAGCAAGGTGGTCTACCTGCTTACCGATTGCGCGGTCCAACCACCGGCTGTCTGCCACGCGGTACTCCAGGATGTGAAGCCGGCCCCTTGCTGGGTCTCCTCAGAGAAAGCGTGAATACTTTGCAGATTCTGACCCGCCAGAACGCCTATGAAGCGTATTTTCACCCCTTCATGGTTTCCACGATGACAACTCATGGAGCCATCGATGTGCTGGTAGCCCACCTCACCTGCCCCGACTACGAGACCAGAATGACGAGCATCGTGTGCTTGACGCAAATGTGCCGCCGGCTCAATCGTCGGAAAGCCGCTTTCAAGGTGGGTGACGTCAAGAGGGTTTTCGTGCGCCAGAGGAAGTGTGCCAGCGATCCTCCGGGAAATGAGCCCCCCTTGGCGGAGCGTGAGAGGCAGAGGCTTCTCATCCTTTTTGCAGACTCTCTTCTTTCGCAACTGGTTGCAGATTTATACGCTGGCGGACAGCGACATGGTCGGTGTCCTCTACAAGATCCTGGCAAGTTCACTGAGGAACGGTTCCACCAGCTGCCTCACCAAGCTGTGTCTGGACTCGGTGCCGGACTCCGGCTACAACGAACGGAGGGCTTGCTTCCCGGCTATGTCCTGCTGGCGCGGTATCCCGCTACTCCTCCTCTAAACCACTGCGACAAATGTCGCGAACCATGGTAGAAGGTGAACTGTGAATTCACTAGTCCGCCATGGCCGCCCGCGCAATGGTTACGTCGCACCCGCTGGTTTCGTCGTCATCGGGAGACGACACGCCCGGTGCTACGCGACTCTATTTCCTTATTTTTCTTTGTGTCATATAACCCCTTTTGCGCGAATTAAATCTGGCATGGTGAAAAATATTTTTTGTTCATTTTCTGAATATTTAAGGCTCTTAAATGAAGTAATCCAGAAGGGCAAAAAAGTTTATCGTTAAGTTTTTTTCTTAGCGTCCACATTTGTGGACATTGCGCCTCAAAGAAGTAAAATGAGTTAAAAGCGACGAAGAAGAAAACAGACACTTCCATTTCCGATGCTCGCAAATGATCATTTCAGGAATAGTACTTAGGTAGTCAATTTGGCACAAGTTCATCGGAAAAAAATCTATTTGGAATAAAATGGGTAGAATCAGTCGTTCTGAGACGTCAAAGAAAAATGTCGCACTTCCTGCAGCGGACGCGGCTTTCGGACGAGCATCACTCTTTCCTGCAGCGTTGTGCATTTTGTATGTTCATTAGATGTGGCCAGTGGTCATATTTTATTTATTTATTTATTTATTTATACTGTCAACCCTCACTTGAGGGTCATTACAGAGAGGGAAGCATAAGATATGGAAAGCAAATACAGACATTGACACTTTCAGCAACTTCGAACAATAACAAAATAGCATATTCATTGCTCGGCGAAGTAAACAACAAGAGCACATTCAAATTTCTTAACGTCAGAACTTTCAACAATATGTCACGGCAATTTCTTCCATGCTTCTTAAACATCATTGGCTCTTTTCATCAAGGCTTCTTCTGCTGTCATATCGCCGACTTTATGACGTTTTGATGCATGACCTCGAAGTCCTGGAAACAAAACGTATTCGCGTGAAGATCCTTTACTATAAGCAGAACTAAGAAATAGCTAACTAGCAGCAGTTCAAAACGGGTGCAGTGAGGCGCAACTTCCACGATCATGGACGCAAAATTGGGCCGTGCCTTTCCGTCATTATTAATAGTCGCCTTTTACCAAAATATTGTTAAATAGCATACTGATATCTTAGCTATTACTGGCAAATACAAAATTTTATTCCCGCTTGAAAGGTACGGAGCAAACAATTAAAGATCACAGCCACTTACATGTTCTGGCGTCAAAAGTAGACGCGGCCATTTTGACTTCTACTTATGATTTTATTTTCAAGTAGGTACATCACGGGTTCTTGACGCAACATGTAGAGATGGAGGGAACAGACTGCTTATTTTCTAGATACGGAGGTGTGAACTGGGCGTTCACAAATGTGGACGTCGCGCCTGAAGGAAGTATCCATCCCGTCGAATGCGACCGTTTCGGTCGAGGGAGCCTTAATTAAACTGGAGCGGGAATTATGCGAGTGGAGAGGAGAATAAAGAGTGGAAAATTCCTGATCGTACCCCCTTGACTTGCAGTCTTCATACTTTTCTCAACATAATCCAGCCCGCGACAATGAGGCCGGCGCACTTACGCATAGAATGCCTGGAGGGGGGAGGCGACAACAGAAATAAAATGGCAATGCTGTCCGCAGTCTCTTTGAATTTCATTATGCCGGTAAGTCGCACATCTTTAGCCGTTTTCTTCTCCAGCGGTGCTTTGAAGTTCGATGCTGCTTCCTAACGATGGTCTTATTTAGGATCAGCGATGAAGTAATAACCACGCTCTGTGGCGCTTAACGCAAGACATAGAGTACTGTCGTTCGTCTAGATGGTATTTCATGTCGTCTTGGTAGGAATTGTGTGTGTAGCTGAACCTTTCTGATGTGACCTTGCCTTCTAAAAGTTGAGGACCTAATTCCCTTTCTCCAGACAGAATAAGTTCCTAGTTTACAAAAGGTCCAGTAGTTCTGATCCCAGGGCTGATTCTGGCAGTCTCACTCTATTTGCTGTGCTTGTGCCGAAGGCTGTGTCTCTTGCGCCGGTTCAAGCCGGTTTTCCTGAAGTCACTGTTCAAGATCAGAGGTGTTTCAACAACTGGCTTCTGGTGATCGGTTACACGCTCAGGAAGTTGTGTAGATGGTTCTTCACGCCTTCCCCTTTGCGGGTGTACACATTCACTCTGAGACGGCGGCGTTGCGCAAATGGCAGGGCTACAGTTGTCAGCTTAAAATGGGGTGGTATTTGCTATTTCGTCTTCGTTACTCGTGATCCGTCGGGGTAATCGGATGGTTGTCACCGGAAGCTGGAGAGGTAGTAGTCGGGCTCCAGGATGGTTTGACGGGTGCGACTTGATAAGCGGTTGCAGGTCTCGATGAAAGATTATCCTTCGTGATTTGCGGCGTGATATCGTCTATACGCGTCAATCACATTTTAGATATCTGTTCACTGAGTAGCCACTTCGCGGAAAAAATTATTTATAAGTAATTGTCTGACTCTTCATAATCACTTTAAACGACGGCGCAGTCTAGGAGATCTCGGATTGTCCATCAACCTTTCATATCTCGTCCAGAGTTTGAATGAGAGATCCCTGAAGGGTTACAAGCATATCTATGGTCGAAATTGGTGAGCTCAAATTTCTGTTATTTTCTGTTGTTTTCTGTTCTGTTGTTTTGTTCTGTTGTTGTTTTCTGTTGTTCTATTGTTCTGTTGTTCTGTTGTTTTCTGTTTTCTGTTGTTTCGGTGAGCTCGGATACCTCTCCCCGGAGAGTGTCCCTCAGCTCTTTTAATTGACCCATGACCTCACCGTCCTTGGTAGGCTCAATGTCGACAGGGAGGGTGTTCGGGCCGCGGTGCTGCTGCTGGACATCTCCAGGTTCCAGGGGGCCGGTGCGATGTGCCCAGAAGTCAGCAATGACTGGTGCAGTTCAAGGGCAAGGACTTTAAGATAAGGAGATCAAGGCGTGTCCCGGTCTTCGCGTGCCTCGAGGTCGCTCTGCGCCGTCATCAGGAGTCCACTGGGCCGTTCAATCCGGGTTTCACGGCCCCAGAATGTTGAGGAACAGGACCCTAGGCCATGGCTCCGTTAGAGACACACTTTAATCCCCTCTCCTTTCACTAGTTCATGGTGATGATCATAGCCCCTTTGACTCGCCGTATTCGTCCTTTTAGGGCGCAGCCCTTTGGAGACCGTGTCTGGGCTGAGCTTCTTCGTCCTCGTAACCGACTCAACGATTGCAAGACGGAATAGTGGAAGAAAGTAAAGGAGGAGACTCGCGAAATTCGGAGGGGAGGGCGGTTCGCCGTGGCGGCGCGAGCGCTCTCCCAAAGTGTGCGGTGGGGGAGGGGGGCAGTATGCTGTTCCCGCACTAGACGCTTGTCTGCGAGATGCTGGCAAAAACGTGAGGAGGGCGTGCGCGTGACGATGGTGTGCGTTTCCTGCCCAAGACTTGGGTCGCGGACCCTTCCTGAGACGCTCTTCGCGCCGCCAACGTGGAGGGTCATCATCGCTGCCGTCGAGAGAACGTGCTGCCGCAGCGCACTGCTGCTGTGCTCAAATATCGCATTAGGGAGTATCGTAATCGCCAGCTAATTTTTTCTCAACATCGCCTTCAGCCTGGCGTTGTACCGCGATATACCATGTGGCTAAATTGTGTTATGCAGGGCATCCAACCAGAACTGAACCGAATCTGAAAGCAACACCGAACCCGTATTTTTGCCGGAAGTGAATGCGAACCTGAACCGTTAATTGTTGAGCCCGCTTAACCCGAACCCGAACTGTACCGAAAAAGTAATAGCTGTTACCGGTTCACGAAGAAACGGTTCGACCACTCTTTGTTGATAATGTGCGGTCAATATTCGGGGATTTTCCATTTCACCAAGGGCAAATTTGTACCTCTCACGCACTTTTCTCCTTCAGAGCAATAACAACACTATTCACGGTCTGTACGTGGGCGCTAGGTGAGAGAAGGTGTGCGCGAAAAACTTGCGACCGTTATTGCTCCCGCAGCGCATACAGAGTGCGAGGCTGAGGAAGACACATTTTCAACATCATTAGGGCGATATGCAACATCTACTTTGCCTTTCCGTAGCTGCGACTGTGTAGGAGCAACCACGCACTCCAGTTCGGAACAGCGAGGGCCCACACCCTAACCATGCCACCGCGTTGCATTTCATAATTAGCTTAAAAAGGTCGCACATTTTGAAAGTGTAAATAGTTGACAAGCATTATCCGTAGGAGTGGTCCAGTGGCTAAGCCGCTGGTAAGGATGTACGTTCGATCACCCGTCCCGCGGCGGGCGTTTTTTTTATCTGCATCTAGAAGGAAAATATCTATGTGTGCTGCAATGCAATATACGAATGAAAGCGTCAACTGTGCCGCCCTGCCACATACGCTGCTCTTTATAGCCCACGCATAGCATCAAACACACCAACATTTCTCGACAAGTGTGTTTAAGTGTGAAAACGAACACTGAAAGCCTATCACTTGTTATATTATTCCGCGATGAGTTAAAACACGAATATTTTCTCCTGTCCTTCGCTGCCTTCACCATAAAATAGGCATAAAACTACGAGGTAGTTATGACTGGAGGTCTGACTGGAGGTCTGGAGGTCCGACTGGAGGTCCGACTGGAGTCCGACGTTTCACATAACCAAACTACTCATCGCTGCGATGGTGGTGAGTGCCGTAGTGCCAAATATAATATTTAATTTATTACTACGCGTAGAGGGGGCAGGGTAGTACCGGCCATTTCGCGTCTTACCTTGACGTCATTAGTTTGTCACAAACCACGAAAGTGTATCACCCGAATACAGCTAACAAGGTCATACAGTCAAACCTTGTGAATACGTACCCGCCTAATGTATAATTGTTGTTTAAACCTAGTTGCCAAGGTGCCCCCCCCCAGCCTTCATTTAACCCCATGTATTGGGTGCCCTCTTGTTGTTTAAACCTAGTTGCCAAGGTGCCCCCCCCCCCAGCCTTCATTTAACCCCATGTATTGGGTGCCCGCTTAAGCCGTAGCCACTCATTGCCCATCAAACGGTTAGTCGTACTATTTTCTTTCTTGTTAAACACGCACAGGCACAAAATCAGAAAAAACTCCCAAGCATTTCCCCGAGGGTGAACATGGTTAAGTGCGAATGCACGGGGTGATGCTATGAGGGGGAGTAAAGTTAAAATCCGTTGGCATTCGCCCGTGAGCGCGCGCGAGCCGACCCACGGAGGTCTGGCAGTTTATCGCTGCATATATAGGGGGGTACGCCGCGCCGAGCGCGCCGAGCCAGGTGGCTGAGAGAGGAGGCGAGCGCAAGGGGAGAGGGACAGCGGCGCACGGCAGCTGCAGCCGAGCGAGGGGGAGAGGAGAGAGTGTGACGTCACGGTGGAGAGAGAGGCGCGCGGCAGCTGCTGGGGAGAGGAGGCGCGCTGTGACGTCATACCATGACGTCACGGCGCGAGGAGCGGTGCGGGGAGCGGCGCGTACCCGCGCAGCCACGGCGAGGAGGCGGAGCGAGCGCGGTCACGTGGTGAAGTGACGTCACCGCGCCGTTGCTACCGACGCTCCTCTCCGCTTCGCGCCGTTGCTAGGGAGAGGAGGACTGCGGACGCCACCGCCGCCGCCGCCGGCGGTGGAAGGTTTGGGGTCGATTATAAAGTGCATTCGCACTTAAAAATCTCATGTACGTAGATGTCCGACGCTCGAGCTGCGACGCGCGGACGACAGTCTCCAGCGATAGTGACGTTGAAACATACCCACCATGACGTATTTCTTGCTCATAGAGGTGTTGCTGATTGAAGCGCACAAAACCAATGCCTTCGAGATAAGCGTCTTGCAGTGGCGTCGGAACTATTTCTTTCCTGTGGGGAGCCAAATTTAGGCTACCACAAACATAATCATCATCAACAGCATCATCATCATCATAATCAATTAAATTGCCACGAACCATGTATGGGTTTGTTATTTATTGTTTGTTTCTACTGCCAGGCCACGCCCGGCTGTGTTATCTGCGTTCCAAACCAAGCGCTTCTTCCATTCTTTACTTTTATGCCGCACGGGCTATCACATTCAGATAAGCAGACTGTTTCGCCATAACGTCACTAGCCCAGAATAATCTTCTGTGATCTACAATGTTCTGGATGTGAATCGACGGTTCCCGAAACACTTGCGCCGAAAGATAAAAAGCCTGCAGAGAAGACGCCGCGGCATCGTCGACACTCACCCGCACACGTCACTTTGTTGACTCATGTACAATGTACAGTGTTCTGTATGTGAATCAATGTTCTGTATGTGTTCTGTATGTGCTCATGTACAATGTTCTGTATGTGAATCGACGGTTCCAGAAACACTTGCGCCGAAAGATACAAAGCCTGCAGAGAAGACGCCGCGGCATTCCGATCGTCGACGCTCGCCCGCACACGTCAGTTTGGTGACTGCTGCTTCGCCGCCTGTATTCTTTGAGTTGTTAGGGGAGCACAAGTTCGCTCCAATAAACTTGTTTTCCTCGAAGACAACTGCGTCGTCTTTGGCTTCGTGACAATATCATTTTTAAAGCAAAGCTTTTTACCTCTACCCCCCAAGGGTTCTTTCGCGACCGTTGGTGTCACCAGAAAACTCCAGCGAACAAATAAAAGAATTTACCGGCACCGCCGGGAATCGAACCTGGAACTAATGGACTAACAAAGCCAGAGCCCGTTGTCTTAGCGATTTAGCTACGAGCCCACGCGAAGACGTGGAAAACAGGTGGTGTACTCACCAAGCACATCTGCGGGTTTACCCCCTGCGTTATCGCTGAATGCCACGTGAAAGCTTCACGCGACCACTCACGCCCGTCTAGCGGCCCTGTGCGCACCTTGCTCATGTGCTGACTTCCCAAAATTAAAGGAAGCTCACACCAATGAATGGCATCTCACTTCTAGTACGCCAATGGGCTAAAGCCTGTGGCCTCCAGTGTTCACGTAAAGAATCACAGCTACTTGTCGTCCGCCCTCACACCAAACCAAAGAATACATTCAAATATTCCTTGATGGCCAGGCCATCACTCCAAGCCCCTGCATCAAGATCATGGGCCTACTTTCCCAGGCCAACACCAAGAGTGACGTATCCTTGCAGCGCCTCAAAAACAGCATTAATCCAATCATACACATGATCAGGCGAGTTGCCACCAAGCAGCGAGGCCTAAAGGAATCCGCTACCTTTTGATTAATTGAAGCTTTTGTCCTGTAGAGAGTCACTTACGTCAACCCACTGTCTTCTTGTCGATAAGGAAGACATATAGATGCTTTATATAATGCTTAGAAAGGCGGTCGAGCAGGCCATTGGTCTTCTCATGAGTGCGTCCACACAGGGGCTGCTTAGCACGGGGCTCCACAACACGGTGGAAGAGCTGATAGAAGGCCGTCTTTCTAACCAGAAGGTCCGACTAAGAACTGCGGTGGGTAACCACATGCTTCACCAGATTGGCTGGGCGGCCCAGAATGTCACTCCGCTTGACGTTCTCCCAGACTCTTGGCGACTAAAACTAAAGATGCTCCCTTTGCTTACAAATATGAACCCCTCACATGACGAGGGTTCACCGAAAAGCACGGGCTCAAGCGCTAAATACCACCCTCGGTGGGGTTCATGGAGTTATCCACACAGATGCCTCCAAACATCGAGGGCAGGAATACGCCATCATCGTGGCTACCTCCAGAACCAACCTCCTAGCGTGTACCCCGCTTAGGACCCAAGAAATGACGGCAGCAGCAGAGGCAGCCATCACCTTGGCTCTCGCTCAACCAGGAGTGCGGAGTGTAGTCACCGATTGCCAGCAAGCCTACTGGAATTACCAGTCGGGTTAGGTGTCCTGACCTGCCCTGCGCGTACTAAAAAACACTCCCCAAACGGTTCTATTCAGCTCATCTGGACCCCCCTCACGCTTCAATGGAAGGCAACAAATACGCCAACCCAACAAGCCTGCGCTTTCACCTCCCGTTCTATTGAGCTGCACGAGGACAATCACCCGCTTGTCACGTTCAGGGAGATAACCCAGCATTATCGCCTTCTGAGACAGACCGTACCTTCGCCTTACCCTGACCTTTCCAGAGAACAACAAACTACCCTACGGCTCATAAAATCCGGGCTCCTTCCCACAGCCTACGCGTCTTCACTTAATGTATCCGAATCGCTACGACGCTGAATGTAAATTTTGCGCAGAAGTAGGAACACTCCGCCCCGTAATCGGGGTGTGCGACTTCAGCCCTGAGCACCCTCCTCTCTTTCTGTCAACTACCCAACAAGAGCAATGGGAGATCCTGCTGTCGAGGCCCTCTCTACCTACCCAGCTTCAGCGGGTGGACAGAACACAGGCCGCGCGGCCTGCGTATGGGCCCCACAAAAGAAGGACTCACTCCCCAGGGCTGCACTCTGGGCCGTTCATAAAACTGAACAGCAGTATTTCTTACTCCTTCTCCTTCTCTGCCGCAAATCTCGTCGCCTCCGTCCGCGGCGCAGAGACGGAGAAGTCAGATCGTCTAACACCGAGTTGGAGCTTACTTTGATTTTATAAAAAAAAGTTTCCACTCTTGTGCTACACCAATACAACTCAACCAAACACCGTTCATGCATCATGCATTGATTTAACTTTACCAAGAATATCTCTCTGAAGTAATAAATGGTGTTGTTAAGTGCATTACACTTCTCTCTGGTTTTGCTATTTGTAGAGCGATGTGAGTGAATTTAAGTGACGTCGTATGGGTAATCGTTATGGGGGCCGTTTACAGCTTTGCTTTTCAACCACATTCACTGGGTGGATTGGCGCGATTTTTTTATGGTTGTTTTTTCATACATCGTAGTTAGTTTTCTTTAAAGGGGCCCTGAAAGGCATTTTGAGCACACTAAATGAACTAGCGCAATCGCTAGATTGGGTCGCCAACGTCACCTGTGCCAAGTATTACTCTTTTACGCGCAGCGGAAAGCTCACACTTTTGTTGCAAAGTTTGTCGCTTTTTTCTCACCCTTTCCTTCGTGTTTTTGGACGCCGCCATCTTCACATGTCTACATCATCGATTCCCAGATGTTCGTCATGAGCTAGACATCCTGCTATTGGGCGGCTTTTTCACGCACTTCCGGCAAAGAGATGAGTCGTCTGCTCAGCGTCGGCTCGCCGGCTGATCTGCCAGCGGAGTGCCGAAGTGGTTTGACATTTTACGACAAACGAAACAAGTGTAAACAAACGCTTAACCGTTTGTATTGAATGCAACACGGCCATAACACGACGTGGATTTTATCTTACGTGAGTACGTACCATAAAGAAAGTCCCGTGGCACTTCTTTGGTGCAATCGCAGAGAACGCCCTGAGCCGAATGCCCGGGTTTGATGCGTACATTTTATTCAACTTCAAAACAATCCAGAGATGCGTTTCGAACGAACGCAACGTCACAACATGCGTTGCAAGTCTGAACCGCGATTGACAGACGATGATTTGCCTCCTCCTGCCCGTCGTAAATTCGGCACTCACCTCACACCCGGCTTGCGGGGACGAGCAGCAAGTCACAACTCTGGCGCGCAAGCGAGAAGGCTTTTAGCCAGGCACACTGCACATACCCCATGCGAGGTTGAGTGGTACGTCGTTCGAGAAAGATAATCCAGACCATGGGAAGCACTACCCACCCGCAGAAGTACAATGTCGCATTTCATCGCGAAACGAACGCGTCTACAACACACAGGAGGCGATGCACACACACACACACAGCTTCGGTCGCTGCATTGGCTTAGCTGCAAGCTTCGTTCGGACAATCAGCGATGCTACGACGATACAGAGCTGCGTGAGGACGACGTGCTAACCACTTCACGTATTTAAAAACACAGGGGCAAAGAACTAGGTTCATCGGAAGTAAAAAATCTTTCCTCCATTATAGTGCCTGAAATATACTGGCTAGTGTGCCGAGGGCGGGCTCCAGGCGGGCGCCTGGAGCGATGTACGCGGCCGTCTGCCGCTTGGGGCGCTGCCGTGCGGGAGTGTGCGCGTTCATCCGGCCCGAGCAGATCGCGCGGTTACCTCCGAGCTGCGTAGCAGACGGCAGCGCGGCAGAACTTTCCATTCCCGCTTGCGACGAAAGCGAGCGAAAGCGACGGGAATTCTGTCGCGCAACCAAAATTTGTCCCGACCATTCGACAAAAACGATCGTCGCGCGACAAAGCGACGGAATTCCTGCCGCTCTCACTCTCTTTCGTCGCAAGTGCGAACGGGCCTTTATGCGCAATCTCCGCCCCACATAAAACAAGCTCTTGCTTGTCGCCTGAGCATACGGTTGATATCTGACTACGTTACACTGTGCTTGCCAGTGTATTTAAACGATGTCACTAGGTTGAAACGCACGCGCTCGGCGTGCAGCTTTGTAAACGCAAGTGGTTTCACATACGCACGCTATTTTGCTGCTAATAGAGTTTTAGTACAGCGTTTGTGGCCTTTGCATACGCTAAACGCTAAATTTTTGCGTCCCGCTAGGTGACACCGCGATGGGAGTTTTAGTAGAGCGTCTCATCAGTTTTGCGTAGTGACACACTAATGCATACGGCGCCATCTGTCAAATGTTTTCCGAAATGTCTCGCCGGCTGATCTGCTAGCGGAGTGCCGGAGTGTTTGGACATTTTACGACTATCCAAACAAGTGCAAACAAACGCTTTCCCGTCAGTGTTGAATGCAACACATGGGCGCAACTTGTCAGAACACGGGTTCTCGCTGATCGAGTGCAGCGTTGGTTTGCTCTTCGCCTTCACGTTCATCGCCGCTGATAAAGCGATCCGATCCGGCGCGTTTTGTGCACGGGTTCTGTGTCGGTTGAAAATGTCTTTTTTCACATGCCGCCGGTAGTAGGAATTACAACCACCGCAAAATAACACCCGGCACCAGCGGGGCCACATCTGAGACCGCGCTTTTTGGATAAACAGTGCGCGGTGCACCAAAGGGAACGAGCGCACGATTCTCCCCACGCGGCTGCGAGTTCGCCGCCGATACTAACTGCAGGTACACCGCGAAAGGGCGAGGCCAGGCCGCACACATGCGGCCAGGTCATTCGTTCGCTTTTCCAGCCTGTGTCCATGGTGTCTACAGAGATGAAAAAGCCGAAAGAGCTGGCCCGTAGCAGACGGCAGTCTGTGGGAGCGCAATAGCGGAAGTACGTCACCGCTGAGGAGCGGAGCATCATGGGAGGGGAGGCCAACAGCGAAGAAACAGTTGAAAGGAGGAGGAAATACGGCGCGACGATAATTCGCGGTTTTTTATTTACGATTTCTCAGCTAATACTCATCGCTTTAACAAAATTCTTGCAGGAGGAGATTGCTAATACATTGCTTTATTTGGTTACATGTACATTCATGCATCGGCGGAAGGCATTTCAGGACCCCTTTAAATACTTCTACAGCGTCTGTACAGCGCTGGTACAATGACTAGTGTGCAAAAATTATCACAATTGACCCACCAACGTAAAACCAAATGAAACCCAAACAAATATTCACTGTGCATCATAGGTGCTGGCGAGAAGAGTAAAAAGGTCAGTTATTGACTTCATGACGACTGTGCTTTCTACACCAGGGAACGGTAGCACCCACAATTCTAAACCATTTTCATTTATCAGTGCAAAAGAGCAGTGCACATGTAAATAAATAACAAAATTTAAAAAAATGGAAAAGAACCCATACTTAAAGCATGCATATTCATGCCTCCTAACCGCGAACATACTACAAGACGTGCACAATTAATGCTTCCAAATGAAGGCTTACACGATGAATATTGGCAAAGCAAGTGAGGTAAATACAAAGCTCAGTTGAAGAAAGAAGCTATGCTATGAGTTATCATGTGCATATACATTGAACCATGTGTATAATAATAATAATTTATTATTAGAGTACGTGCATGCACAACGCATAATTTTTTTTAATTTTGTAGCAGGTATTCCTGATTGTCTGGTACCTCATTATATTAGTAAAATTGCAGCGGTATGATACGGAAGCTTCATACTTCGTAATATACAACCGCACTGTTGATATGTCGGCTGACAACTTGTTGAAGCGGGAGTAATTATGCGATTCGTGCAAGCCGCTTAGGGAACCATGCTTCCCTAAGAAATCTGAACTGGTTAGCGCAAGGAGTTATTGGTCATACTGCCCAGTGTAGCTGGCTAGTATCATGATAGTACGACCCGGATACAAAAGTCAAAGCCAATATACCATCCATCCTTTGATTGATACCGTAGGGATCGAATATTTTAACGGGGAGATTAGCGTGCGGAACGCTTCATACGAAGACTATATATCTGCTGAAAACGAGCAACGCCGAAATCACTATATTTTCATATTTGAGGGAATTCATTAGGCGGAAAATAGTGTCTAATTAGAGACGAGCGCCATTGGGATTTCGACTGAATATTGTCTGAACCTTAGCCATTTTGCCTTCTTCAAATAAACCTAACCTTGTTTGAGCCGTCTGGGACTTAGCAGAAGTCTTCAGGTGCCACTTGACTGGAGGAGCCGTGCTCCCCCTGCACCCCTTGTTCCAACACCACTGCACACTAGCAACTGTAAATGCATTGTACCAAGGAAGCGGGCTTCTATTTCTATCACTCGTAATTATTTCACAGTGCTGTGTCAATTGTTTTATATTTGCGAATTTTCTTGGAACCTAACTTTTCATTACCGACGCGGTTTTTCAGTGGCTGCAAGAAACAGCAAAAGGTTTCCCGTCAAAAATCTCCTAAGAGAATTAATAGTGTAGACAATGGATCAACCACAAATTTTTATAATGTAATCGGAGATGGACGCGAGAACTCTCTGGGACGTTTGGCGTGGAATGACTCGTAAAAGTATGCACGAATTCCAGCTCAGCACGTGTGTGTCGGAACAGCACAAACTTTTGGGCGACCATTCATTAAAGCTTTTTTTTTTACTGGAACGGTATGCATAATGTGTTCAAATTTATCTTTCAGTAAAATGTTTTGCAAATTTGTAAGTTACGTGAGAAGACTTACGCAAGTGATCGCGAGAGCTATATTGCCACTTTTTACTGTCTGGAGTTATTCGTGTACGATGAATAGTAGCGCCATTATAAACTTCTAGCGCAGTCGGCCCAACGACATGTCTTGCAGTCAGCCACCGGGCTGGGAAACAGCGAGAGTAGTTTTTACCGCTTCTTATAGGCGGCAGCACTTTCTTTGTTGAAAATGCCCTGAATGGCAGTCAAGCAAATGTTGTGGGACGTGACCTATTTGGTCATGCAAAAACTGCAGGGAAAAAAGAGAGAAACCAGATGTACAAAATTACGTAATTCTAAACAAAGCATCCGAATACTTGGCCGTCGAACAAAAGCATTATGGGCTTTGCGAACTGTAGTGATTGAGCTAAAACAAAAAAGGATTCAGGCTTAAAGGGGCCATGCAGGCAAAACGCAAACTTGGTTCATTCGAAAGATAGCCTCGCTAGAATCATCGTGACAACACTTTATCGTAAACTTCGCTGAAGTAAGCTATATAATTACGAAAAAAGGGAATAGCCCTGCGGGCCACTAGCTCATTTCCCGCAGCAAAAGCACCTATGATGTCATATGCCGAGCTTTTTATTTATTTATTTTCATTTATTTATTTTACCCTCTGGGCATACAAGCATTGTAGAGGAGCAAAATGAGCAAAAGAGCAAAAGTGATGTCAGAAGCACGCGACAAGTGTTTAACCATTGTACACACAAAAATACAGTAAAAAGGTTAAGCAAATGCACTAAACGCAGCCGTAAACGCAATCACTCCTGGAGCAAAGGAAAAGCAAATGGTTAACGCACATCATTCGCCGTAAAAGAACACAGAAACGGCCAATCGACACATGCATACAATACACTAATAAAGAAACAATACACAACAAAAAAGCACTCCTTACTAGGAAGTAGAAGACAAAAAAAAACAAAAAAACTTACAACAAATTTGAATTTGACAATGCTTCCCGGAAATGGTCAGGGTTAGTAATGCAAGCTAATGAAGCAGGCAGGTGGGTCCACTCACGGCACGTTTTCGGTAAAAAAGAATGGGAGTAGGTGACAGTATTTTGGTGCGAGATATGAACTTTGTGACGATGGTCAAGACGTTCAGATATGAAACGTGCGGGTTGTATCCAGCGTGATTGGAGTACATGGTTATTATGATACACTTACTGGAATATGCACTAACGGGACAGTTTTCTACGTGTAGCGAGAGGAGTTAGGTTCAGGCTGGATTTCATAGAAGTTACAGTGGCCGTTTGATGATAGTTAGAAATTATGAATCTCGCAGAACGGTTTTGTACAGCTTCAAGTTGGTTAGTGAGATTAGTATATCCAGGATCCAAGGTTGAAGAAGCATACTCAAGTATGGGGCGCACGTAAGTAACATATCACTGTTTTTTGAGAGAAGAAGGGGCTAAGAAAAATTGTCGCTTTAAGTATCCAATCATGCGGTTAGCCTTAGATGTTTTAAAATCAATATGTCGGCACCAGGAGAGATTGTTAGTTATGTGCACAACAAGTTATTTATACTCCACTACGGACTATAACAGGGTACTGTTCAGAAAATAACCAGGACAAATAATTGATTACGGGATATCCTCATCACTTTACATTTAGTTATTTTGATCTCCATATTCCAGAGTTTGCACCAAGTAGAAATATTATTAAGATCAGATTGTAGGCATTGAACGTCAGATGAACTAGTAGTGTTGCGATAAAGCACACAATCATCAGAAAAGAGGCAAAGAGAAGAAGAAATATTACTAGGTAAGTCGTAATGTATATTAGAAACAAGTAAGGGTCCCAGTACAGAGCCCTGAGGTACACCTGAGCCCACAGGTACCTCAGGGGAGTTAGTTTGGTTGCCACACACAAACTGAGTTCGGTTAGAAAGAAATACTTCTATCCATTGTAAGACTTGGGGATCAATTTTCAAATTGCGTAATTTCAGTAGGAGAAGTTGATGATTAACGTTATCGAACGCTTTGGGAAAATCTAGAAAGACACAGTCAGTTACAAAAGAGGAGTCAAGAAATGCATGCAAGTCATTGGTAAACGTAATAAGTTGAGTTTCAAAAGAGACGTTTTTTCTGAAACCATGTTGGGAATTATGAAAAAAAAACTGATTAGACTCGAGAAAGTTAACCAAATGAGTGAATATTATGTGTTCGAGGATTTTACAAGCGATTGAACTAATGGATATGGGACGGTAGTTTGAGGGCTTATGCGTGTCACCTGACTTGTAGAGTGGACCCACCCTGCCGGTCTTCCATTCCCTGGGCAAGTAACTCTCATCAATAGATTTGGTGTAAATGAAGTACAATATAATTGAGCTCTACTCCTTAGTATTCTGAAGAAATTTAGAGTTAATGTCATCAGGACCACAGGATGACGACCTTTTGAGTTTAGATATTATGGCTGCAATACCAGCGGGATCAAGAGCTAATGGGTCCATAGGGAAAAAATTAGACTTATGCATGTGGGGGAAATCACTGATAAAGGGGTCGGAAAAAGAATTCGCGAAGCTATTGTTAGGTACAGAGGCACAGAAATGGTTCGGAATTGGTTCTCCCGACATGTCTAGCAGACAAATGTTACACTCCTGCTTCGGCTTCACAGTGCTCCAAAAACGCTTAAGGTTAGTTTTCAATAAGGAGGGTAAGGTACAGTGGAAAAAATTACTTTTAGCTGTTTTTAGAACTTTCGCGTAGGATGCTGTTGCTAGCTTATACGTAGTCCACCGCACCGGACTTGACGATTTTTTAGCAGCACGGAAAAACCTGGCTTTCTCATTAGATATCCTTTTAAGATATCGCATATACCAGGGAGCATTAGTATTGGTGTACACATTCCTCAAAGGTATGTATTTATTGATTAATTCTAGAACCTTACATCTGTAAGAGGACCATAAGTTTTCCCAGCTTTGTTCCATGCCGCATATCAGCAAAGTATCCATAAAGGCGCAAATTTCAGCGTTTATAGCCTCAAAGTTAGCTCGGTTATAATCTATGATTTGTTTTAGACGCTTAGGTTTTCGATTGGAAGGAAGAGAAAAAATAAAGTGAAGCACTGCGTGATCACTTAACCCCGGCAGGTGCGTAATGGGGGATGTTATGTCAGGGGATGACGTCAGAATTAAGTCAAGAAAAGAAGATGTTGTAGACGTGACACGTGTTGGTTGGCAGACTAGCTGTGATAAACTAAATTCGGCACAGACATTAAGAAAACACGAAGCCTCGGCAGACGCAGGATCGGCAAAGGGACACGCATGCGCCCATTTGACTGTTGAAAAATTAAAGTCACCGACAAGGAAAAGTAGAACACCCGGACAACGCACGGCAATATGTTTCAAGCAATCGTGAAGACTCTCTTAAAAACCACCAGCACTAGAGGGGGGCCGATAACAAACGCCAAATATGAATTTTTTTGAAATTGTAAGTTATGCAACACCAAAGAATCTCTACATTAGAATGAAGCATCATTAGAAAAGACTGCAAATGGTCACTAGCAGCAATTAAAACACCACCACCGATTTTACAACCACGGTCACATCTATACACCACGTACTTTCTGTTGCAATGAAAACTGGGCGAATGTCTGAGGCCGGCAAAAGCAGACGCAAGTTAGGCAGGGCTTATATTCTGACCGAGCGAGCTAGTTGCGCTTAAATTTAAGACGCATTCTTTTAATCGCTGTGAGAATTGTGGGCGAACAATTAAAGTTTTGAACGAACACGTAAACATCCAAGCAGTTAGTGCGTCACTTTGCCGGCTGGCACTGCCTCACACAGCCGCCGGACGCGTTGGACTTGTCTGAAACAACATTGACCACCTAACATAAGCGTCACGTCGCTTACATGACGATGTTTCCTGATGATGATGATGGTTGGTGCTTAATGGCACAAGGCCAACGAGGGCAAAGAGCGCCAGATAAGAAGTTACGGAATTTTGATGAGACCGTACATACTAAAACATGTGATTAAAAGTAAAAGTGATGCAAAACAAAATACAATGGAGATGGCTGGTGTATAGGGCCAGGATGATTACACGTGATATGACAAGAGCTGCAGAAATTTTACCTCTGCTAAAAACTTAAAAACACGTTGACTAGAAAACATGGGTTCGTCGGCTAAAAAGTATGATGGGTGCAAAGGAATGTGTCGTTTGTATAATTCAGGGAAATTTTTGTGTGTGTTGTGTCAAGTGCCTTGCAAGTGATTAGTATGTGGACTACGGATAGGTCCCTTCCACACCAGCTACTCATGGGTCGCTAAGATCCAGTGATCAGGTGGGAGTGCGTCACATGTGTGTGGCCTATCCGCAGCCTAGCCAGAGCGACTTCGGTGTATCTGTTGTGCGAGTCAGTTATGCAGCGTCCCAGTTGTGGTTTTATTACGTGTAGTTTGTTGTCTGTTTACTCCAGCGTAGTTGCCATGTGTTACGAAGGTGTCGTCTGATGTGTGTCTTTATATCGGTGTAAGGTACGGTTGTTATGTCGACTGTGGTCAAGAAAGCAGCAGCACCAGCCATTTCATCAGCGGTCTCATTGCCAGGGATCCCACAGTGACCTGGTGCTCAGCATATAGTTATTTCTAAATATGCAGCATATGCAGTCATTATAACCTTTTAAAGAACATTGATTACATAGTTTTTATACGACCTTACTGAAGATAGTGCCTGCACAACGCTTAGAGAATCTGTGTAGACGATGGACTTTGGAATTTTATGTTCGAGGATGTGATTTGAAACGAGTAAAATGCCATACGCTTCTGCCGTTTAAATACTGCTATGAAAATTAATTGTTTTAGTAAGGCTAAAATTTGAACCGTGCGCTGCACAAGCGACAGCAGAAGAAGTTTTCGACGCATCGATATAGAATTCTGCGCACCTGTACTTGTCCTTTAGGAACAGGAAGTGCTGCAGAATTGCACTCCTGTGTACCCTATTTTTTCTAGTTGCGTGAATGACAAGTCGCATGATATAGGACGTAGATGCCATGGTGGAATGAAATTATGGATAGGCGTCTTGTGCGTTTTTGACATAGGGACCGTGAGTGCAGAAGCCTCCTCCCTCACTGTGAGAGAGAAAGGTAAGGAAATAGATGACCTATTTAAAACTAGTTGCAAGTTTCATGTATTGTTCATGATGGATTATAAGGGTGGTTGGTAAGAGACACGATCTTAGAAGCATACAGCACGTCAACATATTCCCGCTGATGCTCTAGGCGCCATTTGTCGCACTCGACATAAAGACTTTCGACAGGGCTAGTGCGGAAAGCGCCGCATGAGAGGCGAAGGCCAAGGTGGAGCACTGGGTCGAACATTTTCAGTGCGGTCTTTGTGGCCGACCCATACACGACGCTGCCGTAGTCGAGCCGAGACCCCACCAAGGCTGTGTATAGGCGCAGCAGGAGTTGTTTGTCGGCCCCATAAGATTGATGTGAAAGGACTTTAAGAATATTTATTGTTTTTAAGCATTTGCGTTTGAGCTGTTTGGTATGAGGAATGAATGTACGTTTTTCATCTAATAAAATGCCTAAAAACTTGTGCTCCTTGTTCAGAGGAATCGGCACATTCGCAAGAGTGACGTGTGGGTCCGGGTGGACACCACGCTTCCTGGAGAGCACAACACAAGAGCTCTTTCCGGGATTAATATTAAAACTATTCTTTTCAGCCCAGCCGGCAAGCTTCTTGACGCCGAACTGGACTTGACGTTCGCAGATGGACATGTTACACGATTTAAAGGATATGTGGACGTCGTCTACATACATGGAATAAGAGATTGTAGGTGGCAATGCCTTTCCAAGAGAGTTCATCTTAGCTATGATGAGCATGCAGCTCAACACTCCACCTTGCGGCACGCCATTTTGTTGCACATGTACCTTTGACAGTGCAGAACCAACTCTGACGCGAAAGGTTCTCTTCGACAAATAACTAGCAAGGGTGTTACACATTTACCGGAAACACCGAATGACTTGAGGTCAGTAAGGATCCCATAACGTCAAGCGGTGTCGTACGGCTTTTCGAGGTCGAAAAACACAGTTAAAAATACTGTTTATGCACGAAGGCATCCTATATATGTTTCAAGAGCTACGAGTTGATCGTTCGTGGATTGCCCCGCCCTCAAGCCTGCCTGGCAGCTCTCGAGAAGGCCGTTGTACTCCAAAATGTACACGAGCCTGCGATTTATCATCTTTTCGTGAAGCTTGCGTAGGCAGCTCGTCAGGCTATGGGACGGTAACTTGAGGGGGATGACGGGTCCTTCCCGTCTTTCAGGAAAGCTACAACTAAAGCCTCCCTCCAAAAGTTTGGAATGTGCCCCGAAAGCCAAATCTTGTTACATAGGTGGGGGAGTGTCAGAAGAGTGTCGGAGTGTAGGTGCTGTATCATTGTATGTGATGTTGTCTGTGCCTGGACCTGAGAGTTTACAAGTGCTCAGAGCGGCCAGCTCATGAAGTGAAAACTCAGAGTTATAAGAGGAGGTTGACTTGTCGTTATCAAGTAAAGACTTCTTTTCGGCCGATAGTTTGTGTTTCATGAAAGTGTTAGTGCAGTTTGCAGAACTGGCAACGTGTTGGAAGTGATGATGATGGTTGGATGTTTATGGCGCAAGGCCAACTGGGGCAAAGAGCGCCAAAACAAACGTGTTGGAAGTGTTGTGCGAGTGTGTTAGCTGGTCTTCCAGTATGTCCCCTTTTGTACTAACCAGGGGCAGGCTGTGTGTCTGTTGTCCTTTTAGATTGTGCATTCGTGTCAAGACTTTGCGAGTGTCAGTGTATGAGTTTATGGATGTTACGAATGAGCGCCAGCTCTCGTTTTGCCTCACGGCACACACCTTTTCCCATCTCCTTTGCCCTTTTGAACAATAAAAGGTTTCCCGACGTGGGGTACCGGCGGAGGATACCTCACGCCCGGTTCTGGGCCTCTCGCGACCGCCTGCAGTCCTCATTCCACCATGGCCTCCTCTGGTGGCGCGGGGCCCAGGATGCGCGTCGTGAGGAGTTGGGCGGCTTCATGTCCGTGTAGGTGTGTTATGGATGTGCAGTGTAGTTTGGATATTTCTGTAAATGAATTTCAGTTTGTTCTTGCTTCATTGAACATATTATAGGAAGGTGAACTGGTAGGGCCTTTGCCGATGTATGTTAATGAAGTAGGGAAGTCGTCACTACCGTATGGATTCGTGTCCACGTCCCATTCAAGAGATGGAAGAAGTACTCCCGATCCTATAGTGAGGTCAAGGTGTGAGTAAGTGTTGTGTCCTATATTATATGTTGGCTGTTTCTTGTTGAAAAGGCATGCTCCCGACGATGTTAACAATTTCTCAATGAGGCGACATCGGGAATCGGTGTGGGAAGAGCCCCAAAGAGAATTATGTGCATTCAGGTCGCCTATCAAGATGTAAGTTTCAGACAATTGATCTACCAGCCCTTCGAAATCCGAGATCGACAGCTGGAAGTCAGGCGGTATGTAAACGGAGCATACTGTTATTAATCTGTTAAATATTATTGAACGAACCGCAACAGCTTCAATAATAGTGTTTAAGGAGATTGTATTACATGCAATGCATTTTCGAGCGACAATAGCCACACCGCCAGCAGAGTGTGTGCATCCGTCTCTGTCTTTCCTAAAAACCATTCAGGAAGTTTGTATTTTTCCTGCTCAGATGAGTTTCCTGCAGGCACATTATACTTGGTTGCTTGGTGTGCAGTATCTCATATACATGGTCAAGATTTTTGATGGGGCCTCTACAGTTCCATTGTACAATATTTTCCCTTCCCATTATTTGCAATAGCGACTGGAAATGTGTGAGAATGGGTATTTATGTATTGTCTTTCGGGGCTGTGACTCTTGGTTTTTTTTACTTATCAGCAGGTTTGGACAATGGTACCCGTTGCTTCCGCTGCAATGCAGAGAGGTATGGTCCAACGTCCATGTCTTCGTTGGACGTCCTCGGAGTGCCCAAGGGATTGGGCTCCTTGGGCCTAGCACCCTTGTGGGTGCTGTTTTCTGCAACCGCCGCCACCGATGGCATCGGCACTGCCAGAAGTGGCACAGGTGGTGCGGCAGGGGCGGGATCTGCCGCGGGCTCCCCCATCTCTATCTCCTCCGTACCCTCACTTGAGCTTTGGGCAGGTGGAGAAGTAATGGTGGCTGCAGCAGCGCCCAGAACTGACTGAGTTGCCACCACAGCCACTGCTGACTGAGTAGGTGGTGTGGTAGCGGGTTGGGCCGCCGGAGGCAACCCGAGGGGGTCGGGAGCGGGACCAAGTCCGACTCGCGGTACTGGGTTCCCGCCGAAACCAGACGCCGCTCCACCCCACCGCGAGCTGCGTTGGCGTACCATGCGGCGTACCATCTGCCATGCGGGTTTGTTTCAGGAGGATTGTAGATTGCGGCTTAGTTTTTACTTCAACTATCACTTCTCCAGTTCTGAGTTTTTTGGCGTGGTATGTTTTGCCGATGATCCCTTCAAGGAATTTGGAAACAAGAAATGCGGATTGAGAGGTAACTGGCTTCGATTTATCAAAAAACGAGGGTAGTTGTCTTGCTTTGGGAGCGAGATGGAAAGCAAAGCAGGAAAAGAAACTTCGGTGCGGCCCCTTTTCAGGGACCGATCACGTTTGAGGGGGGGGTTGGAAAATGCCATATGATATAGAAAAAAACAGGGAACGGGGGGTACTTTCTTCGTCAGCCTTACCCTGATAGCTGAAGAGGCCCCAGCCCTGCCTGGTAAACAGAGAGGGAGCCCATCCGCCGGAGCTTGACCTGGGCTCAGGCGGCCACCGTTTGTGCTTTCTACCCTTCACCATAATACAACACATCGCCACGGTTGGATCCAGCTTATGATTGGAGGCTCAGGGTCCGCGGTGTCGCCAACACCGTCACCAAGATTACTCAGGGTGCCCCGTGCGGGGGACAATGTTTCCTGAGTCATAGCTTGTGTTTTAGGAAACGATTAGTATGAACTATAATAAAAATAGGGCAGGTATACAAGCCCGGCCGTAAACAAAGTGCGAACATTGGCAGTGATGATGATGATGATAATGATGCTTGGCCGATTCTCCCTTTGTAACAAGGTGGCGTTGCACACCGACATTAGTCGTAACGCCGCTGTACAATCACCTTGTAAAAAGCCTTTATAAAATTTTTGTTCTAGTCGGACTTTTCCCACAAACATTCTAACCTTCTTATAATAACCTCTATTGCTGTCCAATTCCCTTTTGCGTTAATCTTAAAGCCAAGGGCTCCCGGAAGCTGGATGTCTTCCTCATTGAGGACTGGAAGAATAAGTTTGCACTCCGTTACAATATGTCACGTGGTTTGTGGCTCCCTGCCGAACGTGCGCACAGTTCTTCCTGTACCGGGTCGTGGATAACCGTTTTTGTCGGCAAGCAACCCGCCCGGGCTTCAAAAAGTAATGCACTCCATTTGGTCTTATCAAAGAACTTTTCCCTCGTGGTCTCCCGCCTCCCGTTTGTTTATATATCTAAGAACTGTGCGTCCATCCTCTTTTTCGAGGTCGCTGCCCCTGATTCGTTCAGGTCTTTTTTTATTACCCTGGTCGTTTCCCCTGCGCTTCCAGCTTTATTATACTTTGTCCTGAGCCTTTGGTTCTTTTCCTCCACTGTGTCTCCATTGTGTGTCCACTGTGTGTCCACGCTGGCATCGATGCACCGGACTTGGAGTAGTGGAACGCGGTAAATTTAAATTGACTTAAGCAAACGTCTAGCGTGCAATCTTGGGAGAAACGAGGCCGGAGAGGAGAGAGAGAGAAAAACTTTTATTCCTGGCGAGGCTTAGTCCTAGCGAGTCTCTCTTTGGTGGGGAAGACCCGCCAGGTAATCTTGAGCCCTAGTGGTGATCAGGAGCTGTAGCTCGGGTGAGGAGCTCCTGGTCACCTACAGACAGGTAGTGGGAGGGTTGGGGAAGCGGGAAGGGGTTAAAAGGGGCATTCCCAAATGGCGTGTGGCGTGGTATTTCGAGCGCCACATGCCGGGGAGTTTGGTTTGGGATATAATGTGGGATAGATGTGGTGTAGGACGTGTCTGGTGGGGAGGGAATTGGTTTGTAATTGTCGCCATAATCTGTCTAGGGGTTAAGGGAGAGATGTGTGAGAGGGAGTTAGTTCTAGCCGCTGTAGGCGGTAGTGTGTGGTAAGGTCATAAAAGGTAGCAAGGGTTCGCGGGACTTTTGTGCGCCGTGCTGCGAGACGTCCACTTCTGGGGCTCGATAAATCAGTTCTCGTGCAGCCAGGTCAGCCGTTTCCACACCACCACAGCTGTCCAGTGGAGGATTATGGTTTGGTCGGGAGGAGGGCGGGATAGGAGAATTTGGCGAGCAGGGAAGGAGATGTGTCCATGTGCAAAATTTCGACGGGCGTCTTAGAATAGGAGAATATGTGAGATGGAGGTGGTTGGTGTGTTATGGCCAGCGCTATTGCCGCTTACTCGGCCTCGTGGGAATGGGCTGTGCGGATGGTTGGCTGCCGCTCCTGGCATCGGTTTGTCTCCTGTAATAATAGCGGCAGCGAAAGCTTGTGTGTGTTTGTATTCTGCGGCATCCACGTAAATGGAGTCAGGAGAGGGGGGAATAACAGTGAATGCGCCAAGACAAGGGCCCTTCGTCGGGCAGCGTGGTGGGTAGGATGCATGTGGCGGGGAAGGGGGAGGATTTCGAGGTTTTCACGGTAGGGCAGGGGTAAATGGTAAAGTTTGGAGAGGGAGGCTGGAGCATCGTGGTTTAGTTGGTGTAGAAGGATCGAACTTGTGGGGGTTGCGGATAAATTAGCGAATTGGCTAAGGCGGTCGGCCTCTATGAGCTCGGGGATGGTGTTAAAGGTGCCATTTGAGAAGAGGCGGATCGTGGAGGTGTTGGGAGGACGAAGTGCTGCTCTGTATACCCTGTGCTGTAAGGCTTCCAATTCGTCAAGGTCCGCTTTTGTGAGCGATAAGTGAGGTAGAGAGTACGTGAGGCGTGGTGTGAAAAGAGCCGTAACGAGTTGTAATCTGTCTTTTTCGGCGGGGCCGTGGCCACGGCCGGTGATCCGGTGGATGAGTTCTGCTGTCTGTGTCGCGTGTAGGCTGAGTGTTTGTATTGTGGAAGAGTTGCCTCGATTATGCTGTAGGGTCAGTCCGCGTATGGTGAGGGTTGGCGTAGGTGTTATTGCCTGGTCATTTATGTTGATTTGTATGGGGGGAGGCCAAGGGGCATCCCGGTGGCGTGGGATTAAGAGGAGTACTTGGGACTTTTCAGGGGCACACGATAGGGCTGCCGACTGGGCAAAGTTCTGTATGGTGTCCGTAGCGATTTGAAGGGTTAGTTCGATGTGGGCATTACTGCCGTGAGTTACCCAAACTGTAATGTCGTCGGCATATAGACTACAGTGGAGGGGGGGAATCTCGGTGAGTGCCGTAGCGAGAGGAATAAGAGCTATATTAAACAATGTGGGAGATAAGATCGAACCTTGGGAGGTGCCACGGTTTGAAAGGTGAAGAGCTGGGGATTGTCTATTGCCGAGTTTAAATGTGGCTGTCCGTTCAGACGAAAAGGATTGAACGAAAGTGAAGAGCTTTGTGCCTATTTTCAAATTATTTAATGAGGACAGAATAGCTGAGTGTGAAATTGGATTAAAGCTTTCGTTAAATCTATGGTAAGGATTGCCGAAGTGTCTTGATCCGGGGGTGTTTTAAGCAGTCGGTGGTAAATTTGGAGGTGTATGTTATTGGCTGCAAGATGTGAGCGAAATCCGAACATGTTGGTCGACGTGGCGATTGAGGCGAGATGCTATCATGAAATCGGATCATGAAATGAGAGTGAAATAGGACGTAAGTTGTGGGCTGAGAGAGGCTTGTGAGGTTTGGGGATGCGTGTTATGGTGGCATGTTTAAGTTCTCTTGGTAGGTGCCCAGATTGCGAGCAGTGGTTGTAATAGTCGAGGAGCTATTCGTGGGAATGATGTTCTAGGTTTCGGAGGGTGGTGTATGTTATGCCGTCTGGTCCAGGTGTTGGGGTTCGGGTGAGTGTTTGTACGACAGATTGCGGCTCGGCAAATGTGAATGCGGTGTCTAGCTGCGTGTTTGCTGTGCCAGAGTATGTCACGAGAAGAGATTGTGGTTCCGGCGGCGAGATGTAAGTGTCGGTAAGAATTTGCGGCCACGTATGGTCGCCTTCCGTGATATTATAAGCCAATAAGTTGAGGCGTGCCTGGAGTTCTGTTTTGGATGTAGAAGGGTCGAGTAAATGCCTGAGTTTAAGCCATGTTTTCTTCGTAGTCAGGCCTTTAGAAAGGCTGTCGCAATGCGTCCCCAAGCGGTGGTTTGCAGTTGCTTGCTATGATGCTCTATTTCACGTTCTAGGAGGGCAATTCTGCGGCGTAGCTTACTATTGTGGAAAGCATGAGAAGTGAGCGGGAAAGAGAAGTGAGGCATTTACTTGGCAAGGACACCAGTCGACTATCGTCTTTCGGCGACATTTGCAACAAAAGGAGCACATACATGGCCATTTTTTAGAAGTCGTTCTTTAAATCATATTTTGTTTGCTCTGTGCTTCTCTCTCTTCAAAGGAGGCCCCTCCCATGTCTCCTTGCACTGCTCACTTGTTACCTTATTTGTCTTCCTGCACTCCAGCGGTATGGCAGCGCCATCTATAAAAGCGAGCGATAAACAAGATAACCAAACGGCCGTCTGTGAGATCATGCAGCCGTGGACAGCCGGCTATCTTTAGTTTTAAGTCCCTGTTCTTGATACGTCATTGGCGACGCCACAAATTTATTAGTGAGTAAAGCATCGTTTGCTGCCGGACAAAAACTCAGAGCACTATAAAACATTAATTCTTTCGAATAACACAGACCTGTATTTTGTCTGCATGGCCAAATTAATATCCCTTTAAATACGCTCTGCAGTGACTTTACGTGCATTAATATTGCAGACATAATTTAGAAGCATTTTTAGGGCCCCGTCCAAGCAGTATTTGAAACAGTAAGTAATGCAAATTTGTGGGAGGATGACAAAATGGAATATGGCGTAATGCAGTCAGGTGATTTTTGGTACACAAAGAGCGATCGCGCTCCGAACCGTCTGCTTGACGCTGTATAGGAACCTGCTCGCAATTGATTTCAAACCGAGGAGGAGGAGGGCGGGGGGGCAGCTTTTGTGCTTTGCTACACGCTTGGAATAAAAGCGGGCGCACAAGAACTAAAATGTGCACAAAGAATTGGCTGAGGCGAAAACTGTAAAGTGTTCTTGGTCGTTTTTGTTTTGAGAAACCAAGCATGCAAATCACAGCAACAGTGACCTCAACAAACCATTATATAATTTGATAGTGCACCATCCGAGATTCCCGAAACAAGATTTCTGAACCCCCGTTTTATTCAGAATTCAAACAGAGCCCCAAATTTAACGTGACCCCCGCAACAACAACCCGCTAGGGCCGAACTTCCAGGACAATTAAAGACTAAGACCTGCCAATCTGCATCTCTGCTTTGGTGGAGAGGAACGGTATCACTTTTTTTCTTGAATATTTCTCTGTGGAGGCATTTTTTTCTTCCGAAGGAACTTTTACTCAGACACGAACTAGTTGTCCCCGAAAACCTATCTTAGGTAACGTTTCAATTAAAGTTTATCCCAGATTCTGTGTTGTAACCGACTGCTCGATAAGCCTACATCAATAATAGTGCTGCTGTAATATACGTGGACGAAAGGAAGTAAAGCCAAAGGTGTGTTATGTCGAGACATTTTTCATATAAACACCTAATAAAGTCACAGTGATCTTCACTGTGCATGTTTAATTTCGTGAGGAAACGCCGCACATCTCATTTACTGAAATAAAAACAAAATTCGTAAGGCCACGTCCCGACACCGCCAAAAAGGTCCAGTATCTCAAAACACCGACAATGAGTCACACAATTGGGCGTTTAATAATCCTTGAAACGGTACCGGATAACTTATGAGCCAAACTTTAGTAATACTTCCCATTTCGTGACCATCAGAGGAGTGGCGGCATTCGGGGTCCTGCCAGAAACGAAGTAGTGGGGGCCGATGCAGCATATAATTTTTGATCTAGCACCTGAGCTACGCACACGCTTACAAGAACCACGAACAGGTTTAGCCCCTCCATGACTTTCTGAACGGTGAGGGGGCGTATTTTGATATCGACCTAGACACACAGCGCAGACAACCAGGTAAACACACTCGCCCAAAAGTGGCGCTATATAACTTTGCTTTTTATAATCCTCACAACGAAGCGCTGATAGCTGTCTACTGCGAATGAGGCAGTATCACGCAGTTTTCTTTATCATGCTTGTTTTGCACGTCAATGAACTTATCAGGCAGTGATGCGAGAAAGCGTAAATACAGGTTAAAAGCCCAGCCACACTAAGAGCCTAAAAGGCGATGTCACGCAAGGCTTCCGAAGCAGCCGCGCGGGTTATCATTATAGTTTACGAGCCACTTCGACCTTAGGGGCTCAATTTTCAAAGCTCTCTACAGTGCACCATTATCTTCAGGCGCCTATTTTTTGTTTCTTTTCAGAGGTTATAGTATCATTATGTACATCAAAAGGGGCCTTAGGAACCCACAGTACTTTTACTCTAAGCCTTGATGCAGGACCACGCTTTTTTTTCGGTACCAAATCATAAAAACTGCGTGCCACAAAATGTATAAGGTTCAGTGCGGCTCCGATACAAGTTTTACCCTCTTAAGAACTACACGTCAAGAACCTCCAAAGGGAGTAAGTTTGGGCAATGAAACTCTTGAAGAAGTAAGCGATAAAATAACTTGAAAGATCATCAACCCCAAAAGAGGGGAACCTGTAAGCGAATTCTGATGCAATGGTGCGGGTATGGTAGGCACAGAAAATGATAATAAACAACTCCAGCTCTTTTCCAAGGATTTTCCATGGGAAGTACAATATTCCATGAATAACCAGGTAGAGTCGGTGTTCGCTACCTTATGGCCTGAAGATACAAGGAGACGAAATATCCAACGAGATTGAAGTTCCTATTAGACTCGTATATTATGCGAGGTGAAAGAAAGAACGATATGAAAAATCTACCACGGCCAAATACATAACCGATTCTAGATGTCCAACGTGACGAAAGATATTCGATCAAGCCTGAATGTCCTGCGAAACGAAGCACCGTAGGAAATGAAAAAAAAGCACGACGAAAGGACCAAGAATACAAAATGTCTAATGTTGGATTCAAGACCCACCCGGTTGATATTTTGTCAAGATTACGTATATAATGGCGGGTTAGACTGAGTTTTGTCAATATTTATCACACAAAATGAAACACATCTTTCTATATTTGTAATGGTATGCAGGGCTCAATTTTGACCAATTTCGCGCTGCCCGTAAAATTCCTGTACCGGAAGGTCCTGGTCTATTAGATTTCATTGAAATAAACCGAAGGTTTTGTTTATCGTATTTTAATCCGTCAGAGTGCCTTTGTTTTGTAATGTGCACTACCTGCAGACAGTGAGGGCACATCATAAAGAGCGTACGGGAATTCTCGTCGAAAACTACGACTTCCCTAATTACCGCCAGATTTTAAGTGCGAGTTTCTTGGTCACTTTCGTCCCATTGAACGAAATGGGCTTTCTTATCGTGTTGCCCGGTGCACTACAAAACGTGCTTAAGGGTGCGCTTTATGGAGCTTCATGCGGAGAGAAAAGCAGCTCAACCGCTAGCGGATGCGACAAACTGATCTGTGCAGCATTAGTGACCGACACTCTGTCTTGTTCTCTTCGTCGTTTCAAGTGCAGCGCCACTGATGCCACAAGGAACATTTTCAATACGTGAACCCATGTTAAGACATGCGATTTTCGGTCAAACACTACACCCACGTCTTAGGATGCAGCCCCCTGTGAAGGACTACGGATTATTTGTTTAGCTGAATGATCTTTAACGTTCCCTTGCATCTAGAGAAATGGGGGCTTTTGATTTTCGGGCTTCATCAGAAAAAAGACGGCGGACGTTTTGGCTGTATCAGAAAAACGGCTCCCCTGCAAAGAATCATTGTCGCGATAAAATAGCAAGAAGTGTGTGTCTGACATACATGCAGTCTTAATACAGTAGAACCGAGCTGTTGCGTTCTTCACTGTTGCGTTTTCCTGGCAGTTAAGTTGTTTATCATCCGTCCCGGCATAGCTGCCATAGGATATAACTTATTGCGAACCCCGCTGTAACGTCGCAACTGTGGGCCCGATCCCGTATCATGCGTCGCAACGTGACACTCCGAAGCCGCTTGGGCAGCGCCAATTTGACTTTTGATGAGTCTTGAGGCGCTATTCTCGACTGCAGAAATTCCCAGCCAATTCGCAATGTTTTTTCGCCTAAGCAAAACGTAAGCAATCAGTGATGTGTTGCACGTATAGCTCTTTCGACATGCATCGTAATTTGACGCTTCACTCATAAATATCACAACTAAGGCATCAAATATTGCCCATAAAAGATATAAAAACCCTTGGTATGTATTATAAATATTTAGACGGTAGCTGAGGTTCGCAAGGGAAACACATTTCTTCCTGCAGGTCAAAATTGGCGTCAACCCCACAAGGCGATGGAGTAACGTTGATCCAAGAGCGAGAGAAAGGGGAATGTTGAGCTAAAGAACATCCCACAATCTTTTTTACCCGATCTATTTATTTCTTTCAATCCCTTTTAGCAACATAGTTGAGCTCTCTGCTTCAATGCAAGCTTTCTTGCGTTATCACCTTCCCGGCAGCCACCGCCGCCACGCTATCGTGTGCTGCTATGATAGAAGTTTAGGGCGTGATCACATAAAAAGACGGCCGCAACCATCGCTTGTAGGACACATAAGAGCAGCGAAGCGTTACGCCTAATTACCGCGACGAGTACCGATGTCGCTGATTCACTCATTCTTTAAGCTCAACTTAAATCAGCGCTGTAACTTCAATCAATGCCAAACACATAATTTTTATTTTATTGCCAAACATAAAACCACAATACTGCACGTTATTTGTATGCCCCGTGATCGCTGACGTGGAAACAGTCGAAAGCATTATTTCTTTCGGTAGAAAACATGCTTCAACCCGCGCGTCATGCGAAACTGCGCCTGGTGTAAACACATGGACATTTCGCGGCGCCGAAGGTCGGTGCAATTTTTTGCCCTATTTAGCTGCAAAAGCAGTGTATTATCTCTATGGCAAAATCAGCCACCATTTTCAAGCTGTTGCGTAACATAACGTCACTTTTAAGCAAGCGGAAGTTGCCAATGTGTGACGTGAGCGTTCCCTGCAACGGTTTAAAATACGTCACGCCTTCTCAGCCAATCACAGCGAGGGCCTGTATTACAAGCAGTATTGTTGTTAGCAAATACAGGCCCACGTTGTCTTTTCCGGTGCATTTAGTCTAGTTTTTCATTGCCGGCCAAGAATTATGCGCTTTCAGTAAACAGTAATAAGGCAAAGTTTAGGACCGGGGCCCGTAAACGTCATAAAACGTCAAAATGAGGAAGACACACACAACCGTTTTGTCAACCGGAAGCACGTGACCAACCAAGACTTCCGGCAAATTCCCAGTTTCCCTGGGAATTTGTTCAGTCGAGAGTAGGGCTCTTGGTCGGAATTTGTTACTGATCTGGCTACAAGAAGCCGCAAGCGAGTTGGAGAGGCCGTCACTAGATGGCCATCCGTCGGATGTGCTATCACCATCATCACTGTGCTTGCAACAGAAGTTTTGTTTCGGAACACCGAAAGTGGCGCTGTGAGCGCTGTGAGCGTGTGGACGAGTCTCTGTGCTGCCCCCGTTGACATCGACTTTCCTGCGCCCATAAAACTCCTTGTGCACAAGAACGGACATCATCAACGTTCTGAGGGCTCCTGCATTGAAACCGGTACTTTGGAGGGCGCTTCGGCGCCCACCGCCTTCTGCAACGAATGCCTTGCCGGTCACGCGGTGGCTAGGCCTAACTCGCCGCTTCAAGATCCGCGCACGCCGGCCGATGTCTGCCGATGTCTTCCGCTACTGTACGTGCTACCAGTAATCCTCCTCGAGCTGGCTCCCCTGGCACGCCGGCGGGCGCAAGTGGGCTTGCGTCGTCTTTGTTGACTTGTTGGTGGTTGCCAAGCGACGCTGTGCCTTCGATATGTCCAAACTGTCCAATCAAGCCATGCAAAGCACTCTTGATGCTTGTCTCGGCACCACAGGGTTTAACGGGTTTAGTGGCTACACTTACCACCGCCCCACCAACACGATCTCTGTGTGGGTGCCTACCCTGGAAGCAACCGGCAAATTGCAGACCATTCAGTCAATACCGGTAACAGAAACGTTTACCCTTGCAGTACAAGCCTACCTCACCTCCAGAACCGACCTGAAAAGGTACATGGTGAGTGGAATAAATGTCGGACAGGACCAAGCGACTCTAAGTGCGCACCTCACATGTCCCACTCATAAGGTGGTGTCGTCGGCACGATACCTTGAATGCAGCCGTACATGCCTAGTCTCCTTAAGTGGACCATCGGAACCACCTTCCTCTCTCTATTACTGTGCGTGCATTCATGGGGTTTGCCCCTAACGGCCGTCCGCGATATTCTGCTACCAGTGTTTACGTCCTGCACATATGAAGGCCTCTTGTCCGACTCCTCCAAAGGACGCCGACATGGAGGCCCCGACAACGCCAGAATATTGCTGCTCATTGTGTCGCAACAACGATCACGACATAACGTCTGCGAAGTGCCAAACAAAGGCCGCGAAACAGAGAAACTGCGCGAAAACCGTCGACAAACGCGCCAAAACAAAGCTACCGCAGACATTGGCACTATGCTAGCACTGTCGAACAGGTATGAAGTGTTAGCGGAAGGACAGGAATGTGACGAATCGACGGAGCCAAATGGCAGTCAACCGCTCGGCGACCACAACTACGCTACTGCGGTGAAGCGGCGACGTCAACCGCCAGGCAATACCCGCAAGGAACCACAGCCTTCAACAACGGATTGCGCAGATAACGGGGCTGCATTGGACCACCGCTTGGCGGAGCTAGAAGCAGAAATCAAGCGTATCCGGCAACGTCGTGCAACCTTAGCGCAACGGGTGAAGCACCAGGAAACACCTGTTTCAACACCTGCCACCCCAGTGCAACGTCGCGCGACCTTTGCGCATCTGGCACAACACCAGAATGCACCTGCTCTTCCGCCTGCCATTTCAGCGCCACTTCGGCAATTACATCCGGATTCTTCTCACCTTACGGCCACAGAACTCACCTTTGTGGTGGAACAACTGCAACATCTGGCGACGGTTCTAGTGGGGCACCTACGCCCATGATGCCTTCAGTGGTACCTGGAGGTGCGAATGCTTCCGCAAGCCCGCTACGGCACAAGTATGTACTTCATTGGTACTACAGAGGTCTTTCGACCAAGGTAGGAGAGCTCTGGTCTCGTCTCCGCATGGGCACACTTCAAGCGTGGGCTCTGATATTGCAGGACACCAACTCAATGTCACGCATTAAGGGAATCACTGCGTACTCTTCACCTACCATTCCGGACCACCGTTGCCGAAATGCAACTGGTCCACCTGGTAAAATGGCGGTGTACGTAGACACCTGTTACCCCCAGACGCAAGTGCTGTTGGTGTCTTGGTGCATTGCGTGACAGGAAGCGGTTGCCGTGTTGGTTCGCCTGCCCCGTACAGACGTGATCCTGGTGTCGTGCTACATGCGTCCACCAGGATTACGTCTGTGTGGGGCAGTCGAACTACGTGCGTCCTTCGTGCGTCGAGCGTCGTGCTATGTGCGTTTAGTGGAAGTGCGCCCCGACTGAGAATGGGCTGGCTTGCTCAACTTCACCGTACGTACCCCGGATGCACAGTGCTAGTGGGTGGGGCTTTAATGCACCATGTTACCCTTCGTCCAGAGCGCGTGGTGGTGCAGTGTTAGATACATTTACAAGTCAGCAGCTTGTGCTAATCAATGCTCCGCACATAGCGACACGTCACTGGGATCATCCTCGCGCCCCTTCTGGGATCATCCTCGCGCGTCAGCTAATCATGAACTGCAACTTGGTGCGGTCTTTGCTCGACCGTCGTAACATTTCTATACGAATCGGCAAGGAAAGGGTAGGGAATTTCACCTCAGAACGCAGAGTACCTCAGGGTTGTGTGTTGGCACCAGTGGTGTTTAATGTGGCACTCCTTTCCCTTGCGTGGCGTGTAGTTACCATTCCGGACATTTTCTTTCTCATCTACGCCGATAACACTACCGTCTGGTCAGTACATGCAGATTTGAACAGACAGCAGGCAGGCCTCTAGGCGGCCCTGGACAAAACGAAGCATTGGTGTGCCAAGATCGGCTTGACACTTTCGGCTGCAAAGACGACCTTCTAGTCGATCACAAATAGGTGGAGCTGACGTCGTCTTTCGCAGACGCCCCTAACCTTGGTCTTAAACGCCCATGCCCTCAAACCTGCGTCGTCACTGCGAGTGCTTGGAGTGCTTGTAGTCGCATGGCACGCAACCTAGTTCGATCTGCCTTGCACTTCCGGCTGATATACCAAGCCCAGTTTTATCGTCTCACACGAAGGGACTGGGACCTACTGGAAAGTGTAAACTGAGAGGCTATGCAAGTTATCACGGACCTGCCTCGACTGACCCCAATTCCGAAGCTACAAGCGGTGGCCCAGCTGAACACCCTTGACGAGCTTGTTGAACAGCGGAGGAGGGCACGCCACCTAAATATTCAAGCAGTTCCCGTTGCTCCGGCATTGGCTCACTACTTTGATTCTTAAGTCACCTGTTATATTACATAATCGCCTGACCTTCCCTCTTGGAGCCGAAGCCAATCCACAGACATCCGGCCACTGACCCTGATACGCCGTTTTCCTAACCAGGCACTGCAGCCCAATCATTTTCCCTTGGAGTAGGATGGCGCAGCCCATGCAATGCAAGTGTACGACGACGCAGGAATGGCCCAAAATCTCCTACACACCAGCCTTGTGTGCCCCACTCATAGAGTAGTGCAGCAGACCTGCTCATACCTCACCGAGGGACGTCTTCCTTCAATCATGGCAGAACTTCTGGCCATCCGGGATGGTTTATTCTCATTAGAGCCTCGCCTATGCATAAACCCGCCGTCGTGCCTTGATCTGTACACACTCCACACAGGCAGTCCGGGAACTCCGACGCGTCGCCAAGTCGCTCGACTTGACCTGCGATGTGCATCGCATTGTGAACTCATTTCCCTGCCCCGTGCGAGTTCTGTGGAATAGACGTTCAACACCTGACCACACTGACGTTGACGCGGTCTGCTATACCCAGAGGGTTACTAGGCCGCTACCTCTGCTCCAGTTGTCGCAGAGTGACACCCTCATCATTCACAAGGAGTCTCTCCGGTGCTGCACGCGTGCCCTTCTTCCTCCACGTGGGGCGGACCTTCCTGGTGATTTAACCCGCCGCGAGGAGGTGGCTCTAGGGAGAATCCGCGTGGGCGTAGCTTTGACCCCAGAGATGAAGGCCTCGTGGAAGACGCAAGTTCCCCCAGAAGCATGCCCCTTCTTTAAAGCCCCTACCACTGAAGCAACCCTGGACCACCTCCTGAGGACATGCTCGGGTCTCCAGGCAGCACGAGTTCGTCACATGAGGGCCCTTGGGTACCACCCAGGACGACCACCTGACCTTCGCCACTGGACGCACGGTCCCCAAAACCGCCCCTCCTGGACTTCATTTAGTTTATGCCAAAGGGCGTACTTGCGTAGTGAAAAAAGAACTCCGGAAGTGCGTGATGTTAGCGCCGCCGCACTGTGGTAATGGTGCCGTGCAGCGTTTTTAGATTAGATCAGTTGGCAAAGAGCGCGGCCTTCAAGTACCGCGGCGCGGGCCGGTGCTGCCACCGAACAGGCGGTGGCGCTGTGATAGCGTTTAGTTCGGTCTCGGCGCGTCATCTGCTGCTCCTTCCTTGCTACTCTCAGCGCTGTTTACACCACCCATACCATCACTTGCGCGAGTTTCTCCAAAGCTTGTAGTGTCTGTGGACTTGCCAGACACTACAAGCTTTATGGAAGCCGTCGCGGTAATGAACCTCCTTCGCAGATACGTCGCACCTCAAAGTGACTACGAAAGCAATGCGGCCTTTCAGGTTATTGAGAAGCGAGTGGTGCTTAGGAGCGGGCAAAATAAACGGCAAGCTTCCATTCTCGATTTTTAAGCGTTAGGCTCAAATTGCAGAAATAAATTGGTTTTATCAATGGGGCCCTGCTTTCGTTCATTTTGCGTATCATAAGGCCCGTGTTCGCGCCGCGAGACGGTCGGTACGGCGAGCGAGTGGTACGGTTACTTCACGATGCCCGATTTTGTTGTCGACCTTCACGAGTACGGTGACAGCGAGAGAGTAGAAGTGATTTTACGAGGACTAACGTGACTTGACGCCTATCTTAATTGCTCTTCGCAACACTAAATGCGCACATAATAAATGCAAAAAAAGACCGCTACGTTTGGCGGAAGGGGCAGAAACCAAGTTGGCAACACTGGAGCTCTAGATAGGGAGTGATTTAACGACGCAAGCTAGACGCCTGCTCATTTTTGTGGCTTTCGGGACTCTTACGTTTCCCTGTTACGTTTTTTTTTTTTCGGGGCCCGGTGCAAAACACATTCACGGGTTCAGCTGTATAAAGCTGCACAAATGCAGTAATACAGTGACACTATCGTGACCAATACCCCGAGGGTTGACATCAACCATGAAATCAGGAAATTTATTTTGAGACGTCTTTGAACGCTCGTTGGGCGATTCAGCCCGGGAAAGATTTGTTATTATCGCGCACGCATGCACGCATATAAACAGTGCGCCGGTACCGGTTTCGTGGGCACATGCGTGAGCTCGTCTGCGTGAAATTTCTACTTAGCTAGCTTGAATCAGTGTATACCCGCAAAAAGGTATAATCATCAACACGAATTCACGATTCTCCAGGTCGCAGGGGGCGTAGAAGATAAAAGCGGCGTAACTTGGAACTGGAAGCATTAATTTGCTTAATTACACACTTTGGTTATGGCCACTAAAATCTTAAGTGGATTGTGGAATTGCAACAGCACCCCGTACACCATCAAGATAATTAGATAATGTTAAACAGCCTATGTGGATTCCTAACGGTTCATAAATCTAGAAGGATCGACATTTGGGCGAGTTGGTATTGGTTGAACATCGTCGAATGACAGAGTGGGAAGATAAAACGGGATACAGCGTCCTCCTGTCCTTTTCTTACGTTAGTGTCTGCGTTTTTACGCTGTTATTCGAACACGTTCCTAAATGTCTCTCGACTTCACTATACTGCGCTTTCTTCCTTCGTAAATCACGTGCGTTAGTCGTCTCGTCTCAGTACGCGGATGGAGCTCGAAGGCCCTGATTTCGTCGGGCATTGATTTTTAGCCGTCTAGAAAACTGAATAAGCTCACCGAGGTCGAGATATCGACTTCAAAACTGAGAGTGCAGTCCGGTATTCGCCGCGAGCTCGACATGTAGGTGGCGACACCGTCGCGCTGCTAGTGTGGATGCTCCGCTGAGCGGCCCGTAAGAATGCACACTGTGGGCGCGCTTCGTGCTTTTTTCTCGCAGTATGTGCGCACGAAAGGTGCAAACAAGAGTGGTATGCTGTAGTTCGGCTCCTCAACGTTCAATGTATAGCATGGAAGCGGCAGTCAGTTTTCATTACTACGCCAAAAAAAGCGACGGCTCATCGGGAGTCTCAGAATGGCCGTAATAGTGACAATGAACTTGTACGCTGTGGCTCGTAGCAAGCTCGATCTTTCCAGACTATGGCTTTGAGCCTTCAATAAAAGCATAAATAGAAACAAATCAGGAAGTTTCGATCTCTGAAATTCAGTTTACAACGGCAATCTCAATCGCTTTCACTGGTAGCATGACGCATTCTTGCATTTGTGGGATGCCCTGAAAATAACACTACTTAACTGCCCCGAAATTCTTTCTGAGAGCTTACGATATTTTTTGTGTGTTCAAAAGGCAACATAAAATTACTGAATTTTAATCAGCGCACAGATATAAATGTAACCGCTCTAACGGGTCTTTTAAATGAAATTTTAGCGACTCTGAAGGAAGGTTTGATGAATAACGGTTTCAGATCACTTATTTACGGCTTTCGTCGCAAGTGAACTTGCGAATTGAATTGTCAACGCACGCAGTACAATCAACATCTCATGTTTAGCTAGGTTTTAGCAAAGTGACAAGCAGGTTTACAGTGTGAGCACAAATTTTCTGTTACGGCTGCTCTGTTGACCATTTGCGTTCCTTTTAAAACCTAACAGGTGCCTGCAACAGCGAGATGTGTTTGCATTCTTGCGTATAAGGTCGCTTACGAACCCTAAAGATGGCAATAAATGAAGTTGCGCTGTTGCAGATGTAGTAAAACATTTCCTTTTTATTTCTCGTTGCGAATCAGCGCAACGGGTTCCCGGTAACTACTTTGCTTTGTAAACTGAATATCGCCTTTGTCTTGGCATTTAATTCTTGAGGATTGGTTAAAAAATGAAATTCTGTGCATTTCTTTTTTTTTCGGGAAGAGGGGGGGGGGTCCTGCCAACGTTGCAAAAGCAGAGAGAAGAGAACGCATGTAACGCGAAAAGCCAAACTATGGTTATCAGTATTACTTACAATCGAAACTACACTAGGCGTTGTGTTCTGTAGCGGTGAAAAAGCAGTACTTTAACACGTATTTTCAAAATTGATTAACCCCCCTTTGGTCCGAGATTATCCAGGCACACACCCCTCACACAGGTGGGCAACAACGTGCATTATATTACGCGTTTTCTCCTCTTTCTTTAAACTTAGGTTCACCTAAAGAGGTTAAGCCGTGAGCATATTAGGCATTTGGTTATGCTGAGTGAGACACGTTTCTGGACAAGGTGATTCATGTCGGATTTGAAAATGATATATATGAAAATGACACACGAAATGCCACATGACAGACGCAAACTCACAACTGCTTAATTTTACCGAAAAATCCCCCCTAAATACTCTTGCGCATCCATAAAAACGTATTTTAAATAATACGTAAAATTAGCAACTCGATACAGTTGAATAAATGTTTATTCCTCCTCCTCAGTATAAACAACGACTGTCCAAAAATGGTATTTATTTTAGAAATATACGGGAAGGACACGATCACACAGGCGCTTGCTGGTGTAAAATACGTGTCCGGTAATGTATGGGCGATAGCTCAGGGGTCGTGTGCAGTGTAAATGTTTTTGTTTGTTTCTTCTTTCTATAAGGACACAGCGCAGTTTTACAAGGGTGTGGAATTTGCACGCGTATGCACAGGTCTTGTCGCTTCTTACCCGTTTCGCGTACTAAACTTTTATCCTTTAAATAATCACCACGCCACCTTCAAAAAGCACCCTTCGACGTTCCTGAAACGGCAGACGACTGCACTCAACAATAGGAAAAGTGCAATGTGTGGAAGCAATCTTCACACTCAAGCGGTGACCACGGCGAAGATGTTTCGTGGAATTAAACCAGCGCATTAACCCTCAACGGCCGCTGATTATTGCGTTTCTAGAGGAAATGCGCAAGCAGAGGTAACTATGTCATTGCTTACTGCCAAACGAGCACACATATTGGTTGTTTTGTCGTGTGCTGCACGCGTCTTGCGCCGCACGCAACGTGAAAAAGCAGACGACGCGAAAGCGCCATCCACACTAGGAGCGGTTCGTCCCGCCGCCGCCAGGGGCCGACTCTGTTCGCGCTCGGGGCGAATACCCCCTTTCGACATAATAGTTGTTCTCCGTCTTCCATTTAGGAGCTACAGTGCCGACTCTCCCCTTATTGGGATTGCGGATCGAAGACAGAGCCTGTCGAGCCATTTTTTATCATGACTTTAAGACAGGGCTTTGTTATTCATATTTATCCATTACTGGTAAAAACCCCAAGGGAGATATTTGCGATGAGATGGGTATGGGTAAGCTTGAATTCTTCTGTAGGGTGTCTGAGCCCGCCCACAATAGTTAAGCCCCCGGTAATAACAGGGTGAAAAGGGCTTTCTGCGCGTTGCAAATACCAGCGCGTGAAACGTTTACTACCCCCTTATATTACTTGCAACTGTCTTTTCCGGAGCGTATAAAGGTTCTCCTAATAACTTCACTGACTATGAACTCCGATGTAATACTGCGCCCCCTACCTTGTCGTTGAAAGTTGAATTACGTTAACGACGTCAATACAAGCACACAAAAATTGTCGCAGCTTGCACTAGGGGAGCAAGGCTGGAGGAACACCAGAGCTGGCGGCTGATCTCCCTTGGTGGAAGACCCGACTGTTGCTCATCACATGAACTTCCGAACTTGCCGCTGAAGGTTCTCCATGACTGGCAGGCCCCGATCGTCTCGTCCGCAGCCTTCAGCATGTCTCCCAAAGTGGACCGCTTTAGCACGCGCTGAAATCCACGATGAAGTTCAAGCCCAACGTCCGCGCTACGAACCCATCGGAAAGGCTGTGCGTCCGGAGTGCGATGATAGTTCTATGGAAAAGACGGTTTCATAACGCGAGGAACCCAACTTCCATTCCGGCCACGGAAAGTGTTCTTTTTCCTTTCCAAGTGGCTGCATATGTTATTGCTCTCGGCCGCTGCTAACCCACACCCCTCCGGCCTTTGGGATGGCCCAGAGGTTAGGTTGCCGATTTCACGGCGCACATGTTCCGGGTTAGATGCCCGGACCTCCCTAACTACATTTTCTTTCGGATTGGAGGGTTTTTGGTGCGGCGGACGGAAAAGCTTGGCGGAACCAGCTGTGCGCTTAAAAACCCGTTGATCTTGTTAAGCCACACCCAGTTAAAGTTTTAGAAGCCGAAATGATTAATATGCGATTGGGTGCACGATGCGCTTTTCTTTAGCCCCACGTTCGTAAAGGGGGTCGTCCTATTGCCGCTTGAAACGGTTTGCTTCACGATACGCTTACAATTTACGATATCGAATGTCTTCGATCTGTCGCATACGCGGTTCGCCCCTACTTGCTCGTGCTGTCATCAATCGGAATAGCTGACGACGGTTGATTTCGCTGCTCGCTTGTGCGCGGCGTTGTCTACGTACTTCCGCTCCCTTACGTCATTTACGTTGTACGGGGCGGACGGCCAACTGTCGCTACTGCCGAGTTTAAGCGCGTGCTTTGGTACGCCTGACGCTACAAACGCTCCGAAGGTACACAATCTACTAGGAGCTGCCTCGCTGTTAAGAACGTCAACGCCAACTCCGGCTTTTCTGCTCACTCGAACATTTGAAGCTTTGGCGTTACTAGTTTTAAATGCAGAGCATTTCTTTAACTCACATGTAGCGTCCGCCGTCCGTCCGCAACAGCTCAGCGCGCAGCTGCGCCCTCTCCCCCACTCGTCCTCTTCCGCATCACGCTACCCTCCTCGCTCTCAACAACAGGTCCGCACCCCTCCCCCTACACTATATTAAAAAGGGCCCATCTCCCCGCGAGGGGGACTCGAGTAAATACGTCGCATAGGGGGTGGGTGTATTGCGTTAACGTTTAGTGTTTGGGGAGTTGGTGGTAGTGAATGCGTTGTATCAGCAGCTTCTTGACGTAGTTTGAATGAGTCAAGGATATAAGGCGCGTTCGTAGCCTTTCATTCTGTGTCGGTTTTGTGGCGCAGTGGGAAGAGCACCATGTACCTCGCGTTCCGCCCACAGGTAGTGAATGCGTTGTATCATCAGCTTCTTGGCATAGTTTGAATGAGTCAGGGATATAAGGCGCGTTCGTAGCCTTCCATTCTGTGTCGGCTTTGTGGCGCAGTGGGTAGAGCACCGTGTACCTTGCGTTCCGCCCGCAGGGTCGTGGGATCGAAACCAGGCGCCGGTAAGTATTATTTTTTATATAGTGTAGGGGGAGGGGTGCGGACCTGTTGTTGAGAGCGAGGAGGGTAGCGTGATGCGGGAGAGGAGTGGGGGAGAGGGCGCACCGGGAACGGCTGTTGCGGACGCCGAGCCACGTCGACAATGCCGCGTGACATCGTGAGTTAAAGAAATGCTCTGCATTTAAAAAAATAATAGTTATCGGTGCCTGGTTTCGATCCTACGACCCTCTGGGCGGAACGCGAGGTACACGGTGCCCGTCCCACTGCGCCACAAAAGCGACACAGAATCAAAGGATACGAACGCGCCTTATATCCTTGACTCATTCAAACTACGTCAAGAAGCTGCTGATACACGGCAGCAGTTGCATCGATCTCGTCTTCACCAGTTGCTGCAACGCACGACCACTGCTTAAAGACCCCTTAACAGTACACTTTAGCGACCACGAAGCCGTCGTTCTCAGCGTCCAATACAACGACAACAGCAACAAATAAATAAATAACGACTTACAACAACCTACTCCTTGCCTTCACTTCTTGCGTCACACAAAAAAAGAAAAATTGGGCCCATCTCTCCACGAGGGGGGACTCGAGTTGCAAAATCACGAAAGTAATAAATAATATATGAAAGAAATAATAATAATTAATAGTAATAAGCAATAATAGTTAACACATTCACTACCACCCCACCACCACCCCCCAAACACTAACGTTAACGCAATACACCCACCCCCTACGCGACGCATTTACTCGAGCCCCCCCCTCGTGGGGAGATGGCCCCATTTTTTTGGCAACGCTCCCCTCCCCATACAGCATAAAAAAGTCGACGCATTGTAAAGATGACATATACACTCAACGCCCGCATACAGAATTTCCTATATGTTCGTTTAGTTAACGCTGATATGTCCTCGTGTTCATCGGAACTTTTCTCTCCTTATTGGGTTTGATTGGCACTACATCCGACTTAGACGTTGTTTCGTTGCATAATTTATTTTTAACCTCGACTAGATGATCAAGCGTTCATCCGTCGTCAAAACACCTGAGAAGCAGACAGCGGCTTTCTTTGGTCGCTTTGCGGTATAGCCACAGCTGCCTTTGTCTCTGTCTTTTTTTTGAAATCCGTTGGATCTGAGCAACACTGCTCATCGTCAGACATGCCACACATTGCAAACTGAGCAGTATAGCTGATCTGCGATAACAGAGATCTCTTTTAAAGAGGGTCAGCACAGTTAAGAATAGTTATAGCCCGGCGATGTCGCCAACAATTTGCCCCATGCACTGGCGTCGCCCCAATACAAGAGCATGAAACTAAGGTGCCCTAAGCAAGCAAACAGGTGCACTCTTTGCTTGTTCGACATGGGTCTACTCTTTTGAGGTATTTTACAACAGCATTAATTTTTATTCCGAGAAACATTATTTCTGCAAGAAGTGGCTTCCCTTTGTGCTACATGCCCTCTTAGAAAGGTTATTATAAAATGGTCAACCCAGTAAGAATTGTAGAAAGCTACGCACGTACCCAAGCATTTCATTTTTCAAATTAAATTGTGGCGGGTATGTCGTTAAAATTGAATAATTGTCACCTGTAAACTGTGGAGAAATACTCCATTTGTTTGTTATTTTTTTGCAGACAACTCAACAGATTAATTTAGACCCCATGATTACTTTCCAGCAAAAATTTAAAAATATGTTTAATATAATATAAAGTATTTAAACTAGATTGTAGTACACTCTAATTTATACCATCAGAGGAGCACCTGCGTAATTCTTATTCGTATAAAATTTTGCCGCAATGCTTTGCACATGTCCTATTGCAGGGCATTGTGTCAGAGTTCCACACTGTCCTGCCAAGTGCATTTAAATATATTGTATAGCAGTAGAAAACACTTTCGATATCTATGTTGCAAACACGAGAACGCACCACGCACTTTACGAGAGCCTTAAGCTTAAGCTGAGTGAAGACACGACTGCAAGGCCGCATACTTCCAGGTAGGTTGTATGCTGTCACAATCCAGACAGCAATAAGGTAATAAATTATGTTTTTCTTGCGTGTGTGCGTGTCGTCAATACAGTTTCGCAGCACTCAGAAAGCACTCTAGGCGCGCGCAGACCATAAACATTTCATTAGATAGTAAACCGTTCCTGTTATGCGCCCCGATCACTAATGCGAGTTGAGTTAGCTGACGTGTCCCCACCTCGGGCCAACTGTATCCCACGAGGAATGACGAAATGAGCAGCCTTCCGTTGTTATTGACGACATTCCCATGGTCTGCACATATTAGGGCAGCATTTAGAGCCTACAGAGAAAATATAGCATGAAAAACGGCTTTATTATTGTGGAGCAACTATGAGCTCACGAAACAACGGTGGTGAATCACTTAAAACAACTACCATCAACATGCCCTGTTGAGAAACATTTGCTTCAACGTAACTTAAGGAGATGGTTAATTAGACTGATCCGCCCAGGCATTTGGCCCCATCAACTTTTTTATGACTTGAACTCTTTTTTTCTCCATGTATGTACGTCGGCATGCATGTGTATGTGTGAGTGTGCACTCGCAACTATCCCGAAACTATCTCAGAGCTGCACCTGTCAACGAGGCATTGAATTATTGACCAAAAAACGAGAAGTTCTGAATGGGTGCTACTCATCGTTATGAAGGTCAAAATGGTACGTCTTGATTATTGCTTTGCTAGAGACATATTACAGACGCATGTATGCCACAATAACATTCCAGGCTTATTTATCATCGCAATATATTTCACTTAACGTACCGCAGCCCCAAATAGTAGTTCGGCCACTAAACCCGAAGTTGCTGGTTGAATTTCCGCAAGAGCAGCAGTCTTTATGATAAAGTTTAAACGGCCACTGTTTTTCTTTTGAAAAAGATGGGAGATAAAAAGCATGTCAAAGAATGTTAGGCGGGGTTAATTATTCCGTAACCCTTTACAAAGTCCCTCCGTGAGTGAGTGAGTGAGTGAAGACTTTAATAAAATCGCCTGCAGGCGGCCTCCGTTACCGAAGTGCCGTGACGCGGCCCTACGTCTTTCCGGCTGGGCTCTTTACTAGGCAACTCCCTCGCTACTAGTGTCGAGGTCCTCCGGCCTGCCCGCGCTGGGCGACCGGGCCCTCTCGGCTTTCGCTCGGGCGATGCTGTTCAAGTGCCGCCAGGATCTGCTGGACGGCCTGCAGTTGTACGTCCTTGTCACTGATCCGCGCCGCGGTCAGGTACCACGGCGGGATCTTTGTCTCCATTGGCGCTTCTGTAGGTCTTGCAGAGCAGTCCCACAGGATGTGAGCCATCGTAGCCCGCGCACTGCGGCACACTTTGCACGTATCGTCCTCGTATTGCTCAGGGCACACATGCTTCATGATGACCGGGGTCAGTAAGGAACCCGTCTGCAATTGTCTTAGTACCACCGCTTGCTCCCTGACCAGGCCGGGGTGCGGCGGCGCCATTTCTCTTCTCATCCTATAGTATGTCGTGATTTCGTTATATGTCCCCATCCTGTCTTTGGTGTCCCCCCACAGTTCTGCAGACGGGTTCGCTCCAGCCGCGCGGCCAGTTAATACTCGCGCGGTAGAGTTCGCCGTCTCATTGTGGTTCACATATTGTTCTGACACTTCGTTCCCTGCGTGTGCGGGGAACCACTTCACTGTCACGTGCCTGTTCGCGAAGCCCAGCGAGGCGAGCAACCTCACTGCTCTACTACACACTCTCCCTCTGGCGAAGTTCCGCACGGCCCCTTTAGAGTCGCACAGAATGATCCTGGTGTGTGGGTCCGCGATGGCTAAGGCTATAGCCACCTCTTCGGCACATCTCGCCTCACGTACCCGGACACTTGCCACGGTGACTGTTGAGCCGGTCTTGGCGTCGATGACCACTGCCGCGTACGTCTTCTTGCCTCGATACTCTTCCGCGTCCACGTACCTCGTGCCCGGCATCTCAGCGTGCAGCTCGACCATGGCCTTGGCTCGAGCCTTCCGCCGTTCTCCGCTGTGTTCGGGGTCCATGTTCTTTGGAACGGGGTAGACCCACATTCCTCTCCTGATGTTTTCGGGTACGTCTTCTTGTTCGCATAGCTCTTCCTCGCTCATACCGGGGTCTAGACCCAGTCTAGCGAGGATGGCCCTGCCCGTCTTGTTTTCCTTGAGCCTCTCGATTTAGGCGGCTCGCTGTGCTTCTCCGATCTCCTCGAGCGTGTTGTGCACGCCGAGGGCCAGCAACGTCTCGGTGCTCGTGCAGTCGAGAAGTCCGAGTGCGGCCTTGTGGGCTTTCCGTATCATCGCGTTGATCTTGTTTCATTCGTCTAACCGCCAGTTATGGAAGGCGGCGACGTACGCCACGTGGCTTATGGCGAACGATTGAACTAGCCGTAGCAGGCTGTCCTCTCGCATGCCAGCCTTTCTGTTGGCGACCCTCTTTATGAGGCGTGTGGCCGCGGTGACCTTAGCCGAAAGGCGATTGATGGTTTCGCCATTCGTGCGACGTTTCTCGATTAACATGCCCATGAAACAAATTCCTGTTCCCTTGTGTAATGAAAGCAAAATAAATGAAAATGGGAACAAAAACCTGCACCAGCAAAGCTATCACAGGTTAAAGCCAATTAGAGAAATAAATGAACTGGGAGGTATGCTCCAATGTGAATTTCAAGTAAAGCCAATTTGGTAGAAAAGCAAAGAAAAGCGGGGCTCTTGCAACTCGCGACAGAAGACAACACAACCCAGTCCCATGAGAAAGTGATTTCGAAATGCAGGGGTGGCGCCTCCTGAACTAATTCAACTCCCACATAAATGCACATAAATGTACCCTTTCCCTAATGAATCTCCCCTCCACTAACTCCCTGATCTATCATCGCTAACCACAGCCTCGGGAGGTACCCGGCAAACAGCGGCATTTATTGAAAGCCAAAAGTAAAGGGGTGCACTAGCCCATCCGTGGGGGGTGAAAAACCTTGCCTCCATCTCCTGGCTGGACTAAAAACACCCCCCATCGTGATGGGACTGGTCTCGTCCTCTCCTGACCAAACATTAAGGGGACCGCGAGGGGGATGAACTAGCCCATCCCTGGAGGGTGAAAAACCATGCCTCCTTCTCCTGGCTGGACTAAAAAACACCCTCCATGGTGATGGGACTGGTCTCAGCCAATCCGACCAAAAATTAAGGGGACGGTGATGACGAGCCGTAGGCAGATGGGGTCCACGCAGGAACCGAGAGAAGGAGCCCGAGCAGCCAACTCAAACTCCCGGGTCCCGCGCTGGAGCCCGGAACAGAACATCAGCGCGTCCCGGGACCCAAGGCCGAGCAGACAGCAGCAGGGGAATCTGCGTCCATGGGGGGATTGACGGGAGCATGCCCGTCCAAGGGATTGACCGGAACAGAACACCAGGGCGTCTCGGGACCTGCACAGCGAGAGCAAAAGCGCAGAAAACGAACAGGCATACAAAAAGGGCAACGCTCTCAGGCCGCACCCGGCGGTCCAATCACGTCAGTCAGTTGAGGGCATGTAGAGATTAATGAATTCAACCATCTCCTTAATTATATCTAGTGCGCGCTGGTTACGCAATAGCGCGGGATAAAGTGGGGGCGTAAGGTCAGCGTGAAGCAAATCTTGCAATCGTTGGCGAAATTGGGCAGTTTCGCTACAATCAGACATATAATGTTCAATGTTCCAGCACTCGGACCCACAGAAACAAAGAGGATGAGGAACGAGAGATAGGTAATACAAATAGAAAGGAAAGCGGCCGTGCCCCGTGATAAAGAAAATCACCCTTCGATGGGGCGGGAAGTTAGGTGGGAGGGACCCAACTACCGGTATCCAGCGAAACAATTCCGTATCCGTATGAACCGTGGTCCACTGTACCGACCACGCACGCCATACCTCTGCATCGAGCATCGACCTTACCACCCGAACCGATAAAGCTGACTCCCTGGGTTCACCCACAGTGCGTGCCCTAACCGCAAGATGATCCGCGATCTCGTTTCCAGGTATGCGTGCGTGGCCCCGCACGTGGAAAAGGAAAAGACGCATGCGCGTGGAAAGAACTGAAAAAAGGGCGCGGATGTCCTCTACGCCCTCATTGCGCGTGCGCAAAGAGGCCAGCGCTGTCAAAAGCGACAAGCAATCTGTGTAGACCCGTACAGGCCATTCCGTCGTGCAACCAGTTAGATACACGAGGGCCTCCCTGAGGGCGACCAATTCCGCCGCGAAAGCACTACCCGCCGACGAAATTTTAAAACGCCTGGCTTCCACTAAACGACCCGTGTGCGTGTACACTACAAAGGCGGCACCCGCCAAGGAATCAGAGAATGCACCATCCGTGTAAACATGCAACCCCGGTAACCTAGCATAAGCGAGTGCCTGTGGCGTCTCCAATCGACGGAATGGACAGACAACGCGAGATGCGGGGTGCCGCCGCCAAGGATCAAAAATACGCTGTACGCGGTCCGGGGACAGCGAGAGGCGGCCGTAAGTTACTTCGCGGCGCAAGGAAACTAGCAAAAATTGCGCCCTCTGGGCCGCCAAAACCTCGGCCAAAGGCGGAATGCCCGTCAACGCATTCAAGGCCTCAGTACGCACCGTCCTCACGGCCCCCGTCAAAACAAGAAGAGGGATCCGCTGGAGTGACTTAATTCGGTTTACCAAGAGATTCGATGGAGATTCCGGCCACCATGCTGGAGAAGCATAAGTGATGGCCGGTTGGATCAATTGGAGGTATAATCGACGGAAGGCAGAAGGAGGAAGTCGATAGTGCATGTGAATAAACTGAACCAGCTTGGGAACGAGAATGTCGACCTTAGTCTTAAGATAAGTAATATGAGCCATCCATGTGAACGACGGGTCCAGGACTACTCCAAGGACTTTCATTTCTTTTACCATGGAGAGATTAACTCCGTCCAGACGTATGGTAGGCAATCGACGGGCGAAGCTAACCCGCCCGTTAGGGAACAGCATAAAAGAGCACTTGGACGCATTCAGCCTAACCTTAACCGATTCCGCCCACTCACACACTACCGCCAGCGCATCCGCAGCTAGACGCTCCAACTCCCGGCGGTGACGTCCCGACACCACTAGGAGCGTATCATCTGCGTAAGCTTGTACATGTACACCTGGGGGGAACGTGGTCTCCAACAATTCATGAAGCACAATGTTCCAGAGAAGCGGGCTCAAGGGAGAACCCTGAGGACTACCTATGGACTGCTCAACTGACGCATCCCCCTCCTTAAGACGACACACCACCCTTCGATTACATAAGAAAGAGCGGAGAAGGCAGTACAAGTTAACGGGGCAGGAATGACGTCGAAGGAAATTTAAAACCGTAGGATGCCATACGGAATCAAAGGCACCCTGGAAATCGAGGGATATCAGAACCGAATGAAGCAAATCCCGACGGCGGGACTGGAGGACTTCCCTTAAGTGATGGAGAGCCATCGTGGTGTTTTTGTTATGAGTAAAGCCAAATTGCAAAGGATGGATTAGGTTATGACTATTCAAAAAATAATACAAGCGGGAAAACAACAGCTTCTCTAAAACCTTGCCAAAGACCGATAGCATACAGATGGGCCTGTAAGACCTAGGGTTCTCTGGCGACCGACCCGGTTTTGGAATAAAGACCACCCATCCAACCTTCCACGCCGTCGGGAAGTGCCCCAACCGAAGAGCAGCGTTGAAAACAAAACACACGAAAGCAGGATGTGCCTCATGAAAAGCCTGTACCAATTCCGGCGTCAGGCCGTCAAGCCCGGGAGCGGAGCGCACCCTCATGGACCTCACCGTCTCACGGACCTCTGTTACAGTAAACGGCGTGTCCCGTAAATTCGAGAGATAAGGGGTTTCAGCTAACGCTCTTTCCGCAGCGTGCACAGGGTCGTCCGTGGAAGCGTCATCCCTAGGCATGTGCGCGGATAACAGAACACGCGCAGACTCCAGTTGAGAAGTCGTGCGCAACCCGTCAGACGTGTCCAAGGGAGGCAAGGATATTGGAGTTCGGAATTTACCAAAGGCCAATTTAAAAGGATCGCCAAATAGGAATTTCTCAGTGTTGTCAGTGCAGAATTTCCGCATTGACGCATCTTTTGCCTGTGCAATTGCACACCTATATTTTTGGAGAGCCGAATAGTAAACATCCCGCCTAACCAGACGCTCCGCGGGATCGCGGCAGCGCTGAAAGCTGCGCCGCAGCGACCGCACCTGCGATCGCTGCCGCGCTATGTCATCTGACCACCAAGGCTTGGCCTGCGGGTAGAGCCGGGCGGTTTGTACGTTTTCCCTGCACAGCGTGCCATATAAGTCGTAAAAGTGATCGACTATCAAATCTAACGACACCGGATCAGCAATTTCAGAGCTGGCTACCTGCGCAAACCAGCGGTTACGCGCAAGTGAAGCCATCACGCGGGAGCGCCCAGCCCGAGTCAACCGCTTGCACGTCGGGAGGCGGTGAGAGCCAACCGAAAAAACAACATATCTATGGTCAGAGAGAGTGGGAGTGTCGCTTACCCTCCAACGGACAGAAAAATCCCTCCAGGCGCTTGAAAATAACGTTAAATCTATCCACGCCTCCGCATAATCCGTTACAAACGTGGGCAACGAAGCCGGATCATTTGCCACGTCAAAATCATTAGCCACAAGAAACTGAGTAACAGCAGCCCCACGAGAATCCGTTACCTGCCCTCCCCATCTGGGACTCTTCGCATTAAAATCCCCAGCAATAATAACGTGCGAACAGTGATTCGCCATAATTAACTGCGAGCAGGGATCCAAGATGTCCGTTACAGGGAGCGAAGGGGCGGCGTATACGGCCACAAGTAAAAACGAGAACACCCGGGAAGAAAAGCGCACCGCCACAACATACTCCGATATGTGAATAGGGAAGGGGTCAAACGGAACAGATTGTACGAGAAGGAGAACCTTAGGATTATGGGGGTAAGCAAACGTCATCACCGAGTGGGGTAGTCCTGGAACATTACCAGCGCGCAAGTACGGGTCACCAATTATAGCAAAATGAATGCTCTGGTTTTGGATAAAATCGATTAAATGGGAAGACGCCATTCGGGTGTGGTCCAGATTCGCTTGAATAAATTTCAATCCCTCAAGAGACATCAGTGACGTTTAAAGATTGCTAAGAGGTGCTAGGCAGACGACTGCGGGTCACCGTAATCCGTCCGACGGCGCAGGCGTGCCACCCAAGCGGAAACCGACGTGCAGGTGGAAGCGCCGAAAAAGTGATTGTGAGGCCGCTTCCACATGCGACACTCGTTACACACATAATTGGCATGTTCCGCCAGGGTGCACGCCGACGTAGCGTGATCACCCGCGCAGTTATTACAAACGTCACGAGGAGCCTCGCAACGGTTCGTTGAATGTCCCAAAGAAGAGCACCTAAAACAGGTGGGCACGTAGAGGTTCTCCTCTAACGTGCAGGAGGTCCAGCCGATGTGAAGCCTTCCCTTACTTTTCAACAAAGCAAACACCTCGGGGGACACCTCTACAACGTGAACCCTTGCGCCAAAGCGCTGGGTATACACCGTCCGGTGCTTAAATTCATCAGGGGGAATGGCCAAGTCGTTCTGTGAATTAATTTGAGACAGCAGCATGGCAGGTACAATTGAGGGATCGACTCCCAAAATTTTCAGTTGGGGGTTACGTCGGGAAGGCTTCTGCACCACTAAGGCAGACCGCGTGACCGAATTAGAATTAATCGCCGTCTCCAGGTTATCAAGATATGCCCTAACCTTGGAAACCACAGTTAGACCCGCACGCGAAGGCTTAAAAGTGACCGGCCCGACACCAATGGCACTAGGATTGAAAGAAGATTTAAGCAAGGCGACGATATCTTTCCCTGGAGAAGGCGAAGGGTTGGCTAACCTAAGATGAAGAGCGTGATCAGGGCGACTATCCCCTACCCCCGACGGACGGCGAGCCGCAGCCGTCGGCGAAACCCGGCGGCCCGCCACGTCCGCAAAAGAGGGCGACCGCTCCACCGTAGGAGGTGGAGCGGCCTCGTTCCCCCCCGACGAACCAGCCCCTCTTAAATCATCCACCTGTTGGCGAAGCTGAATTACCTGCCCCTCAGCCAAACTCTTCCCGGCGCTCAGCGACATTACCAAACGTTGCATTTTAAAATAGACATCCATGACTTCGGACCGGACAGAGCAGGGCACCTTGTTGCGAGGATCGTTAACAATATTTGACAGCGACTGGCCTAAGGCCGAGCAGACAGCAGCGGGGGAATCTCCGTCCATGGGGGGATTGACGGGAGCATGCCCGTCCAAGGGATTGACCGGAGGCGCTGAAGCGCCCCCTGAACCAGAGCACGAGGGATTGCCCCGAGCAGCCGCCTCCGCCTCATCCATTGCTGCAATAACTAAATTAGCATCCTCCGTTCCCAGAGAGCTACACGTAGGCGAATTAGAACGCACAGAAGAGCGCCCGGATGCCATACCAAGATCTATACACAGTGCTAAGTTAAACTAGGCAAGTCACAGTGCTGAGCTCCACTGACTTAGCCGCTCCACATACCCCCGCCGCTGGCAGAGGCACGAAGGATAGCAGCTAAGCCTAACTGACAGAAGGGCCCCCAAAGGGCCAGAAATACGCGCTCTGCGCAAGGGCCCCTGCTAGAACCCGAGCCTAGGGATGGTAAAAGGCCATCAGGAACACAAAAAGCTGGCTAAACTGGAACGCGCTCACCAAATTCATGAAAATCAGGTAGAGCCGACGAAAAGGACCTCTTCTTCGCGAGAACGCTGATTATGATCCTCCCCAGTATTGAGGAGTAGCGACAAGTGGCCCAACGACACGCCCGCGGCTGAAGCGCTTTCTAAGACGCAAGTTACACCTAATTGTTATACACGGAAACTGTTTCTTTTATGAGTGTTACATATTCTGGAGGAGTGATGCGAAGCGGATATATCTAGTTCTCCTCGAGCCTCTTCGAAGCACCCACGGCCTAACGTGCGAGTACCGATTTCCCAGAAGTCGCCTAACTTTGCCCTCACTGTGACGCAAATATTTCAGCAAGCCAGTATTGAGGAGTAGCGACAAGTGGCCCAACGACACGCCCGCGGCTGAAGCGCTTTCTAAGACCTATATCTGATAAAGTCCAATGTAAACGAATGTTACATCTTGTGGAGGAGCGTTGCGAAGCGGATATATCCAGTTCTCCTCGAGACTCTTTCGAACTCATATTAACTCTATATCTCATAAAGTCCAATGTAAACGATTGTTACATCTTGTGGAGGAGCGTTGCGAAGCGGATATATCCAGTTCTCCTCGAGACTCTTTCGAAGCACCCACGGCCTAACGTGCGAGTACCGATTTCCCAGAGGTCGCCTAACTTTGCCCTCACTGTGACGCAAATATTTCAGCAAGCCAGTATTGAGGAGTAGCGACAGGTGGCCGAACGACACGCTCGCGGCTCAAGCGCTTTCTAAGACGCAAGTAACACCTCTCCTCGAGCCTCATCGAAGCACCCTTAGCCTAACGTGCGAGTACCGATTTCCCAGAAGTCGCCTGACTTTGCCCTCACTGTGACGCAAATATTTCAGCAAGCCAGTATTGAGGAGTAGCGACAGGTGGCCCAACGACACGCCCGCGGCTGAAGCGCTTTCTAACTCACTTCTCTTGTGGAGGAGCGATGCGAAGCAGATATATCCAGTTCTCCTCGAGACTCCTCGAAGCACCCATAGCCTAACGTGCGAGTACCGATTTCCCAGAGGTCGCCTAACTTTTGCCCTCACTGTGACGCAAATATTTCAGCAAGCCAGTATTGAGGAGTAGCGACAGGTGGCCCAACGACACGCCCGCGGCTCAAGCGCTTGCTAAGACGCAAGTATCTCGTGTAACCTCCAATGTAAACGATTGTTACATATTGTGGAGGAGTGATGCGAAGCGGATATATCTAGTTCTCCTCGAGCCTCTTCGAAGCACCCACGGCCTAACGTGCGAGTACCGATTTCCCAGAAGTCGCCACTCGCACGTTAGGCCGTGGGTGCTTCGATTTCTCGATTTCTCGGTTTCTCGATTAACATGCCCAGCACTCGGATCTTGCCGACCTCCGGGATCACCTGTCTGTTGCTGGTTCGGATGATGATCTTGTCTTTTACCGCGGTTTCCTCTTCCGCCATCTTCCTTCTTGCGCCCTTCGGTGGCAACACCAAGAGTTCTGACTTGCTCGGGGAGCATACCAGTCCTAATCCGTCAAGTTGGCTCTCGATGGCTTCCACTGCTTGCTGTAGTGTCAACTCTATGTGCCCGTTGCTGCCACCCGGGACCCACAACGTGATGTCATCGGCATAGATGGTGTGGCGCACATCCGCCAGTGACTTGAGGCGCCGGCCGACCCAGATCATCACCAGGTTGAAGAGCAGCGGTGAGATCACCGAGCCCTGCGGGGTCCCAATGCTGCTGAGCTCCTTCTCGTCGAGCGTGATGTCACCGACGTGGATTTCCGCCGTGCGTTCTGACAGGAACTCGCGCACGTAGTGGTACGTCCGGACTCCCATGTTCAGTTCGCTGATTTGGGCCAAAACCGCCGCGTGCTTGACTTTGTCGAATGCACTCAGCAGATCTAGCCCCAGGATGGCCTTGTTACGCGTCTTGGTCTTGTCATCGATGATTTCAGTCTTGAGCTGTATAATTGCGTCCTGTGTGCTCAACTTGCTCCTGAAGCCGATCATCGACTCCGGGAACAAGTCGTTGTCTTCCAAATACTTTTGCCAGTGGTTCATCAAGACGTGCTCCAGCGCCTTCCCGACGCACGAGGTCAGGGAGATGGGGTGGAAGTTCTCGATGCTGGGCGTCTTCCCCGGTTTTGGGATGAGGATGGTTTTCGCCGTCCTCCACATTTTGGGTAACCTGCCCTCCCTCCAGCATTTGTTGAAGAGAGCTGTCAGGCTCGCAATCGCCGCCTCGTTGAGGTTATTGAGTGCTTTGTTGGTGATCTTGTCCGGGCCCGCAGCGGATCGGCAGTTGAGCTCATGCAACGCTGCCCGCACCTCCCAGACCTCGATGTCCCTGTCTAATTGTTCATTTGCCGCTCCCTGATAGTCTGGGTGCGACTCCTGGGGGCTTGCTGGCAGGTACTTGTTGTTAATTCGGTTGCGCACTTCTTCTCCTAGCTCGCGCAGCACCTTGTTTAGGATCTTGGCTAGGCTGGCCCTCTGGTGTGATTTCGTTTTCGTTTCGTCAAGCAAGTGCCGGAGCATGGTCCATGTTCTTCCGCTGTGCATTTGGCCGTCGGCTGCTTTGCACGTCTCGTACCACTGCTGCCGGCAAAGCGTGCGGCAGTGCTTACCGATAGTGCGATTCAGCTCGGCCACTCTTTTTCTCAGTCTGCGGTTGGTGCGTGTTTTTCGCCACCGTTCCTGAATTGATCTTTTCGCCTCCAGCAAATGGGCAAGGCGGCTGTCAATTCTGTCTATCTCCTCCCCGGTCTCAATTTCCTTGGTTGCCTCTGAAACTTTCTCTAAAATTTTGTTTGTCCACTCGTCCACGTCCCGAATCTCCTCTTCCTCGGCCGGTAACACGCTTCGATAGAGGTCCCAGTCCGTGATCTTGTGGATCCGTTTTTCTTCCGATGTCCCCCTGAGCGGCACCGTCACCTCAATAATAAAGTGAACGCTGCCCAGGTCTTGGCCGGTGCTGGTCCATTCGGGCTGTCGGCCCCCATTCGGCGTCCTGACGAAGGTGAGGTCCGACGTGGTATCCCTGCTGACCGAGTTGCCGATCCGCGTCGGGTTGGCCGGGTCCGTTACGAGGGTGAGGCCCGCGTCTGTGGCATCGGTCAGGAGATCGCGTCCCTTGGCCGACGTCTTGGCGTAGCCCGAGGCCTGGCACGGAGCGTTGAAGTCGCCGCAGATTACTAGGTTGTCTTTGCTTCCGGCGGTCTTGCAAGCCTTGTGTAGGATTGACTTGAATTTTTGTTTGCTGTGCGCTGGGCTGCTGTAAATGTTCACGAAAAATGTACTCTCCTTCCTCTTCCTTCCAGTTATTACTTCGATCATCGTGTGTTCGACCAGTGAGTTGTTGATGCCTTCCCTCTCCACGCAGTTGAGTCCCTTCCTCACCAGGGTGCAGACGCCTCGTCCCTTGCCGCTTGCGGCTCGGCTGGGCGGGCTGGCGTGCGTCCTCTTCTACGGGTCTCTTCTCTACGAGGGTTTCTTGGATGATCATAATGTCTGGTTTCCTCGCCAACTGTTGTATGTGCTGCTGCAACACTGCCTTCTTGCTTGCGAACCCGTTACAATTCCAGTGCCACGCCGTGAGGCCCTTCGCCGTTGTTCTCACTGTCTTATTTGAGTTCCGATCCATGCTTGGATGTTGTTCATTTGTTCCGTTAGTTGATGAACCGCCGCGGCGGTCTGGTGTACTACTTCCGAGATGCTTTGGCACGTCTGTTCTAGGCTCGTTACACGAGCCGTCAGCTGCGTCACGTTGCCTTCTAGCTTGTCTATTCGCTCAGCGAGCTTACGTTCGCGGAGGTTTTCGACCGCCCTTTTCTTCAGCGCCGGCTCCGAGGACGTTGTTGATTGCCTCGCGGTCACCTTGACCTCCTCTTCTTTTGGCTTTTCTTGCGGCTCTTGCTGCGCTGGCGGCTGCTGCGCTTGCTGCTGGCGGGCGTTAGCCTTCATGAGTTCCTTGAGTTCCTCCATCTGTCTGTTGTTCCGTTCGGTTGCCGCGCGCAGCTGCGCATTCTCCTTGCGGAGCACTTCTATCATCTCCCGCATCGTCTTGATTGCCTCGCTCTCGGCGCTCCAACTGCTCGATGCGCGCGACTGCATCTCGACCTTTCCTTTCCCGCCACCGTTAGCCCCGGAAATCTGAACCCAGCTCACTCTTTCCCGTGATTTAGAACGTCCTTTGCTCGCCGCTCGTCTGTTGCTCCCACTGATAACCTTTCCGGCTGTGCGGCTTTGCGACCGTGACGTCCGCTCTTGACTTTTTGCCCTATCGCCATTCCCCAGCGCCGGGAAGCTGCGTGGTGCAAGTTTCTCTTGTTCTTGCATCATCTTTTTCTGTTCGGCCATTTTCCTCTCCCATCTCCTCTTTGTGACGATGTACGGCGTCTTAATTTTATTTTTACAGCCCCTGCCGCCCGTGGCGTGCTGGCCATCCCAAAGTCTGCATTTTGGTTTGCAAACCTCGGCGTGGCCTTCGCCCGGGTTGTTTGCCCCGCAGTCGAAGCACACCCTAACTTTCGGCGTGGGACATACATCCTTTGTGTCCAACTTTCCCGCAAGTTTTACACACATCGAAGTGTTTTCGGTAGAGGCTACACTTCACCACCGCTGGCCCATAGAAAATATAATCAGGCACTTTTTCCCCCTCGAAGGCCACGATAACCGTGGTCGAGGTCCCAATTCGTTTCGCTCCTACCGCCGTCGGGTTTCTCTTGGTTACAATGGTTTTGTCAATTTCTGTTGGCGTGTGCTCCGTTGGCACCCCTCGTATTACTCCCTTCACCACACTGTCGGGAACCGTCATGTACGCTCCCACCTCGTGCACCTATTCTCCGATTTTTATCTCCTGAATCCTGGCATACTTGCGTGCCCGAGAAAGATCAGGGGTACTCACGACCAGGATATTCTGCTCGTTGTTTGGCAGGAATGTGTCGCCCGCCGCTTCTTTTCCCGGGATATTGGCCGCCGCGGTGACCGCCGCCGCCATGACTGCGATGGGTGTTTTCGCAATACACAAGCCGCCCCGCGGCCGCACGACGATCTTCGTATCTTCTTTCGGCAGTACGTCGGGCATTGTTGCCGCCATCATGGCCGTAGCTGCTGCCTTCTTGGCGAACGTCTTCGTCCTCGGGCGCGGTTGGTGCGTAGTCACCGGCACGCTGTCCTTCCTCGGCTTTTTGGAGCGGTGAACGACTTCCGTCCAATCCGCTGCCGCCGCGTCGTCTTCTGATGCCACTTCCTCGCCGTTAACCTCGACGCACATCCGGCCCATGTCGTCAGAACTAGGGGTCGGTGACAGGTGAGGCGACGTGGCCGTTTACATTGCATCCCCCATACCTCGGTTCGCTAGGCCTAACGGCCTATGCTTGCGGTGTATTCCCCGGCCGAGCGGTTAGGCTTGGCTCGGGGTGCTGCCGCGGCTCCGAGAAAATCTGGAAAAAAGTCCGAATTTCACGTACCACTTGGTTGAATTTGGTATCAGCGTGTGCGCGGTACCTTCCCGGAGCTTCTGGTACTAATTACGCAACGATACCAGTTGATTGACGCTGCACTAATTGTCATTTAAGCAGGAGCCGCTGTGAAGCACCACGACACGGTGTCGTCGTCGTCGTCGTCCCCCAAGTCCCTCCGTAAAGGCTGGGAATAGCTTTGGTTAACAAGTCTCTGATTCGACACAAGTTTCACGTTTTGAAAGTGTTCTTCTTTTTAATCACTTTGCGCCAACGCAGTAGCCCTCTACCGCTCGCCCATTCTGCACGACATTAAATATTTGGACGCTACCGGATGAGCTTCTTTTCTGCATGATAATTGCTATCAAGCTTACCTTGAAGCAAGATTAATAAGTACCCCGGCAAATTCGATATTCTAGCCCAGTGGTTCTCAAATGGGGTTCCGCGGACCCCAGGGGGTCCGCGGAAAAGATAAAAACGCAGTGTTGGGGTCAGAGGAAGAAGACGTGGGCAGCACTGGTAGCATTTTGCCAGTTTGGGGAGCTATACGTGTACCGTGAGATGGAAAGTGGGCGGAAATACTGATTTTGCAGTGCGTGTCAGTTTGTAGTGGGTACCCGAGTCAGGATTTTTTTGACATAGAAGCTCAGGTGGGGCAGGGTGGAGGGGGGGGCGGGTTCGTAAGTTCTTCAATTGTATTGGATTGAAAAAAAAACATTTATTGATCCTGCCGTAAAGTGTGAATGCACACTTCACATCTGGCCTACGTCGTCTTCCTGGCCGAGTTAGCCGAGCCAGTACCAGAATGACCCGTTGGACGGCCTCGATTAGAGGTTCTTCAAGGGGGAAAATATCCCGCTTCCAGAATCTCTAGGATTTAGGGGAGAACAGAGGGAGATAACTTCAAGGTTTTCGAGGCGACTGAAAGAAGATTAGAGTACTGGTGGACGAAAACCGGAGCGGGGAATGATGCCTAAAAAAGCTACCACCTGCAATAGAAAAAAAAAGGTATTTTGTGCCTGCCCTCAGAGCAGTGTTAGTATCAAACGAAGAGTATAAAACATACATATATTAGTTTTTTCTAGGTAAGATGACACGTCGTCACCTCGTTTCTAAGGGGATACAACTTGCGATCCGTTAATCATTCAATCACGATAGTGGGATAGGAGTTTGGTGAAGTGAGCGACAGGGGATGGTGAGAGTTGGTCGTAAAAGCCGAGCCGCCCGGGCCAGTAGGAAACGCCAGGAAATATAGCTCGCTGGTCGCAGCATCTCCTTATTCGTTTCCAAGGTAGGAACGAATTTGCTGGGGTTGATACGATGGTAATTGTGGGTAGGTCGGAGATGAATTAAATGATCTTAAAGAAGACATGAAGACAAAACGTAAGTTTGGTTGATTCGGAAGGTTGCCTCGTCATAATAACACTGACGCAACATTAAAGGGACCCTGCAACACTTGCCATCGATTACTAGTACTGTATTTTGGGATAAAGTCTATTGTCCCAGAAATCTTCTCCCGCAAGAATTATGAAAATCCATTCACAATTAATGAAACTACGCGCGATGAGAAATCGCGCATAATCGTTCCCTCTCAACTCGAACGCGGACAAGGCGCCGAAAGCTGCGCGCTCTCTCCCGGAGAGGGGGGCGGCTCGCGGCGTTCTCTTCGGTGGCCTTCGATATATCACATGCCCGGTAGTTTTCTCCTTTTCTCCGCAACGCGGAGGGGCCTATTTCCGGTCTGGTGCCACAAAAAAGCAGGCATGGGTGCCTCCTCGCAAGTGCGCGCTCGGGCTGGTAGGGCGTTTTTGAAGCAATAAACGTTTGTAGTCGAGTGGTCCCGTTGAAAGGGAAGCATTGAGCTCATCACTCAAACTCCGCGCGCACTCAAAACACAAAATAAACGGCAAAACTGTGCCTACAGGTTCAGGCATAGAAGAGGTTCGTACACAGCGATGACGACGACGGAAATGGGAGAATCTAGCCGCGAAGTTGACCAGTGACAGCCGATCGGGCAGCCATGGCCTATGTGACGTCCCTTAGGCCATGCATAATGAGGACAACTGAAGAGAGAGCGGTTTGTTTTTTCGCGTCTTTCACATCGATTTGCGCGCTCACCGCTTCACGTGCACGTGTAATATTTGGCTCAGGTATTCCTGGCAGTGTAATCTAAACGTCGCGCAGGTTTACTTGCACTGCTCAAAGAGTGTTGCAGGGTCCCTTTAAACGCGAACTTCACTCAAATGAGCTTCATAATTAGGAAAAAATATAATCGCCATGCAACCCACCATTTCATTTCCCACGCTACAACCTACGACGAATTGTTTGCAGGTGTGCGATTGGCTGAGCAAGGCAAAAGGAAACGCAACTTAGTCAAGGCTTACAAGCTTGCAGAACGTGCTATTTGTGTTTAAATTTAATGCGTATTTTTTATAGGAGTTGAAAGTGTGTGGTAAGCAATATAACTTACCAACGCACACGTAAACTTAGAAGCACCCGTTCCTACTGCGCGCTATGGTGGTTATAGCTTCACAGCCATCCGGCGCGTTGGGCTTACACTGGCCAACTGGCATAACTGACAGTGTATTCTGAGACTCTGTTGGTCAAGCATACCCAATGTTTCACGAAACGATTACTATCACCCGTGGCAAAAAGTATCCACGTACTAATCCGGTCAAAAACAAAGCGAGCGCGGACAGCGGTCCTGAGCAGTATAGTAACGCCACCTGGGAGGACGAACGGTAAAACTGGCAACAAAACACGTTTGGACGTTCGCTGTAGCCGTTGTCACCGTACTAACAATTGTTTCAACTACCTGCTCGGTGTACGTCATCGCTAATGTCACCAAACGCACGATTTAGCGTGAGAATTAACATTTTGCCTTAAATATTTTAATTTATTAGTGATAAAAGCATCGTCTGTTTTCGTACAAGCACTGGGGCAGTACAAAGCACAACATCTTTCGCATCAGACAAACTTGTATTTTGGCTTCATAGCCCCTTTAATCACCGCCGAGAGTACGCTGCGAAGGAAGCGGTAGTGGAGGATGGCTTGTTGGGAACCGGCGGTAATTAAGTGGTGGGTGCGTGAGAGAATACCGCGAAGGCACAGGTGGTAGCCTCGGCCGCGGTTACCGAGAGATAAAGGTAGGAAGCTATGTTGAGTATGGTGCCCTTGGTGTCGGTGACGACGAGGATCCAGTGCAGGGCATATATCGCAACTCGTCCACCTCATCCGGCGAAGCTGTACGTAGAAAAAAAAACATATGACGAAACAAGACACTTGCAGCCTTAGCAGCCTCCCATACAGCAGCCCTACGTTCGACGCAAATTCCAATAACAATCTAGGCTGGATGCACTCATCTTTCGGGGGTACAAAGATTCCCTGGTCCTGCCATCGTTCCCACCCCCACAAAAGAAAGCTTCAGTTGGAATTCCACAACAACCTCTTCGAGCTCCTTGAGCCGCAACGGCCAGGACTGTTTCTCACCATGACTGCGGAAGTGTCCACACGGCATTAGGACGCCCTACGCCCAAGCCCAAAAACGTGTCCGGGCTAATATTAAAGGGACACTGAAGTGATTTGTAAACATTGCGGGATTACTAGCGCAAATTGTAGTCCGGAGTCCATTGGCCATGCCTCGACCACTCTGAGTGCGTTTACGCCAATTCATTTAGTAGAAAAATCAATTGCACCCTCGCCCTTTTTCTGTGGCGTTTTCGTGTGACGTCAGGAGGAGATGAGCTGGCAATTGGCTGCGCTACTGCACGGCTCGCCGACCTTCCGACAGTCAGTTGGCCCAGCGTTTAGTCCGCCGGCCACCGACTGGTCGTCGCAATTCGCTCGCTCAGTTGAAACTATGCCACAACACGTTGGTGAATGGAAGAATTTGCCTTTCTTTACTTTGCTAGTTTGTACACTGTATCAAGCTCCGAGTGCGGGTCGCTCCACGCAAGTGCTGCACAAGTGCACATGCGACGCTTCGCTCATTTTATGCTTGTAGGAAAATCTATTGCCATTTGAAGGCGGGAGAAGAGTCAGTGAAGTCAATATAGGTACTAAGCAAATAAAATCAACTGAAACTCTTACCGTACAGCGCAAAACTAGAGAGCCGCAAGCATTTTTTTGCGCTGGGTGAACAAGCACAGCGGTCAGCAGCATGGCGACACATCTGTGAATGCTTTTCCATCTAAGAAATGCAATTGCTAGACGTGGGATATCGTGGAAGTTTGGGAGACGTTTGCTTCACGAGCGCTATACAACAAATAATCACCTTAAGTACTTTAAATGCTAGAACTAAATAAAAGTGTAAACTGGTTGTACCTTATATACCTTATATATCCTGGTTTTGCAGTGCTGTCTCGTGGCCGAGTTCAATAAAGAAAAAAAAAAGTCTCGTGGCCGAGTGGTCTGAGACGCTAGGATTTCTGTTTTGCAAGTTGCAAGTTCGAATCCTCGAGGGTGCATGCTTTTTTTGTAAGTTGATTTTTTCGTTCGCGGCCGATGTTTTCTAACCTGAGTTCACCATTTTTGGGCTGTAACGTTCACTGCTCCACGAGCGAGTTCGCAGAACGCGCGCAGACTTACACTGACGCGCTAGTCAGTTCTCGTTGGCGTGCTGTTGCCACAAGCACCGACTGCTTGCGGGCAGTGGGAAGTTTGGGAGGCGTTTACTTCACGAGCGCTATACAACAAATAATCACCTTAAGTACTTTAAATGCTAGTACTAAATAAAAGTGTAAACTGGTTGTACCTTATATACCTTATATATCCTGGTTTTGCAGTGCTGTCTCGTGGCCGAGTGGTCTGAGGCGCTAGGATTTCTGTTTTGCAAGTTGCAAGTTCGAATCCTCGAGGGTGCATGCTTTTTTTGTAAGTTGGTTTTTTCGTTCGCGGCCGATGTTTTCTAACCTGAGTTCACATTTTTGGGCTGTAACGTTCACTGCTCCACGAGCGAGTTCGCAGAACGCGCGCAGACTTACACTGACGCGCTAGTCAGTTCTCGTTGGCGTGCTGTTGCCACAAGCACCGACTGCTTGCGGGCAGTGGGCACAGGCCAGAATCAGCACACCCTTGGCCTGGTGCGGACACGCTTTTTATGATACAGGCATGAGTGAGGCAAGCTCCGAATATGCGGGAAAATCGCATGGCATTTGAGCGTCTGCGGTGACGCGGAGAGCACTCATCTACTGCGTAGGCCTCGGCTTGTAATTTCTACGATGCCAAGCCGTCCTGCGAGGCTTATCTTAGGCATCTTACAGCCGACAACATGGCAGAGCCGCAGTACGACGATTACTGAGATATCGAGAATGCCCATTCAACGCTGCCCTCGGATGTCAAGCATGTTGTTTTACAGAACTGAAACCGAAACTTGTTTGAATGCTAACCTTGGACATCGTCCAATCACGGTGCCACCTCCTCCGACGTCACAGCCTTTAGTTGGTGCGGCCGCCACAGACCGCGCATGGTAGTTTTTCTTCTTTCCCGCTTTATAAAATATTTACCGCCTTATCAACCGGATAAACGATCAAAAGTGCGGTAATTTGAGCCATCGACGCTGTGCAAGCAAAACCGGGAGCTTGACAAATTCACTTCAGTGTCCCTTTTAGGCGGCACCCATTCCGACCCACACGCATCCTGAGTACAACCGAGGGCGATGGAAGTCTCAGTACGACACCTCCAACGGAAATACTCTTCGGCACCTGACACTCGCGATACTGATATAGCCGAAATGGCCCCCCATCCCCCCAAAAGATAAAATAGCAGTCAGGGGGAGCACCAAATGAAAATTACAGGTAACTATAGCAAGCAAAAGGTGTAGCAGGTAAAACAAATAGAAATCAACGTGCAGCAAAGGATGCACTGAAGGAGATGGAGGGACGAGATAAAAAAGAATTCGCGATCAGAAAATGAATAAAACATGCCGTAGGCACGGTTGGTGACGCTGCGGAGATGGGCTTGCCTTATTGTGGTTGATAACGGGCGCTGATGTAGGCCAAAACCTTACCTCTAAGGGGCTGTCTAAACGGAAAGGGAGACGGGTACTTATCTACTACCTCTGCAGTTCGCATCCTGCAGAGAAAGTAGAGCGCCCAAGGAAGGTTAGCAAAGTGAATAAAGTATACCTAGTTGTAGCAAATCTTGTTGCACGCAGAAACAATTGGCAAAGCTTGTAGTTGAGCAATTATTAAACCAAAGCGGAGCTGGACGATTTTTTTCTATACAAGCACTGCAGGACACGTTACCACGCATTGCATTAGGTTTGAAATTGTCTATTTACATGTTCCGCTGTCACTTGTCACTGCGCTAGTAGTAGTTATCGTCATATCCCCGCCTTCTTCAATCATGACTGGTGCACCCAGATTGTTCTGGCCGCAGGCCTTCACATTTAAGTGGAACGCGTCAGCACGCGCTAGAACCGGCGGCACCCGACTTCCGAACAAAACAGCTCACGGCGTCGCCAGCGCGAGCTGTCTTCGGCACCTTCCCCCCTTTCCTTGAGGCGCGGACGCACGTGAACTCTTCTATTGGTATTTTAGATGCGGAGCATCTTATTCGCCGCGAGCTCGACATGTAGGGGGCGATAGCGTCGCGCTGCTAGTGTGGATGCTCCGCTGAGCGGCCCGTAAGAATGCACACTGTGGGCGCGCTTCGTGCCTCTTCCCCGCCGTATGTGCGCACGAAAGGTGCAAACAAGAGCGGTATGCTGTAGTTCGGTTCCTCAACGTTCAATCTATAGCATGGAAGCGGCAGTCAGTTGTCATTACTACGCCAAAAAAAAAAAAAGCGACGACTCATGGGGAATCTCAGTACGGCCGTAATTGTGGCAATGAACTTGTACGCTGTGGCTCGTAGCAAGCTCGATCTTTCCAGACTATGGCTTTGAGCCTTCAATAAAAGGATAAATAGAAACAAATCGGAAGCCTCGAGCTCTGAAATTCAGTTTACAACAGCAATCTCAATCGCTTTCACTGGTAGCATGACGAATTCTTGCATTTGTGGGATGCCCGGAAATGGTAACACTACTTAACTGCCCCGAAATTCTTTCTAAGAGCTTACGATATTTTTTGTGTGTTCAAAAGGCAACATAAAATTACTGAATTTTGATCAGCATAGAGATATAAATGTAACCGCTCTAACGAGTCTTTTAAATGAAATTTTAACGACTCTGAAGAAAGGTTTGATGAATAACGGTTTCGGATCCCTTATTTACGGCTTTCGTCGCAAGTGAACTTGTGAATTGAATTTTCAACGCACGCACTACAATCAACATCTCAGGTTTAGCTAGGTTTTCGCAAAGTGACAAGCAGGTTTACAGTGTGCAAACAAAGCTTTTGGGACCTCACAGTGAGCACAAATTTTCTGTTACGGCTGCTCTGTTGCCCATTTGCGTTCCTTTTAAAATCTAACAGGTGCCCGCAACAGCGAGATGTATTTGCATTCTTGCGTATAAGGTCGCTTACGAACCCTAATGATGGCAATAAATAAAGTTGCGCTGTTGCAGATATAGTAAAACATTTCCTTTTTATTTCTCGTTGCGAATCAACGCAACGGGTTCCCGGTAACTACTTTGTTTTGTAAACTGAATATCGCCTTTGTCTTGGCATTTAATTCTTGAGGATTGATTAAAAAATGAAATTCTGTGCATTTAGTTTTTTTTTTTTTTTTTTTTTTTGGGGGGGGGGTCCTGCCAACGTTGCAAGAACAGCGAGAAGAGAACGCATGTAACACGAAAAGCCAAACTATGGTTATCAGTATTACTTACAATCGAAACTACACTAGGCGTCGTGTTCTGTAGCGGTGAAAAAGCAGTACGTATTTTCAAAACTGATTAACCCCCCTTTGGTCCGGGATTGTCCAGGAATTGTGGCTCGCCTTTTTCAACATTGTATTGAAAGCAATCATTGTGGAAAAAAAAAATTCCCCCGCATTTCCCCGAGGGGGAGAATGTGAAAGTGCGAATGCACGGTTGTCGGCCCGCTTGCGGCGCTTGCGCTCGGCCCCCGCAGCCCACCGCCTCGCCGCCTTCTCTTCCATCTCTTCCATCGGGTTTGTAGTATCACGTGTACACCACGCAGTTATCAAGCCGCTATAACGCCGCTGAGTCGCCAACGCACGCCGCTGACGACGTAGTTTGAATGCGTTAAAGATATAAGGCGCGTCACTAACACTGATATCAGCGTCGCGTCCGTGGCTTGGTCGGTAGAGCGTCGCGCTGCGGCCGCAAAGTCCTCGGATCGAAACCTGGCGCCGGATGCTGTTTCTTTTTTAAATATAGAGGAGCACTGCGGACGCCGACGCCGCCGCCGCCGCCGCCGGCGGTGGATGGTTTGGGGTCGCTTATAAAGTGCATTCGCACTTAAAACAGCGAGTCATGGCACACACCCCTCACACATGTGGGCACCAACGTGCATTATATTACGCGTTTTCTCCTCTTTCTATAAACTTAGGTCCACCTTAAGAGGTTAAGACGTGACCATATTAGGCATTTGGTTATGCTGAGTGCGACACGTTTTTGGACAAGGTGATTCATGTCGGATTTGAAAATGATATATATGAAAATGACACACGAAATGCCACATGACAGACGCAAATCACAACTGCTTAATTTTACCGAAAAATCCCCCCTAAATACTCTTGCGCATCCATAGAAACGCATTTTAAATAATACGTAAAATTAGCAACTCGATACAGTTGAGTAAATGTTTATTCCTCCTCCTCAGTAAAAACAACGGCTGTCCAAAAATGGTATTTATTTTAGAAAAGGTACGGGAAGGACACGATCGCACAGGCGCTTGCGGGTGTAAAATACGTGTCCGCTAATGTATGGGCGATAGCGCACGGGTCGTGTGCAGTGTAAATGTTTTTGTTTGTTTCTTCGTTCTATAAGGACACAGCGCAATTTTACAAGGGTGTGGAATTTGCACGCGTATGCACAGGTCTTGTCGCTTCTTACCCGTTTCGCGAACTAAACTTTTATCCTTTAAATAATAACCACGCCGCCTTCAAAAAGCACCCTTCGACGTTCCCGAAACGGCAGACGACTGCACTCAACAATAAGAAAAGTGCAATGTGTGATGTGTGGAAGCAATGTTTATAACACGTTCACACTCAAGCGGTGACCAGGGCGAAGATGTTTCGTGGAATTAAGCCAGCGCATTAACCCGCAACGGCCGCTGATTATTGCGTTTCTACAGGAAATGCGCAAGCAGAGGTAACTATGGCATTGCTTACTGTAAAACGAGCACACAAATTGGTTGTTTTGTCGTGTGCAGCACGCGTCTTGCGCCGCACGCAACGTGAAAAAGCAGACGACGCGAGAGCGCCATCTACACTAGGAGCGGTTCGTCCCGCCGCCGCCAGGGGCCGACTGTGTTCGCGCTCGGGGCGAATAGTCTGGGCATGTCCCGCGTCGGCATCTGCACTCACACTGCGCATGCGCAACTCTCCTCCTTCCCTCTCTCCCACAGCTGCGGGATACTCCCGCCGCTTCTTCTCTCGTACGAGCTGCGTGCACTTCGCTTTCACTTCCCCCGCGTTCTCGCTTCTGCTTTCGCGGCGCATGCTCGGCGCTTGCGCATCTCTCCTCCTGTCGTATCCTCTCCTTCAACCTTGAATGTAAATCGGGTAGCGCGCTGCGCGCGTTCAGTTCAGCGCTTGCTGTGGATGACTCCACTTCACTCCGTTCTTCCGATAAAGTGTGATGGAAGCAACAGTCCCGTCAGTTAATGGGTTGGCGCAAGCAAGCGTCAGCACCATCCCAAAAACTAACAGCAACGCTACGTCCACTGAAGACAAAGCTGCGCAGCGAAGGGCACGCGACGCTGAGCGCAAATGCTTGAAGGGAGCGGCGGACCCTGAGGTTCGTCGGCGCGAATGCTCGGCGCTTCCGCATCTCTCCTCCTCTCGTCTCCTCTCCTTCAACCTTGAATGTAAATCTGGTAGCGCGCTGCGCGCGTTCAGTTCAGCGCTTGCTGCGGTGGACTCCACTTCACTCCATTCTTCCGTTGAAGTTCTACGAACCCAACGGAAACACAACGGAACACCGAGATGCTCCGCATCTACTCAGCGTTCCCTTCGGGAAGATGGGGCTAATTTTTTTTTTGCGAGCGCCTTGCCGAAGCCTGGACGAGGCCGGGCGCTCCTCGTGAGGTGCGTGCTCATGTGCGCGGTAAATGCGGTAGTAACGGTTCCCAGATAGTTTATCGAACGCCGTTTTATCGAACGCCATTTTATCGAATAAATGCCCGTTTTATCGAACGCTGTTTTATCGAATGCCATTTTATCGAACCACCTACGCCCGTTTTATCGAAAGTGTGGATTTGCGGCTTTGATTGTAATTTTCGGGGTTTATTTTGTTTAACTGGCCATCGCGTTAACCTAACCTGCAGTTAGCTTCATTCTATATTGTCTCTGCTGTGCATTGCAAACAAAAACCTGCCTATATATGTTGACGTGTCTTTCCCGTGTTTTTGATCACCTTTGTGTTATTCGAATTTAAAAAAAAATTGTTTCTTCTTTGATTGCACTCAAGCATGTATGTCCCCATTGTTTATATTACAGAATTCGCAACTATAGTAGTAACTATTACAGCAACGCCGTGCGCAATATTCCTTACATGTACAGTATCGGTGTATTTAGGTTGGTGTTGCCAAATGCCCTGCGCCATGGTTCACCATTACGTGATCCAGTATTGTACTTCCCCAATTTTTCACGTGGTTTGACCATCTGCCTTTGACAAATGTCTTATGATAAAAAGGTAAAAGAGAATGGGCTAAAAACCCCAGACAAGCTGGGGTGCAACGAGGCGGGGAGAAATGAAAATGAACCAACCTGTAGTATGGTGACTTATTTTGTAACTAAATTTTTCTGGTTAGTTCTAAGCAAGGCATCGAAGCAGTAGGACAAGGCTTAGTAACCTCTTAGCAACTGAACTCAGGGCTCATTAAGAATTAGGAAGGCAGAAATCGGGAAAGACTTTTGCTGGCGTTCCAGTTAGGTCTTTGACATTGGACTCACAAGCACCAAGAAGTGCCTTACTGACGTAGAACATACGCGGCGAACTAATTAGATTGTGTGTCGACACGACAGCGGTGTAGTCAAGAAAGTACGATATCGAGGCATTATAGACTATACACCGCAATGCTGTGGTATGCTTCGTATCAGAGTGGGGACTAGAGACACAAAGAGATCTTCGTTATAGCAGTACCACCAACAGAACAAAAAATTGTGGAGACAAGTTTCGCGCATCACAAAAAAAGAAAGCTCGCTGGAAATAAAAGCCAACTAGTACAAAGACTACAAATTCTGTTAAATAGGCTCGTTTCAGAGACAAGATTTGCAAATTACATAGCAAGGAGGAAACTGAAAAACGTACTGCAAATTTTGTTACAAGAAAAAGCCACAAAAAACACTTTTGATAAAACGGCTTCTATAAAACGACGTTCGATAAAACGGTGTTCGATAAACTGACCAGATCCTGGCAGTAACTATAATTGGGGTTTTATGATGACGGCGCAAACATTACAGCGAGCAAGAACGCTGTGATGAGTTCTCGTTCGAAACACAGAAGCGCCCGAAACGCGCCATCGATTTCGGTGACGACGCTAGATGTTCCAGTGAGACCGGAGCGCCACTTCTCGCACGTGTTTGTAAGCTGTTGTTTCCTACTTTACAGCCTAGATGGCGCGCTTCATCTCAGCCATGGGAAAACGAACCCTCGGGAGAGGCGCGAGAGGTCCCCACAATCCCCAATGCTTTACAGAAGGTATGGAGGAAGTTACGTCATTTTATGGAACCCCACCCACAAACCGTTTTGCGTAATTTGTTGCAGCTACATGGCGTTTAACTCTGGGGAAATTCCCCAGACAGTTTTCGCGCATCTCCGACACAGCTATGGATGTAAACTATATTAGCGTCGAAGAATGGCCAGTACGCGGATTTACAACAAAGCTCGCGGCATCAGCAGGTTTCTTCGACGCCGGCAGGCCCAGACGTGCCTTATCAGCTGCTGTTCTAACGGAAGTACCCGCGGAGAAGGCGAGGGGCAGCAGAGGAGAATGGTGAAGGGTAGTGGGCTCAGTGAACTTTCTGACATGCCAGGAATAGCTTCTCAAAAAATGGACGTCGGGCCTCTCCTGGGTATTCTTTTATCCATGTTCAGGAGAGGCCCGTACGTCAGTTTTAAATGCATAGCATTTTATGCGAGGGGCAGCAGAGGAGAATGGTGAAGGGTAGTGGGCTCAGTGAACTTTCTGACATGCCAGGAATAGCTTCTCAAAAAATGGACGTCGGGCCTCTCCTGGGTATTCTTTTATCCATGTTCAGGAGAGGCCCGTACGTCAGTTTTAAATGCATAGCATTTTAGTAACTCACAATGTCACGCGGCGTTGGCGTGCCTTGTCGTAGTCCGCATGCGCGTCTTGTCGTAGTCCGCAGGCGCGCCTTGTCGTAGTCCGCAGCCAGGAAGAAATAACAGTTTCCGGCGCCCGGTTTCGAACCCATGACGCCGCGGGCGGAACGCAAGGTGCCCGGCGCACTACCGACCGAGCCACGAAACCGACACAGATTTCGATGCACCGAAAGCGCCTTATATCCTTCACTCATTTCTCGTTTGTTTCGAAAGCGCCACAAGTTGTCCCGCGCCTCCAAAAGATGGCGACACGGGTCCCGCGATCGAGAGATACGACTTGCCGGCGCACCCCCTCGGAAATGCTGTGCATTTGATCGTGCCCCTTTGCAGTGGGACACGCAGCCTCGCTCCCGTCATCTCAACTGCGCATGTCCGCGCGTTTTCCACGGCCGCTTCCAGGTGACGGCACCGGTATCTTTCGCCATGCGCTCCGCGGTTGGCATTTGAATTGTCCATGACTGCACATTGCCGTCGCGCGAACACGCTTCCAAAAGCAAGAACAAGGTGGGCCACGACACCGCAATAAAATAAACGTCATTGCCACGGCAGTTATGCGTATTATTCATCATTTCGCGGGCCTTTTGCCGCACCATATAAAGTTGATTCGAAGGGTGGCACTCTCACTGCCGTTGCCAAACAGCTGCGGTGTTTACGGGCTGCCACGCACCCTTCAAGTGGTCACTGACCGCTTTTTCGCCTGGTGGACCCCCAACACTGTAATGTTGGAAATAAACTTGAAACTTGAAACTTAAAACTGCCAGAACTCAATATTTCACTCACTCGTGCTTAATGGGGGATGTTAATGACCGAGCTTATACTCGAAAACGAGCCCTGCAGATGTACAGCAGGTCACGCTACGTTCAGCTGAACTGGATTATGTGAGTCCATTTTTGTCATAATGAGTGTTTACGAGGTCAAGCCATAATTTCCTTCCCGCACATAAAGGGGTGTGTCTACATCACGCTTCGCCGGTGCGAGCTGACCGGCATTGAAATCTTCATCTCTATCAAGATTTTGAGCACTCAGGAAAACATTTATGGAAGAGCACATTTCGCTTAGTTATCCGATGTGTCATTGGCATCTTTTTTTCTGATAGGAAAAAGGTGCGACGGGCCACTGCGAGAACCTACAGTTTTCGAGATAGATGCTTATAAAGAGTCCATGGGGACAACATCGAGTTTGATTCATTACAAAGACTGCTTTGACACGATAAAAATGATACCAATTTTATCGCAAACATAAAAAAAGAAAAGGAAATGTTAACGAAAACAAATGAAGCAGTGACTTACGGCGACTTTAAGGCGATTTCTCTATCGCGTCACAGAATCTTGTTTGTAAGCACCACCAAGAAACACGACTGAGGATTGTAGTGGAGCCTCTAATTCCCTTTGATCGTATCAGTTCAATGCTAACGTGCGGTAAACGCATTGATAAAAGGTTTCTAGTGACGACCCATATTACGTCACTCTTGCCTATATGCGTCACTGCACCGTGGAATTTAAAAGCTTTCCAATATTTCTGAAGCCGCTACCACCATATCAGGATGTCCTATTCTCCTCTTCGGCGCCTCGCCTTCTCCTCAGCTACTTCCGTTCAAAGAGGAGTTGGTCGGACACACCGAGGTGCGCGAACGCCAAAGAAACGAGAAGACACCGCAGAATCGGTTTGAAATCAGCGTCCTCGGCTTTTGCCCACTAATTTTATTCACAATCAAGCTTCAGAGTACCGTAAAGGTTTTCCCTGCCATTTTGCCACATTTACCCACCGTAGTCGAAAAAAATGAAGCAACACTGTCTAAGGACCTATTAAACTGATATCGCTTCGCCGCAATTTTTTTGTAAGGCGCCTGGGATTTTCAGCACCTGCTCTGAGTTTTCTTTCTTGCATGTCTAACCCTCCGTTCGCTGCTGAAAATAGTCCGCGCTTCGGTTTTTGTATCGTTTCCATCCTTCCATGTCTAGATGGCTAAGTTCAATTTAGTGATGAAGCTGATTAACATTACGTTCTATACCGGATTCGTAGGTTTAGAGGTCCAAGCATTTGCGATTTCTTTTCAAAAAAGAAACAGGACAAACACGCACTCAAGCCGAAATTACAAAATAGGTTAAATCAAAAGACCAGTACGTTTTCCCTAAATTGCGGCAATGGTATTGTGGAAATTATGGCAACTGGTAGCTCCCCAGAAGCGTGAGGTGCAACAGAACGATATCTTATGTGCGAGCTGGGTGCAGTCCGGGGATTGTTTCAGAATTTGGTGCTGATACTTCGTACAACGGCTTTTAATACCAGGAGCAACAGCTTCTTAAAGCCAAATGGCTTACCATTCTTGCGTTTTTGTGTAGGACTGATAGGGCGTCTGATTCTAAGCAGAATACTATGTTAGAAAATTTTAGTCCTCGAACCATCACGCCTTTCACAATTCCTCGCACCCCTTGGTACTGTTGTGACCGGGTTGCGGACCCGGCATACCCAGCTGGGAGATCGGTGCTAAACTAGCACGTTTCCGTCGTCAGTCCCATCATCGCCCAGGCTTCGTCCATATCGGCTCGTGCCACGTGCTAGTCTGTATTGAATAGAGCGGTTCATCAACCCTGCCTAGGCCGCTGCCCTTCAACTCTGAGTGACTTCAGCGGAAACGAGGACCTATCACCGCACGAGCGATTCTGATGAAATAAGGCAGCCGAGACCACAAAGAAGGCGGCTTCGGAGGTGCGGGCCATGAAATCGGTAATCGGCGAGCAGCGTGAGTCAAGCAACCAGGCGCGCCTTGTACTTGGAAAACAGGTCTTCCCGTACCAGCGGCGCCATCGCATCCTCTCCCTCGTGGTCGCGAGGGGAAGCAACCAGAACGGCTTCGCGCGATGGAGCGACTATGTGCGTGAGATAGTGGGTCTGTGATTGGAGCAGACATTTGGCAGTTGCATTCCCAAGGAGAACTCTAGGGAATTTGGCTGGAACAAAAAGGCAGTGTTGTGAACCGCCGAGTATTGCTGTTGCTTTTGCTGGCTGTGCGATTCATTTGAGCAAAGCATCCAAACTTGTACTCATCATATAAATACGTGTATAAAGTTTTTCTTCTTCATCACCAAGCATAGGGCTCTTGACCAACGTATGCGGTCGCCAGTCAAGCTACCGAGATGGATTCCCGAACCCGGATGTCACAACTGGTGGCAGCGGTGGGATCAGACCACCCAAGTCGCAACAGTACACACACACGCAATGCCGCCGTACGGCTTCACGACAATAGACCCGTCTGATGTAGTTACGTAGCTAATTGGGTGCATAGCGAATTAGGCGTGCAGAGGTGTGACATTCCGTAGAGGTAGACGAATAGGGGCCCTTCAGATCCCTCGGAAGTTAGGATCACAGTAGTTGACAATTTCCCTATCCTGCTTGCTGTGCACAACTCGAAAGCGTCCTGATCGACGTTTTCTAATATTTCTGGAATTGTGAATGCTCCCGGAACTCTTAATTGTGAATTGTGAGTTCTTTCGGAAAGTCCGAAGCGCTTCGCCACTCCTTACGTTATTCGCAAGAAGGAGCCGCACTAGCGGTGACAGGAGCAGAGTCAACAACAGGCCATGTCGCAACAAGGTCAGCAACAAAAAGGGTCGGAGGCGGAGCAGCGGCTGACGATGCGGTACCGGACTCCGAGCGAATGGGGAAGGAACCGGTCGGCGACCCCTAAAAGGACGTGCAGGAGGAGTACCTCCACTGCCCCTCTATCACGTGGTGCTGACATCAGCAGACGGCAGTAGAGGTCAAGCTCAAGATCCAGGAACCGTACTCTAGCGAGAAGCAACCTCAAACAGGTGGTTTAGACAGACTGATCTTCCATCATAGATGAGAAACGATTTCTCTCAATACAGAAACAGCCTAAGCAGCCACGCAAACAGCGTGAGCAACTGAAATTATTGACGGCGAAGCAAACTGACTGGATAGCTAAACTAAAAAAAGAGAAGAGGTAAGCGAATTCTATGGAGCCCTCATAAATAAAATCGAGACTGAGCGCAGCAGCGAAAGGGAAGGAAACCAACAAAACGAAAGACATCCAAGTGGAGCATCCAACCAGAGCAGCAGCAACGGCAAAAGCCACCGATATAAGCCACAAAGGACGAACCAGCGCACATTAATCTATCGCAGGAAATGAGCAATACGATAGCCCAGCTCGCGAACGAGGTATCACAACTAGTAGCGGAAATGACATCGAGGGAATCTAGAATAGGCAAGCTCGTAGTCAACGTGAATCAGCTCCTAGTGACGCAAAAGACAAGGCAGGGGGTGCCGTATGCCAAGATGGGAAGAGATGGCGATCACAGAGCCAGGAGCCTTCGCCAAATCAAAATGGGCCACAGCACTAAAAAGCAGACGAAGCACACGACAATTTCCTATTGAAGTCGCCGGGTCTTCAGTGACAAAGCAGGCGAGCGACAACAACATGTCGACTCACTCGACAGCAAGCGAGGTATTATAGTCGTGCAGTAGACAAATAAAAAACCCAGGCTCCCTGGATTCGTAGCGCACGTCGATCCAGCGGAAAGAGGAACGGTATTGGTGTGGCACAACATAGGGGCAAAAAGCATCTAACTACAGAAAGGGCTTGCCAGAAACCCTGACTGAAATCCACAGCCGATGTATAGGGAGTGCACAGACGTTTTCGTACTGAAAATCTCCTGCAGACCAGCCAAGAAGAACTTTGACCGGGCGGGACAATTCGGGATGCCATGAACAAAGCCGTCTAAGACCTTTGCTTGTCCTGGGTGATTTCAATGCCCCGCGTACGACGTGGGGGTATACATTCTGTTCGAAAAGAGGGAGGGAACTAACGAACCTCATAGATCCGCACAATCTTGCCTTGATCAATGAACCAGACACTCCAACACGAATGGGCAATAGCACTGGCAGGGATACCACTACTGACAGGTCGCTCCTTGCAGGGATAATGGAAGCTACGTGGTAGATCAGGGGATTGAACTTCGACTATGGCCACGACGTCCTGAAGGCCACAATCAGGAGCCCACCCTTAAGCGTCAAAATCTGTCAGCACGAGTTACGAGCTGGAATAAACTTAAGAAGAAGTATGAAAAGAGGCCAGAAAAGACAACGACGGAGAGCAAGCCCTACGTGGCGCGAGAAGAGGAGCAACTCGCCTTGGGGGAAAAACCCACAGAGAGAATTGCAACCACGACCCAAACTCTACACGTCGGCACATAACTGACGCATTTATGGGAAGCTCGACACAGCCTTACCGAACGCTGGAGGCGGCAGTTACCCAACAGAAAGCTACGCAAGAAAATCCAAGAAATTAGCAAGCAGGCTGATGCAAACACAGCGGAGCTGCCCAGGGAGAGTTGGCTGAGGCTGTGTGACAAACTTCAGGAAACTCTATCTGCTTTCAAGACGTGGCAGCTCCTAAGGCACCTTATTGATCCAATGACAAGTAAAGGCAAGATAACCAGAAGTATGACTTGGATGCTGAACAACTATGCTGCGACGTGAAGAGGCCCTTCGGGGATCTTAGGAACAAGAGTCTCAAGATGGACAAGAGTGTAGAGCGGCCATGATCTTACAGGTGATCACCGAATGAGACGCTGGGCAAGCCCTCCACCAAATGCGAGCTAAAGGTATCAATTGCCTAGAGCAACCAGAAAAGTGCCCAGGGCCGGATACCACACATATAGATGCTTAAAACTTGAACGAAAATTACAGGAACGATCTCTTTTGTCAGGCATGCGTGAGTGGTAACCTACCGATGCAATGGCAGGCGGCGGAGGTCATATTAATACCAAAGCCAGGAAAATCTCCGCACATTGGCAATCTCAGACCCATTCCTTCCCATTCCGGAGTGGGCAAAGTGATGGATAGAATAATGCAAAGCAGGCTACAAAAGCACCTGGACAGCACGAATGAGACGCCGGATACTATGTTTGGGTTCCGAAAACACCTCCTCACACAGGACGTTTGCTACAAATTAAGGAGGAGGTTATAAAGCAGGCCACGGGAGATTCCACCGTAGCAGTTTTGGCGCTTCAACTCAAGGTCGCGAGAGACGTTAAATTGATTTCTCTCACGCCAGAGTCCTATCGAACCTCCAGGGCACCAGATGCGGAGGGCGAGTCTACAATTACTTACGGGACTTTTTATCCGACCGCCGGGCCTGAATAAAATGGGAGAAAGAAGTACGCCCTCCCGTAAACCTGAGACGCCGGCGACCGCCCAGTGATCCGTCTTGTCACCCCTCTTGTTCAACATGGCCCTTCTGGGGCTGCATATGGCGCTCAGATCGAGCGAAGGCTTCGGGCACGCGCTCGCTGCAGACGACATTAATTCCTCAAGACGACGGAAGCAGACTGCTTGGATGGACCACGAACACGCTGCGTGCAGCCGCAAACATCGTTGATAAATACGTCAGACAGTGGCCTTATATGCTCCCTAGAAAAGTCAGAACTGGGGATTGTCCGGCCACGGGCGCCGAAGATGCAGAAAGAGAACGTGATAGTTAGCCTGGAGGGTGTAGACATCCTACCAGGCCCCAGTAACAATATTATCAGTTTAGTCATCCAGGTCCACAAAAGAGTATCCATGTCCATTGCGAAACTAAAGCGTAAATCAACACAAATCCTTTATATACTCCGACGGGCGGCATCAATAAGAGGAGGCATGAAAGAGAGCGACACACACAGGCTGGTGCAAGCCTTTCTAGCGTCCCGAATCATTTACGCTACACCTTACCTCCTCCTGAACAAAGGGGACACGCATGTGCTGGATATAATCAGCAAATCCATCAAGGAAGCTATTGGAGTTCATACGAGTGCGTCTACCAGCGAACTCAAGGAAATAGACTTACATGACACGGTAGACGTGCTTATTGAGTGCCGTCTCACCAATCAGACGCAAAATCTGAGCCAGACAATGCGTGCTCTCAACAGGCAGCTGGCGAAAAAGAAGGAGTCGTCTTCAGCGAAGATTCCATGAACGAAGATACGAACCGGTTAACTGCAACAATGACGACCACGCAAGAGCTACTGACGTGTGCATCCGCCAAAGTTAAGAACATTGAAAAGGCAAAGGGGCAAACCATTGTCCTGGCCCTCAAACTACCAGCCAAGACCATAGTGGTCATGAAGTCGCAGCAAGCCTAGAGAAGCTTCCAATATGGCTGGGTGCGCCATTTGGCCCTCCGAGTGCTCAAAAACTAAAAGCCTCCAAAACAAAACAGAGCTAGTGTAAGTCCCGGTCATTTCTGCGGTGGAGGGCAACGAATGTGCCCACCAGCAGGTCCGCTGACCTACCGGGCCACCATTGTCGAAGAGGCTAAGTGCCAACCGTTGTTCACCTACAGTGATATAACCGCACGGGCGACCAGTGGAGGCTTTCAGCACCACACGCCGAACTCATGAGGCAACAGCACACTATCCGGGATATCCAGACCGATTGCTTTCCGCACCACTCATTGCACAACCGGGATGTTCCCACACCAATATGAAGAAGCTTGCCCAATCTGTAAAAAATGAGGGAGTCTCCAGCACATGGGATGGCGTTAGTTTAGCTGAAACACCTGTCATCCGTATCTGTACCCTTGCCCACCACCCCCACCCTAACTTGGAACCAGAGATAGTGAATCTTGCTGTACGCCCTCCTCCATCCCGGTAGGATCACCTGCGGCTGGTCACCAGGGGCACGCCATAAGTGCAGCATATGAGGGAACCACCTCCGGCCAGTGTGGAGTTCGCACTGAAGGCAACTGGAGTAAAGTTTATCCTCTCTCTCTCTCTACTTCATGCCTAACGGCATGATTGCATTGCCTGAAGTAACAGCGCAGACTGCACGTTTGAGTAAACTTACATGGTCGGTATCGTCTTTCCCCAAATTTTTCATCCTGGCTGCATGAATTAGTAAACTGGTTGTACTCTGTTGAAGCTGAACAAGAGAATTGAATTAGAGTGCATTTGTTACGAACCCGCAGCCCTCCTTGTTTCATTAGAACCACGTTTCCAGCTCCTTTATTATTCTGTTCTTTCTTTTACCCGTTTATCTCAACTCGCAAATATCTGTGTTCTTTTGCCCTCGGTATTTTGCCATGTTGCTGTGGTACAGAGCCAATACTTCTGTCATTAAAAGCCATTCTGCATTTCTTTCCTACCAGAATTTAAACCGAGGTCGGTGGAACTGTGAGCACAAATATTTGTGAGCACCTGCATATTGTATACATCTGTAGACATAAGCGGAACGAATGATGGGTATTATGATGATCGTCATCCTGATAGTTATGAAGTGTCATTGCGGGGCAGGCGGGGCAGTTTTACAGTCACCAGCTCCATTTTACTAATCACGATATGGCTTAGCGCGACAAGCGAATAGCGGAAAACGCCAGATCTCCTTCCTTCATCGTAGAAACAGCCCAGCTGTTTGGGCGAGGCCAAATGTGTGACTACGTGCCATCATTTACCATCGTTTTTTTGTCGAGGCATTTCTCGCTGGTGGTGACATCATGAAATTTGGCTCAGCTAGTTTGGTGGTCTTTGCAATGAAATACCTAGCATGTTTCCGCCCAGCGCCAAAACGTATCACATTGGGTCACAGACTCAGGTCTGCCTTAACTTTAAAGACGCTACAACTCCCCGTTCTCGCCATAAATATTAGTAAAAAATAGGGATATAATAATCAAATAAAACAAGACACGAAAGATAACAAAAACAAAAAATTAGAGGGCGCCGAAGTTTAGCCTTTAGCCGTATTGTGTTCCATGGAACACAATACCATTGGGTACCCGGGGATAGCATAAGTATTGCACCGGACCACATATTCGGTAGCCCATCCATCACGCGTGAATAAAAAGGGTACGTGCTCTACAATGCATAAGTCTTCAACTCTGACCCCATCTTACGGAAGCCGCGAGGGGTGATCACTTTCCTCTTCGGCTCTCAAACCATCTCTCGCGGCAACACGGTACGATCACGGGGGTTTCAATGGGCCCCCATGATGGCGCTACGGTATTTTTCGCTCCCAGTCGATGCCACCGACGTCCCCAGTTTTTCGATGACATGGTGCCCTTAACTCTTAGTGACAAAATTAAATCACGAATCAGGAATCTATCGCATAGACCTACTACCCGTGTCTGAATTCAAAACATCGCTAATATACCGACGAGGAACATCAACACACGGCGCTGACTAGACACTGGTGGCTCATTGTGCGGCGCGCGAAATATACCGAAGTAGGAAAAGAAGGGAGGTAAGAAGAAACCAAGATGGGAAAAGTAAATACAACAGATAAAATGCAAAAAAATTCCCCACGCATTTCCCCGAGGGGGAGCATGTGAAAGTGCGAATGCACGAGTTGATTACGCAGGGGCGGTAAACGAGTGGAGTGGAGAGGGTACGCGTGGAGTGGAGAGGGTACGCGTAGCCCAGCTGTTTGGGCGAGGCCAAATGTGTGACTACGTGCCATCATTTACCATCGTTTTTTTGTCGAGGCATTTCTCGCTGGTGGTGACATCATGAAATTTGGCTCAGCTAGTTTGGTGGTCTTTGCAATGAAATACCTAGCATGTTTCCGCCCAGCGCCAAAACGTATCACATTGGGTCACAGACTCAGGTCTGCCTTAACTTTAAAGACGCTACAACTCCCCGTTCTCGCCATAAATATTAGTAAAAAATAGGGATATAATAATCAAATAAAACAAGACACGAAAGATAACAAAAACAAAAAATTAGAGGGCGCCGAAGTTTAGCCTTTAGCCGTATTGTGTTCCATGGAACACAATACCATTGGGTACCCGGGGATAGCATAAGTATTGCACCGGACCACATATTCGGTAGCCCATCCATCACGCGTGAATAAAAAGGGTACGTGCTCTACAATGCATAAGTCTTCAACTCTGACCCCATCTTACGGAAGCCGCGAGGGGTGATCACTTTCCTCTTCGGCTCTCAAACCATCTCTCGCGGCAACACGGTACGATCACGGGGGTTTCAATGGGCCCCCATGATGGCGCTACGGTATTTTTCGCTCCCAGTCGATGCCACCGACGTCCCCAGTTTTTCGATGACATGGTGCCCTTAACTCTTAGTGACAAAATTAAATCACGAATCAGGAATCTATCGCATAGACCTACTACCCGTGTCTGAATTCAAAACATCGCTAATATACCGACGAGGAACATCAACACACGGCGCTGACTAGACACTGGTGGCTCATTGTGCGGCGCGCGAAATATACCGAAGTAGGAAACGAAGGGAGGTAAGAAGAAACCAAGATGGGAAAAGTAAATACAACAGATAAAATGCAAAAAAATTCCCCACGCATTTCCCCGAGGGGGAGCATGTGAAAGTGCGAATGCACGAGTTGATTACGCAGGGGCGGTAAACGAGTGGAGTGGAGAGGGTACGCGTGGAGTGGAGAGGGTACGCGTGGAGTGGAGAGGGTGCGCGTGGAGAGGGAGAGGGGACGCGCCCTCACGCGGCGCAACCCGTTACTACACCCGCGCAGCAGCGAGCGCCCGCGCCCAACCCGCCGGGAGCGCCGATGAACGCGCCCTCACGCGGCGCAACCCGTTACTACGCCCGCGCAGCCGCGCGCGCCCGCGCCCAACCCGCCGGGGCGCCGTCGATGCGCGCGCCCTCACGCGGGCCGCTCCGTTGCTTCGCGCGCTCCGTTGCTAGGGGAGAGGAGGAGGAGCGCGGAGAGATAACACCTGCTGGCGGAGCGAGCTGCGGACGGCGCACCGGACGGATGACAAGGGTCGGTAAAGAAGTGCATTCGCACTTAAAACACGGGAACTATACTCGCGCAATGAACACGCAGTGAGCACAACAGATATAACAACTATCAAACTTGCGGCAAGATACGAGGGGCAAGGCAAGGTTGTTCGTGATCACCTTGCCTTTCTCCCCGTATCTTACAACGCGTTTGACAGTTATGGTGTAATAATATGAATATTATTATTTTTGTTGGCAGAGATAGGAATGCTTCCTTTGCTGTTAAAGGAGCCATGAAGAGAAAACACAAGTTTGGTTCATTCAAAATATGGCCTCGTTAGAATCATACTGACACCACTTTTAACGTAAACTTCGCTCAAATAAGCTACATAATTATGAAAAAAAATTCCCCGCATTTCCCCGAGGGGAAGAATGTGAAAGTGCGAATGCACGAGTTGAATTTGCGCGGTTCGGTAATGTTCGCGAAAGAGAGATCACACACACACACACACAACTACAAAGAAAGAAAGATGCATTTATTCACAGACACCTATTTGTGTTGTCGTTGTACGTGATTGCTAGAGCGGATCTCAGCTTTGAAATTTCATGTCAGTACTCCTTTAAGCGGATGCATTAGCCCTTCTCACGCCCGATTCTTGGCCAATCCCCCACGTGGGTATGTGCCATGTCAGCGGCCAGACAGCGCGCGCCCATCTCCCCCCGTTGCCAAGGAAGACGAGGAGCGCGCGCACCCGCAGCTGTTGCTATGCGGACGGCGGCGGACGCTTCAGGCTCGCTTAAGAAGTGCATTCGCACTTAAAACGGGAATGGTCATGCGACCCACCAGCTCATTTCCCGCAACAGAACCTATGTCGTCACATGAGCGAAGCTCTGCGATTGGCGGAGGCTGGCAGAAGCAGACGCAAATTAGGTAGAACTTACAAACGAGACGAACGAGCGATTTGCGCTTAAATTTAGGGCACATTCTTTACAAAGCAATAAGAATGATGGGACAAACAGTGGAAGTTACGAAAGCACATGTAAACATAGAAGTACTGATGCGTTCTGCTGTTCGTACTGCGCACAGCATGCTTGGTGTTTTGATGCACAGCACTACGGGGCTTGAGGTTGTCTCAGACGACACTGGACGAATGACGCAAGCAACGGTGTCTTACGTGACCCCATTTGTCGAGCGAGCACTGTTTCAGGGAACGAATATTTTCTCCCAGAACAAAAACAAGCCAGATTTAAATGCGGGCAAAAACAAACCAAACGCTTGCCACGGTATGGTGGCGCCATCTAGGTTACGGAACGTAAAGAAACGCGGGAACAAACCAAAACCGCTGTACAGGGTGGAGACAACCTTTGAACGGTCCCGTGCCGCCGCAATTGGGCCAACGGGCTCAACGCGTTATTCTTTTCGTTTCCAACGAGACCTAGCAACGCGAAACAGACAATATGATTCAAACTTCTTCAGTAAACTGCGTTGCGGCGATAATTTTAGCGCGGTTTTGACACAATGACTTGCTTCGGCGGCGAGCGAGCAACCGAAAATGGCGGCGCCAGCATATACGTGTCTCTACCCTGTACGGCGGATGCGTGAATGAAGGTACTCTAGGCTGCAGAGCGGTCGTTTCCAGTGATGTCACTTGGGACCACGAAAACGCATGATTGAGCGGGAAAATCAAAATTTTAACCTAAATTGTTTATTTCTCAGTGAATAAAGCACCGTTTGTATCCGGACAAGCGCTGGGGGCACTATAAAACACGAAATCTTTCGAATAAAACCAACTTGCATTTTCTCTTCATGGATCCTTTAAGTACTTCGCAGTGTGTTCCGAACGTTGCGCAGGAAGGCTTGGCATTACAAAACAAAAAATTCCAAGCACTGCTCTGCAGCCTCAGTTTACAAAACGAGAGAAAACATTACATAGCACCTGAGCACGCCTGGGAACATCAAATACGACTTCACATTCCCGAGCTGTTAGCGCAGTGCTAACTGCTGTCTACAAGCTAGCATGTGCCTCCCGAGAACGGCGACACTGCACATAACTAGAGCAGCTCTACTGACATACAAGTATGAACGGAGGTTTCCTAGAATAGCCAGCCAAATCAATATTGTAAATCCCATAAAAATTCCTTCTCCAATCCGTAAATAATTCCTTTCATTCATCATAATTAATTCACCGGTTTAGTTATTTGCCAATACTTTTAATATTGCTGTTGCGGTTTTACTATGATCATTTATTAGGATAATTTTTGGTATTGTTGTTTCAGAGTTGTGTGCAGAGGTCAGCGAACTCCCTCATGAGTCCACTCACTCAGACTCATTTGGACTCAAACTCACTCATGAGTTTGAGTATGAGTGAGCGCGAGGCTAGTGTGGCATGTTGAGTTTGAGCTTGAGTGAGTTTGAGCAGAGTGAGCCCAACTGAGTTTGAGTCCGATTGAGTTTGAGTACGCCTGAGCCCTAGTGAATTCTGAGTCCATTTTGAGTTCTGAGTACATTTTGAGTTTGAGTCCATTGGGAGTTCTGGGTACATTTTGAGTTTGAGTCCATTTTGAGTTCTGAGTACATTTGAGTTTGAGTCCATTTTGAGTATGAGTACATTTTGAATTTGAGTTCATTTTGAGTTCTGAGTACATTTTGAGTTTGAGTCCATTTTGAGTTCTGAGTATACTTTGAGTTTGAGTCCGTTTTGAGTTCTGAGTACACTTTGAGTTTGAGCCCATTTTGAGTTCTGAGTACATTTTGAGTTTGAGTCCATTTTGAGTTCTGAGTACATTTTCAGTTTGAGTCCATTTTGAGTTCTGAGTACATTTTGAGTTTGAGTACATTTTGAGTTTGAGTACATATTGAGTTTTGAGTACATTTTGAGTTCTGAGTACATACGAGTTTTGAGTCCGTTTCGAGTTTGAGTACATATGAGTAGCCTAGCAAGCAGCTACGGTTGGCTGTTAAGTTTCGTGCGTCGCTGTGGGCTCGGAATTCAGGTTACCTGCGGGTACGGCACCATTTGCGATCCGCGTGATCGGTTGGGAGGGAGGGGTGTCTGATTTTTTTTACTTTCTTGTTGAATTTTCATGACCCTAAGCACTTGCTGTATATCAAGTTTTCGCGGCTGGCGTGTGAGTGATAATTGACTGGTGAGGTCATAAAAAAGGGTTGTCTTAACTTTTCCTCCTGATGGATCCACTAAGAGGGTGGGAAAGGGAGGTAGGAAAGAACACTGCGGCGCTTGCTTGCTTGTTGTTGGCCTGCTACTGTTAACGGCTTTATATACTAGGGGTCACAAAGGAAGGGGTGAGAGCCGGGGGAAAAAGGGGGCGGGGGCTGTCCCTTCTGCTGTTTCAAATGAATTAGCTGAATTGACTGGGCAACGCCCCTTTAGACAGAATAATGACTGCATTAGATTGTGTGAAATGTCAAACTGATGACGCTAAGGCGTGTAAGGTATCAAATTAAAGGTCCCGATTAAAGGAATCACAAGGGGTAAATAAAAAAAATGCTTCCTGATTGTAGTCATCAGGCAGTCATAATGAGTGATAGATTGGGGGAAAATTCAAAATGACGCTGCGAGGGCGTCTGGGGAATCAAATTCAAGGTCTCGATGTGGGGAATCATTCGGGACAAAATGAGATATGGTTATATAATGACGTAGTCATGGTCAGTCATAGATTCGGTTAAAATTTAGGTTCATTGCACTAGGGCGTGTGGCGTATCAAATTAAAGGTCTCGATGAGGGTAATCACGGGCTTCCTGATTATTATCACATACTCAAGGTGTTTCATAAATTAGGTTAAAATTCACAATGACACCACTGGGTGTGTGGGGCATCAAATTGAAGGTTCCGATGAGGGAAATCACGTGGGACGAAAATGCGGTATGCCTATATCATGAGATAGTCATGGAGAGTCATTGATTGGTTTAACATTCAAATTGATTCCGCTAGGATGAGATGGGTATCCAATTAATCGTCTTGATGAGTGGAATCACGTGGTAGAAATACAAAAACGCTTCCTGGTTATAACCATTAGATAGCCATGGCGAGTCTTATATTGGGTTAAAATTCGAAGTGACCGCTAGGGCGTGTAGGGTATCAAATTTACGGTCTTGACGAGAGGAATCATGTGGTACAACTAAAAAAGGCTTCGTGGTTATAATCATGAGATAGTCATTATGAGTCATAGATTAGGTTAAATTGAAGGTGAGGCCACTAAAGCATGTGGGGTGTGAAATTGAAGGTTTCAGTTAGGGGAATCACGTCGGACATTTAAATAATGCGTCCTGGTTACAGTCATGAGAGTCATGGTTAGTTTGACTGGTATGAATTCCATATGATCCTGCTGGGGTGTGTGGGGTATCAAATTAAAGGTCTCGTCGAGGGGGATCACGTTTGACAAATATAAAAATGCTTTCTGATTATAGTTATGAGGATATAGCAAATGGTATCTTTCTTTAATTGCTAGGTAGGGTTTAACCCAAATTCCCTGCCAACCCGTAAGGCAGTTGTGCTATATACATGCGAGGGCTTGTCCAGAGATGTCCATCAATGCGGTATATAGTAATAAAAATATTGGCGTCTAATTGTTGAATCATCGACGCAGGATGGCATGGGGTAAGAACAAAAGCCATGCCAAGCTCTCGAACTTTAATCACCAGACTCAAAAACTCTTTGCTAATAGCTGCCATTCAAACGTTACTTCCTCCATTTCCCCGTGTCCCAACAAACAAGCAAATCCTTCGACACATATGGTGTTGTGGAAATTGTGGACGACCATAGGTAACAGGGGGCATTAGAGCTCATCAGAAAGGCGAATTTCACATTTGTTTATGAATAAGCCTTGCGGCCGCGTTTCGTGTCCATACTTTCCTTCCCAAAGTGTACCAACGTGCACTCGAATCCAGAATTGGCCAATTACATGTCAGACATTAACTCCTTGCTAGAGTGTAGGAGATAGAGAGGCAACAGAGCCACCAAGACATCAAGAGACATTGCGACAGAAGGAAAACACTTCAGAAAAATAGGCAAGCGAAGTTTGTGTGTGCGTTCGAACTGATTTTTTTACAATGAAAAATCAGCGCAAGATATCAAAATTAGCACATGATGGCAATGTAAAGGAAAAGAATTAACTCGGGCTCTGCAGTTCTCCAACGACTACACCTCAAACACAATGAAAGAACAGATGACTGATGCAACACACACACACGCGCACGCACGCACGCACGCGCACACACGCGCACACACGCACACGCACACGCACGCACGCACACACGCGCACACGCGCACGCGCACACACACACACATGCACACACGCGCACAGGTGCACACACGCACACGCGCACATGCACACGCACACGCACATGCACACACGCACACACGCGCACACGTGCACACGCACACGCACACACACACACATACACACGCAAACGCATGCGCACTCGCACTCGCACCCGCACACGCACACGCGTGCATGCTGGAAATTAACAGCTGGGTACGGTGGCGGTAATCGCTTACAACGATAGCGTGGTGCTGAGCTGAGCTACGGGAGCTCATCCCACATAGCAAATGCTAATAAAAACTAATACAAGTGCCTCAGCAAACAACGAGGCACATTTCTGTTTGTCCCACGTGATTTCCCTCCTTGAGACCCTCAATTTGATACCCCACATTCTTTAGCGCCACATCTCTCTGAATTTTAACCCAATGTGAGACTATCCATGACTCCCGTGTTACACGGTTCGCCATTTTCGATATTTTTTCTTCTTATTATTTTTTTTAGTTTTTTAACATTTAGTTTGATCAATTGTCTACATTTACGCTTTTATAAATATTACAGGTGGAACTTCCGTGATATCTGCCTTTTTGTGTAAATGCAGGGCGTTACACGATCCTGGTGGGGTTAGGGAGAGGGGGGTACTCGGCAAAGAATGCTACGCATTAAAAAGCAAAGGCATATCTATGAATGCCTCGAGCTTCAGAGGTTCGCGGGGACAGTTCGCTTTGACGCAAGGCGTTTTTTCAGGATGCAGAGCAACAATGCACGGAACCGTAACCCTAAACAGCTGCGACATAAATGAACGGAGCAGTGAGCGCACATCCCCTCGCCCAACCTTGCTTGTTTCGACCCAGGGACCCAGCACACCATCGAGTCTGGACCGCCTCTGTCATAAACACGAACAGTGAGCCTACATCAAGAGTTTGGTATCCAATATATACGTACAATTGCTTGCAACCAGCGCTAGTCATCATGGGCAGCAGGTATAGCTGTATTAAATCTGCAACGAAAATTGTTTCCGACCTCACAGGACCTACGGTGTCATGTCGTGCCGAATGCAAGAGTTTGAGCTCACGAATTTGCACCCGTAATATTTTTACCACGCGTGATTTTGACAACGCTGAATGCTAATGAAGTCAGAGTCCTTCTGAGCCACAGTAAATTCCTAGCACGAGAAAGTTGTGAGGCCATTTGAGTTCTGAATTCATTTCGAGTCCTGAGTTCATTTCGAGATTTGAGTACATTTTGAGTTTTGGGTCAATTTTGAGTCCATTTTGAGTTCTGAGTACATTTTGAGTTTGAGTCCATTTTGAGTTCTGAGTACATTTAGAGTGAGTCCTTTTTGAGTTCTGAGTACATTTTGAGTTTGAGTCCATTTTGAGTTCTGAGTACATTTTGAGTTTGAGTCCATTTTGAGTTCTGAGTACATTTTGAGTTTGAGTACATATTGAGTTTTGAGTACATTTTGAGTTCTGAGTACACACGAGTTTTGAGTCCATTTTGAGTTTGAGTACATTTTGAGTTCTGAGTACATTTTGAGTTCTGAGTACATTTTGAGTTTTGAGTCCGACTAAGTTCTGAGTTTTGCGCTCAATGTGAGTTTTAGTTTGAGTGAGTGCAGATATGCTGCTCAGCCTTGAGTCTGAGTTTGAGTGAGTGGTGATTCGAAAAAAAATTGTGAGTGAGTTTGAGTGAGCCGCGCCAACTTTGCCGAGGTATGGTTGTGTGTGAAAATAACAAATTTCTTGCCCTGAGCGCGTGGCGAAAAACGTTTGAGAACCATAAAAACTGGTAAATCATGCACTTCCCTGCGATGTGAACCGTTTAGCACGTGTATTTTGGCGCACGCAGTGCAGACTGCCGGCCATGGAGCTGCCGGCGTTCCGGCCAAGTTGACCACCATGCACAGTTTTTGTGCTGCGAGGCTAGCTTAAAGCGCCTCGGGTCATAGAGCCCTTGTCTATCATCTGCCGCCAACGGGTGTTGTCTACTCACGACATGTTTCTTCGCCGGCGAATGTTGTGGAATTATGGTGTCGTTGGAAAGCTATCGTTAGTATGTTTCTTGTCTTTTTTGCTGCGCAGCAATAATCAGCGTAATCAGCGTAATGCTGCACCCTTAAGTATGTTTGCTGGCAGCAATAAAACACGTTTTTGTTGGCCCACCACGTAGATTCTATAAAAGAATTAAGCCTCGTAGAAACAAACAAAAAAAATCCCGGATACCCGACAATTAAACCACACCAAAGAGCGGTTCTGCACTAAACAGCTCCATTTCTTTGTGGGCTATAATCCACAGTTAATATTTTATTGTTTTTGGGCGAAGTCCCTTAGGGGCTGCGGCTGTTTGCGTCTCCTGTCACCGTCTTCGTCGTAATCCTCTACTCATGTAGTCACGGTGCTATAACATCGGGACACTCGTTTACGCCTCCCGCTAGAACGTAACGCATAATAAAAAAAATTCTGCAGAAATGCAGAGAATTATCTACTAGGGTGTAGAATTTTTATGGCTCTTGTCTTGAGTGTGAGTTTCTTACAGCCAATGTTTTTGGCTTTTCTAAATCCTGTCCGACCAATTATCTCCATTTACGCTACCCTAACAATTATAAGTGGAACTTTCGCAAAATCTGCATTATTGTGGAAATGCAGGGCGTTATTTTCCGAAATTATTTTATATTTTTCTTATTTCCTGTGTTTTTTCAAAATGTAGTCCGACGAATTGCCTCCATTTACGTTGTTATAACGATTGCATTTGGAACCTTCGCGAAATCTCAATTGCTGTGGAAAAGCAGGGCGTGACACGGTTCTCGAGTTTCAGAATTTTTTTTTTAATTTTTACTTTTTAGTTTTTCAAAATTTTGTGCGACCAGTACTCTCTATTTACGACATTAGAGCGATTACCGGTGGAACTTCCGCGATATCTGCCTTTTTGTGGAAATGCAGGGCGTTACGGGGTGCTGGCTTGGGGTCACTCGCTTACGCCTCGCGCGGGCACACTTCGTAACCCGCATTAAAACTCACAGGGACACTCGTTTACGCCCTGTGCTAACACACTTCGTAACGAGTATTAAAAAAAACCACTGGGACACTCGTTTTCGAACGCCTCGTGCTATAACGTTTCTTGTTTCAAAGACACGACACTTTTGCAGAAAATCTGCATAGATCTACCCCCCAATGGTTTCATCTCCGTTGGAAAAAACGCCGAGGAGCCAAAAATATACACTTATACACTGGATGATTCGCCACTCCCTAGGTTTCGCGTTAGTGGAGATGGCCCGGGATTTTTGTTAGGATACTTGCCACACAAAACGAGATACACCTGTTTTATGGGACCCAAGACCAGGTCAGTATTTTCGGACTCATTTCTCAACGTCTAAGAGGGAGTCGAAGCTAAAATGTTACCACGCCTTACGGCGACTTAGCATTGTTTACAGGTAATCACTGCAATAAGTACCTCCCAAGCAGCTGGCCCAATGCTCACATATTGCAAAAACTTCAACATCCTAAAAAAAGCAAGAGAAAGCAAGTATGCAGCTCCATCGCGACCATGCATTTTTGTACTTATGAATATCCAAATTCACTAAACCTGCATATATGTCCTATAATGTATATACATTACAGGAGAGAATATCATTAGGTCAAACTGAAAATAAACAGCGCGTGTACAATTTTACGGGCAACAACAAAACTTCGTCGAAACCGCCGCAGTGGAATGAACTGAAAGTCCCGGTACAGGACTAGAGCACCCAGAAAAAAAGGGAGGGTAGGGGGCGTGGGTAGAACCAAAAAGAAACTTTTGCTGTTCCCACAAGGTATCGAGCTGCACGCTTGTCCGCCTCTGTGGTTTTTGTTCCTCTGGGCGCCAAGGTCCACAGGAGGGCCACGGGGTGAGAGAGCGTTCTGCAGCAGATTTTTGAGGGTGATGGGGGACAGTAGCCCCCAAGGACGTCGCAAATAGCCGAGTGAGGGTCCTATAGAACCACTTGCGGTGTGGGGGACTGCAGTATGATGAGGGCGACCGCCAGCTGCAGGGGTTGCTGATTCCGTATGGGCTCTGAGTGCGTTCAGCGGGGGCGATCCAGCATTAAGCAAAGCGCTAGTTTTTTTTTGTCCTGTCAAAGGCCAAGCCCGATAGTATTGGTACACCCACCCGAAGCCCCCGGCAAGTCGCTAAATATCCCCAAGTCATGCCAGCCGCTGACAGCTAAATCTTCAACTAGAGTTTCGACCACTTCCTAAAAAACTAAAAAATACGGGGTGATCGACACCATGAAAAACATAACCACCATGGCAAACGCTGCCATAAACTTCCGTAGTTTTTTTTTTTGCAACCTGAGAGCTGCTTTAATTTTATGGTCTACATTCTCGGGTGATGCTGAAGAATGACTGGACCAACTCAAGCAGGTCGCCGCAAAACATAACTGGGACAATGACGAAAGCCTCAGGTTAGTATTCTTCAACCTCGAGGAATGCGCTCGCATTTGGATGGAGAGCCATGTGAGCTCGCTGGCGACCAGGAGTTTGCTCAATCAAGTTTCCTGATACTTATCCTACGGTTGCACGAAAGGACTCCGCGCAGATACTGCTGCAATTGCACATAGAAAAACCCACCGAAGAGGTTGTTGTGAGGTTGAGAAGTTGAAAAGGCTGATCCGTCGTTGTGATTCTGGTTTGATATGGTTAAAGAAACTGAGTATTCTATTTTTTTTTATTTCCAAGTACTGCTGTATCACAGTTCGAGACATTGCAGGAGTGGGTTAATAACGGTGAATACAGACTAAACTAACAGAACACATGGGTAGGTAATTCCTTCAAAGAACCATGGGTGGGCAACGTTCGCACAGAAACATCCAGATTTTTCCACAATTCCGCTGTAAAAAGAAATAACGAAAACCTAAAACAGTGTAAAAATGACATCAAGGGCGTCATGTTCAGCGGCTTAGAAATGCCAGTTCTTGCAGTGGAGTTAGCAAATTAAATGGGCGTGTCAATGGGGATTATCTTAGTGTTCACTATTTTGTGGAAAGTACCGACACGCTCACAAGTACGTCTGTGCTCGAGTGATTTCAGTGGTAGACTAATAAAGTTTAGCAAAGGCGAAAAATGCTGACGATAACGGTTATTTATGAATCTTATTGCTTTTTTGAACATGTTCCAGGCGTGCTATGGCGCATCCGCAATGAGGTGACCCGACCACTGAGGCGTATTGAAGTACAGGCCTTATCAGGGATTTGAAGGTGGTTAGTTTACATTCACGAGTTGCGTCTTTTACCGTTCGCTTCAAGCAGGCCAGTTTCCATAGCGCTTTGGGACAGGCTTGGTTGGTACGTTTTCGCCAGTTTAGGTTCAGTGAGAATGAACCCAAGGCACTTGATATCGTTAACACGCTTCATCTTTTGAGCGTAAGAAAAACGTAGTGGGTGCTTCTTGTGTGTGGACACCGTGGACACTGTTTTGTTAATGTAAATCACTATTTGCCGCGGTGAGGTCGAAGTACCAAAAAAATTTTTTTTCAACTCATTTTGATCATTGGGGATATTAATACGTGAATAGAAGGCGCAGTCATCGGCATACAGAAGGAGCATGGCGTGTTTTTTTTTAATTTCCATAACGTCGTTCGCATACATTAAGAAAAGTATCGGCTCAAATACCGAGCCCTGAGAAATAGCCGCGATTTCAAAAAAAAAAAAACGAAAAGGAAGATTCCGTGCCGGCATCTTCCCCATTGCCCATTCCGGCACCCGTGCTACTACGCAGGGTCACACTGCCATGCCAGTAAAGAGACAGAGTCACAACACCACATCGTATCGGGTGACCCACAGGCCGCCACGAGTTTATGTTTCACGTCACGCCTCCAACCAAGACCGACAACTGTAAGCTGTTCCTTGTTTCTGCACGTAACATTTCGCTTGACCGATAACTCTTGTTCGGACAGAAGGACACCAGCCTTTATCTCTCTTGTTTTTATGTGAAGTATTTATTTGTTTTGTCTTATTTTTAAAGCGAGGCTTTAGTGCTCTCACTGATGCGTCTGTAACACGAAAACGCCCTGCAAGAAAGCCAACTTTCTCTGATGATGTTGATAATGATCATGGTTGAAGAAAAAAAAACATTTGCAGGGCGAGCGATTGAACCTGGGTGCCTTGCGTTAAGAAGCCGGCGCTTATCCGATTGCTCAATTTCGTCATGGTGGAAGCGGTTTGGAAAACTGAGGCGACAACTAAAAAATTTGCCACGCGAAAACTTCGCGTTCAACCATCATCTTTAAACGGAGCGGTGCATGTTTTTTTTTATTTTTCTGATCGCAGGGTATAACGTCCGCCTATAAATATTATACGTCCGCTTTTCTGGAATGATCACGTGTGCGCGTCTCGTCGTTAAACCATGCTTGCGTCAATAACGTGACAACTATACACCTTTACGAATGTGCCAGAGGTAGTCAAGCAGCTGGTTTATCTTGTGCTTCACTGTAGCAGCGCATGCCGTGATGTTGTGTTAGTTCGTATAGCATCGGAGGACTGTTTTCAAAATTTTATAAAACGTATGCGCCAACACGGATATTTTTTATAGTAACAGATGTGGGCGGCTCCATAAAACAAGCGACACTCTGCCTTGATGCTTCCTAGAAAGCGCATACAAGCAGGGGTATTCATATTACAGTTTAGCGCTTTTAAAGTCAATTGACTCGTGCAGGCGTTTGTGTAGATTGGTTCGGACAGCCGTTGGTTCCCAGCTCCTGGTCTGACTGTGTTGAGCGAGTGGCTTCTCATTTTGTTGAAATTCATAATAATAAATGGTATTTTGCGTTTTTTATGAAAAGTCCCTTGGCCGTGGTGCTGGTGGAACAGAATGCGCCCAGCAACCAAATACGAGTACATGCGTTGGCCAGTATTGTTTCGGTTGCACGAGTTTCGGTTGCATAAAGCTTCACCCAGGGCGTTATTGTTGCGGTCTCCAATGTTTACCGCGTGTTCTCTTGTTCTGTGCAAGCTCTTGTTCTGTGCAAGAGCATTTACCTTGCACAGGGAAAAACTCTTGGGCACCATCGCGGTTCTCGTACTTAAGGCGACAAGTTGGTGGACTGTCGCTCAACATTTTCTTTTCGCACAGGACGTGTTTTCGCAATGTCAACAGACCTGACACAGCCAAGCCAACACAAAAAATAACATGTAGAACTCTCACACAACGGGACGAGAAGGACGTTGAAGTATTGCAATCGTCCCAGAGCCTAGTTATTTTTTTTTTTCACATTAGTCTCCTTCCACCTCTTCTCCCCTTTTTACTGGGCCCATCTACTACTCGAATAAAACGTGTCATTGCAATGAAGGCTTTATCCATGCACCTGTTCATAGCTGCTCCGCATCCACGCAGGAGAAAAGAATAAATCGAGAAAGCACTAATAACTTGCACATAAACCTCCTCGCCCGAACATAATACAAAGTTTTTGTAGCGTAGAAGTAGCTGTCAGTGATTCCTAATTACTATTAAATACGGTCCTCAGGCAATGTCCTCATCCAACGTGCTTCTGCCTTCTTGATTACTCCGGAAGTCACGTGCAGTTGCTTTTGTCACCGCTGTGTATACGATGAGAACTGCTTACCACGAAGAACCTCCTTCAATAAACCGTTGCTGTCTGCAGTACCTGCTTGGAACGTGACCAGACTTCTGAGAGGAGTGTAAAAGAATTTGAATCTAACATGTCGCCTTTCGTTTGAACGTCAAATTGGACACAGTGCTTTACTTTGTGGCGAGAGAACGTAGCCAACAAACCATTAGCGGAATTAGCCCAGAGACCACTGCCATCTTATTATAGATTACAGGTAGAGAGCAGTAACACGATAATGCGGCTTTCGAACTATCAAACAGGCAATGCACGTTGCATCCCACAGCATCGCTTAAAGTGCAGAACAGTCTTTGTGGAATTTAGATAGATGAAGCCGTAAATAAGTTAACGAGACCAATTTAGGGTCAACTTTACAGTTATATTACCAAAAAAAAAAATCCCCGGCGTCAGCCAGCTACACGTGTCTCAAGAAGCAAAAAAATTGTGTGTTTCTTATTCTGAAGGAAGTTATGACAAATTTATAATGAACATAAACAGCCACAATGTAATGCAAAAGTAGGAAAATTATAAAGCCATTCAGCAACGCCAGACGGAAGCAAAGCACCTCAGGCGTTTAACTAGACATTCATTGGTTCGCGCCCACAACCCTTAAAAACTGCTTAGGTGTCCCCGGGTTTCTATTTTCGAATTAGAATTTAGAGTGCATATTTGTAGGATAAGGGCACCATTGTCTCCTGAGGATTTCTGAGAATGACTTCACAGCTTTCTTACAAGAAATTACTCGAGATCGGAACTTTAGCCGACATGCCTATTTTTTGTCGAGTCCTTATAAAGCCTACTTAACATATAAGCATGAATTAAATGAAGGGGAACCCTCTAAGCAATACTTCATTGTGCCTATAAGTGTCTGTCTTGATATTCGTACCTATATAGACTTTTAAACGCCTGCAGATGCCTTTTTTGGGTTATATATATGCCGTTTTTGGCTTTTAGTGTGCATGTTCAGCTAATACTGTTCGTGCTTCAAAAGCCCGCAACCTGAGCGTTTGTTGCACGGCGTATGCGAGCAGAATCCTCGCGCAGTGCCATACACATCGACGAGCAGAAACCCGTGGTTTTACCGCCGGCACCTCATGCTGAAGTTACCCACAAGCAACTAAACTAGGCCTCCAGAGGCCCGAACAGAGCGCTCCCGCAGCCAACGTCACCGCCCAGTGACGAGCTCTTTTGTTGTATTTTACTCTGTCTCGCCGCGCCCGAAGGTCAAGAACGAAAACTTTTGCCGAAATTCTGTTCCCATGCTAATGCAATTAAAACAAGCAAAAAATACAATGAACACAACACGCTCACTTATGTGCTACTCAAGGGAAAATACGCCTCCCGGGGAAAAACCACGTGAATATCTGCAACATGAAAGTTTCAGGATGGGGCTACGAACACGTGCACAACCAGCCGCCGATCACAGGGACACTGTCGGCCGTCAACACGAAGGAACGAGAGACGAAGGATACAGACGTAGCATCTGAACTCGTTTTGAGTATTCTGGTCGCAACATATCTGCCGGGCCGGGTAAAAAATCAAGAGCGTTTCCAACCAAGCTCTATATGTAAATCTTCTTGTGAGCTGTGTAATGTTGTTAATCGGTATATAGAACAGTGTTATTCTCAGCAGCTTCACTGGCCATCAGGGGCGCAGCCAGACATTTTCTTCAGGGGGAAGCTGAGATTGCACCTCGACCTCCTACATACGATTTTTGAAGGGATAGAAATATGTATAATAAATACATCACTAATAATTGATACTTATGCACATTACATGTTGCAGATGAATTATTGAGCCCTGCATACAGAATCAGACCGTCCGGCTGTGATGATCTTCGCGAATGATACGCAACCCATTCCCGTAGTTCTAGGTCTTCCAATACAAGTCAATGGACATAACTCAGCGACCATCCTCGCACTTGAAAAAAGCGTCCATCGGACTACCCGAATCATATCGCGAATCGCTTACCGACATCACGGTGTAAAGGAGCGCAATATCGGGCGATTAGTTGAAGCCTTCGGCCTCAGTAGTATAACGTACGTCACCCCTTTTCTACACCCTAAAAAGGACGAAGAACTCAAAATTGATGCCCTTCTTATACAGGCCTACAAGGAGGCCCTAGGCATCCTGATTACGGCTCCGACCTAACGTTTCGAGGCGCTGGGGCTTCACAACACCTTTAGTGAACTAAGAGAGGCTCAAAGGCTAGCTCAACGGAACGGCTTAGCTACACCCAGACAGGTCGGGATATTCTCGGCTCCCTGAGGATAAACGTCCCTTTTACCGGAACACACAAGGTGCCTTTGGCTCCCGAAGTGCGCGAACAAACTGAGAATTCGCCAGTGCCTAAAAGCATGCACCCGGTCCACAATCTGGAACGCAGACAGGCAACGGCGACATCCCCGCACAAACTATTCGGAAATTTGGAGGACGTCGTTTACGTGGACGCGGCCGATTACCCGGGTCGCGGTGACATGGCCCTGGCGATAGTCAATCGGCAGGGTAATTGCATCAGCTCCGTGTGGGCGAAGAGGCGGCCATTGCTTTGACAATGACGGGCCCCGCAAAAATCAAATTAATGGTGAGCCACTCAAAGTATGCTATTATAAATTACGCAAGAGAATGCATCTCCCCAGAGGCGTCCGCAATTCTCAGGAGTGGACCTCGCAATATTCAGTGGTCCGGCAAGACATAGTATCTAATATGGGCACCTGCACACTACGACTTGTCCGGGAACGAATACACGCACGACGCCGCCCCAGAATTTTCTTTCCGAGCTTTTGATGATCATAGCGCTCATTTGCTTCGCTGTTCGGGCAGGGATAAGCTCGTGTCCTTTAGAGACATCCCTCTCCACTACAGGCTAAAGCGCGCCAGCTTCCCCCAAGCTCATCCTACCCAATCCTTGGCTTGAAGACTTTTGCAGACGCACTCGTACCCAGCCCGGTAGCGTGCAGTCACTGCTACCCCGGGCAATATTCTGACAAGTGCCAACGGTGTAACGACAGGGCACACCTAGCACACATGCTACGGGCGTGTCCACAGGCGACAACGTAAGGTCCCAAATAGCTGGTGTAGAGCAATGGGAGACCGTATTAATCAGCTCCTACCCTGCGGATCACGTCTGGGCTATTCAGCAGGCCGAAGACGCTGCCAGAGCCCAACGGCTCTTGGCCGACGTTTAGGACACCTGGCTGTCAAGCAATAAAATTATTGTGTCTCTTTTTCCTCTCTCTCTCTCTCTCTCTCTCTCTCTCTCTCTCTCTCTCTCTCTCTCTCTCTCTCTCTCTCTCTCTCTCTCTCTCTCTCTCTCTCTCCCAAGAAAAATGACCTTTATTTAGGAAGAGGCCTGAGGCCCTGGTGGGGGTTAGGGGGAAAAGCATCATTTCTAAATGGACAAGAAATAAGAAATCAGGCTTCTGTGTGGTTCTCTCTCTCTCTCAAAAAAAAATACTCGTATGTTCCGAGAATTGTGGAAGAACTGCTATCACTGCTTGCAATTTTGTCTGTTGTCTACATCAGAAGAAATAACAAGAAACCAGGCTGCAACAGCGAATTCACACGTAAATTCCTACCATGTTGCGGAGCCGGGAGGCCCGGTAGGTGTTCATGAGAAAAAATAACAACGTAACTTCGCCGTACCACCCCCGACGGGAAAGGGTGCCGCCAACTTTGAACAAAATTATGGCAAATGCTATAAAGCAGAACACAAAAGAAATAAAAATAGCCCGCAGCGAACAAGATTGACAAATGCCTAAACGCAGGGGTGGGGTGGCGGAGACGAAATTTGAGGTCGTTAGCGCACTGGTTTCCGGCGGCGGCCCTGGTTCCATGGCGGTACTGAAACAGCCAGGCCTGCGGCTTCGCCCACAAATCTCCCCTAGTTTGTTCTGAGCAGCGTCTCTCCGTCGCGTCGCGGAGCGTTCGTACACAGAGCAACTCAGTGGATGAAGTACTTCCATAGGAGTTTAAACATGCCTGGAGGGAAACGGGCCACCAAGGGAGAGTAGGTGCGCCTTCCGGACAGGAGTCCTGGGGTTCCAGACAAAATCCTAGAATAATTTCCGCCGCAGGTGGCTGCCTTTGTGGCCGTGCTTGACAGCGCGACAAAAATTTCGTAATGGGGGGTGGGTGGAGGAGGGCTGGGGGGGGGGGGGGGGGGGGGGAGGGGCCCATTCTGTCTCACTCTGTCCTCTTTCTCTCTCTTTCTCTCTTCCCTTTACTCCTTCATCATTCGGGGTGGAAGGGACCTTGTTTTTATTCCCCAGGCCGTGACTTGAGCGTCTACGACGTTTTGGAAGCATTCAACTAGCGGGTACCCCCTGTGCTACCTGAGTAACAAGGCTTCCCGAACCGAGGTCCTGGCTAGGCGTGTAGCGATCGAATAGGCAATTCAGGATTTTGTTGAATGAACACAGCCAGTAAAGCCATCAGTCAAGAACGCCAAGGAAGAAACAGAACAAGTAATTGGAATAAAATAAATAACAAATAAATGTAATAAAGTTATTCCTAATACTTTATAAAAAGCGCCACTTAGTCAAGTCGAGGCCAGATTCGTCAAAATGGCGCTGGCTACGAACCACAGGCGTAAAATACAAGTACATTTATATAAATACACAAGAAAGTGGAGGTTAACAAAGCGTCGATAACCTACAATGGTATCGGACGAGTATGGTGTCGGACAGCAACACGTAGTTGTCCATTGACAGTTATACAACAGGGATATTATGATGGTGCTCCTCAAGGGAGCATACTTGGACCTCTCCTCTACCTGTAACACAAAACAGTCGCACTTTACCAAACATTGTTCATGTTTACACCAGCGTGGAAATTTTCACGTTTACAAAACAGCTAGGTGTGTCTCTACATGAAAATATGCAGTGGGACACACATGTTAGCAATCTAGCCAAAAGGCTCGATAATTTTTCCGGAATACTGACTCGAGTTCGTTTACAGTTGGCAGATACTGGGAAATAACTGATTTATAATTCGTTATTTCCCTCTTGCCTTTCGTACTGCCACCTGGTGGGGTGTGTGATGACTGGTTCCGATACTTTCAGGCCGCACAAGTTACAAAAACACAGCTGTCCCTATGATTGCGAATGATTTGTACTATAGGTACACACAGTCATTTTTTTCTTCGTTAGACATAGTACCTATTACTACGCAATAGAGAGCTTTTATTGAGCTTCGCAGTAAGAAATACTGCAAGAACTCATACTAATTGTTTGATTCAACGTCACAGTTACCCCAAACGGACAAACCATACCTATCAAGAAATATTAACCCTTGCGAAGTACCCAATGTGTGCACAAATTATGGACGGCAAAGGCTTCGTTTCCAAATTTCGACACTACTGAACAGGTAATTACATAGAGTAATACCATGATGGGCTGGTCTCTTGTATTCTTTCCTTTTCTCTTTTGTTGGCTTACATTGGGCTATGTGACTGCAAGTGAACAGTAATCTTGATTGCGTGAATTATGTTCTGTGCCTATTACCTTGACTGTCGGTGACGAACTGTGTACTGTCACAACTCCATCTAACAAAACCCGACCTTCCGAATTTCTCGATCTAACACCACATTTGGAATCCCAAGCAGGTGCCTATGCGGCTCAATGGTTTCATTAACTCGAAATAACAAAATATTTGCAGCGCCATTCGCGATTTAACGAAATATTTCGAGTAACGCAATCCCTCCACAGAAGCAAAAAAACTCCCGCCCTGTTCCTGGGAAGAGCTTCGTCGGCTTAACGAGGTGACAGAACATCTGAGCTTCCACGACTGTCTGAGCGCCGAAACAGACGCAGACACCGACACGACGGAGGTTTTGAACGATGAAGAAACCGTACAGTTAGTTGGCGGTGTACAAGAGCTGTCAGAGGATGCTGACGACCCAGAAGCTGCTGAGGCTCCTGTTCCCCGTTAAGGCCAGGTGATGCACGCTGCTGACTTGCTGGGGCCTTGCTGGTTCTTACGAAGGAACCGAGGACGTGTTGATCGCGGTTGCGTGCTACGAAAATTCTGTCCTCCCAATGCTAACGAACCGCACGCCGGCGAAAATCACCGGCTTTTTTGCCAGGTAATGAATTCGCTTTCCCCAGAATTCCTCGCATTTTATAGTTATACACGCACACATTTAGCGCATTGCTGAATCATGTGCACGCGAGCGCTGCGGCCGCCCCAATTACGATGCAACCTTAGGTGCTCGGACGCGCCTTCCTTTAGATATCGAATTTATGGAATCTACTGCTTGTAAAGCAGTCTTGATTTGACGAGGTTCTCGATTTACGAAATTATTAGCAGTTCCCATTGACTTTATTCAATTTTAACGGTATTACAAGATGTTATTCTGGCGTATGGCACCACTACCACCACTGCAAGTCGACCTTGTAATGGGTGCATTCGCCGTCCACCAGTTGTTGGATTTTGAATGTACTGTTGGCATTAATTATTGTTGAAATAAATACCTTGCATCTTGTATTCCGAAGATCGTGGGTTCCGGTCACACCTGCACAGCATGGTTTTCTACACTTTCTTTCTTTCAGACATATAAAACTAAAGCCTTTTCCAGCCTTCAGCACGAAATAATTACGAACTACTTCCTGTTTGCCTTCTTTTCCGTTTTTCTCTTCTGGCTTTAGTTTCCCTACATATATATGCATTTCTTATCCGCGAGGAATTGTCCTCTGGAGTCACTTGAACAATAAACAAAGTTGATGAACACACGTGTAAAAGGTCGATCGGGCCCAGCGCACGCGCGAAGAACGGGCCCCAGTGGAACTTTAGTGCATCGTTCGCCTTCGTGCGTTCCTCCAGCTTCTTCATTTATATAAACCAAGAAAATAAAGCAGACCTTCAAGAACGGCAAGGAAAGGTGCACGGCGGAGAAGTGGTTCATCGCTTTTTAATGCGAAAGCAACAAATGGCCCATTGAGCAGAAGAGCCCAGTCCGGCGCCGGAATATGTTTCTAGCTGAACATCCTATAAAATAGCCACTTATAATATTTGTTAATGGATGGGAATAAATTGGAGCCTAAATTGGACAATTTAGCAACCAATTTAGGACAACTACAATTTATTGGACAATTACAATTGGACAATAAATTGGACAATTACAGGCCAGCCCTAATATCAAACGCTGTTAGAATTGGGCAAAATTACTTTTTGTTGCACACCACCGCCTTACTTTGTGAACTTTATTGTGCTTGGTCCTTATATATTGGACCCCAAATCAACTGGCGCTGTTATAAGAAACCAATACACTGCATACTTTATTCCTACTTCCCTCAAAGCTAAAGAATGGCAGCAAACCTGTTGGTAGACGACTTCTTCCCATTTCTCTGTGAATTCTGCTCGAATTGTTTCTGCAGTTTCCATATTTCAAATTGACGTCCACCCCTGATCTGCTTCTGACGTGTTTGAAACGTTGACCGTGGTTGTTTCATTTTTGGGCGTTCCGGCGTTCACTCGTGGGACCTATAAACCCGGTTCACGCGGCCTTCTCGTCATTATTTATTTTTATGGTTGGACATTATTTTCGCTGATTTCAGAGGTGACCGAAAGGTCCGTACAGAACACGTCTTCAGAAAAAGACATGTCCTGTCTCAAAACTATTATTTTATGAGCTTGCAGAACCCGTACAGCTTGTGCAAATAGGAACTAACCCTTTTAATGCGTCTGACTGGGTCTTTTTGCTTTCTTCTTGTTGGCTTTCATGTGTCCAGAAAGCGGGAACGTAACTCGCAACGAGCGGTGGGAATAAAACCCCGTGATGGCGGAGAAGCGCACAAATAAAGCACTAAATCCGAAAAAACAAAACAAAAAAAAAAACAACAGTACTCATGTAGGTCATTCGGAAACCTACGCATGAGAAAGAACATTCGGTGCCGTACGTGACTCCACCCGCATGGGGTTACCTAATATTGTCTTCAAAGATTATTTTCTCTTGTTTTCCAGGTGGCTCCTAGCCACCACACACTTGGTTCGTTGAATAAGAAATGAAGCGAGCGTCTAGAGACTTTCAGGATGACTTTACCAAATGGCTAGTGCCGCCTTCTGTGCGCTCGTAACGGAATACAGCATGTACAATCAGAAGGAGCAACTCGGGGACGCTAAATTTAGGTTTGTGGGGATAGTTTCCTTTTGTTTCTTGCGAACACGTGCACTGAATGCGGATAAAAATAGGATCACACAAGACTAATGGTACAAGGACAGCCACGGTAAATGCGACACAAGGAATCGTATAGCCTGTGAAAGCCTCACGACCCGGAGCAAAATACGCTTCGCTACATGCATTCTATCTTCCGCTGCTCCAGAGTGCTCTTGCAAACTGCTAAGTATGCCAAAATTATTTAATAACGTCAGTACACTAGGTAGCTGGGCTGATTCACAAAGTTGCGCCGCCTAACATGCCTAGAAAAAAACAGGACAAAATTAAAAAAAAAGACACCACAACATCTCACTTGAATGTAGCTTTCATGGGACACAAAAATCGCATATACCATAACGAAACGCATACGTGTCTGTTAAACAAGAAATGCACAAAATAGGAGAAATTGACCAAGATTCAGGTGTTCATACTGAAATATATTGCTACGTAGCCAGGGACGACGCAGGATTGTTTTAGGAATAAAATTTAGTGGAGCTACCTTGCGGTCCGCAACAAACTTAAAGAATACAGAAGCGCCGAAAAAGCACCCAACTAATTGACGTGTACAGACAATAGTCAGCGAATCGAATGCCACAGCGTCTGCTCGCACCCATTTATTAAAGCAAAGCTTTTTACCTCTACCCCTCAAGGGTTCTTTCGCGACCGTTGGTGTCACCAGAAAACTCCAGCGAACAAATAAAAGAATTCACCGGCACCGCCGGGAATCGAACCTGGAACTAATATACTAACAAAACGACAGCCCGTTGTCTTACCGATTTAGCTACGAGCCCACGCGAAGACTGGGAAGACAGGTGGTGTACTCACCAAGCACATCTACGGGTTTACCCCCTGCGTTCTCGCTGAATGCCACGTGAAAGCGTCACGCGACCACTCACGCCCTTCTAACGGCCCTGTGCGCATCTTGTTCATGTGCTAAGAGTTACAAAAAGTAAAGTAAGCTCACACCAATGCATGACATCTGACTTCTAGTACGCCAATTTGCTAAAGCCTGTGACCTCCAGTGTTCAGGTAAACAATTACAGCTCCTTGTCGTCCGCCCTCACGCCAAACCAAGGAATACATTCAAATACAACTTGATGGCCAGGCCATCACTCCAAGCCCCAGCATCAAGATCCTGGGTCTACATCTCGAGGCTAACACGAAGAGTGACGTCTCCTTGCAGCGCCTCAAAAACAGCATTAATCAAATCATGACGTCGCATGGGTAATCGTTATGGGTGCCGTTTACAGCTTTGCTTTCCAACCACATTCACGGGGTGGATTGGCGCGATTTTTTTGTAGTGCTCTTGTATACAGAAACATTGAATTATATCAAACAAATTGTCGATCAGACGACAACCGTCTCAGATAATGATTACAAACTTAAGCTTTTCCATATCCAATAAGATTGCTGATGCGGCACAAAAGAAAACGCTTGGTAATCATGAATCACAGCATCAGGTAATTGAGCGCGGCCATGCGGTGGTAAGAAACGTAAATAAGCACATCACAAGGTACTATTCGTCGCAGTATGACGGAGGCGAGGGCGAAATTGAACACGTGAGTCTTATGGATATACATGAAGAAATTTTAACCAATGTTTACATTTTGCATTTCGCTCCCTAATTGGGCTTTCTCGTGCGGCGTGTGCTACTGGATATATGCGACGTTATTTCCGACAAAAATATTTTAAAGGCAGCGTTTGTGCTGCTTATTTTGTCCCGTGTTATAGCGATGAGTTACGAGACACTGAAAAACATCACTATCCCGCTCTCATATTTTAAATGCAGAGCATTTCTTAGCCTCGCCTCTTCCTGCGTCGGACGGCGTCCACAGCTCCGCGTCCGCAGCAGGTGCGCCTCTCCCCCTTCCCTCCTCTCTCAACAGCAGCTGGCGCGCGCATGCGTCGTAGTCAGCCCGTTCGCTCCGTCGCGGTGTCGGCGTAACAGGTGCGTGATAGCAGCGTGGTGGGGTGTGGAAGGGCGCGCGCTGCTTGCGCATGCGCGCTCTCCCCCCCGTACTGCTCTCCCTCTACTGCGCGCGCTGCAAAGATAAAGCGGCTAGCGGTCGCTCGTGCTTCAGTCACTGCGTTGCTCCTTCCTTCCTTGGTTTACGCTCGCTCCCACGTTTACTCGTGTCTGCTACTCCAGCATCACGGAAGAAGCGATGGAAGCAACACTGTCTTCAACCAGTACTGAGGCCCCAATGCTCTGCATTTACTCGGCTTCCCCTCGCGGGAAGGCGCAGGACTTTTTTTTGGTATGGGAGAGGAACAGGCAGTCGCCATTGCGCAGGCGTGCGGAACCCCTGCCTTCTCCAGCTGTTATCGTTTCGTTCCAACACTTCCCAGCTCATCCTGTCCCTTATCTTGGCAGTCGTCACCGGAATATTGTACGGGGAATGCCACTCCTTACAATGACCCCACACGAAAAACTGTAGAACGCTGATTCTGTGCCCTAGATACGCAACGCGATAGCTGAGTGATAGTAGACGTGGATTCGCCATTCTCACTCGTAGAAGATGAAGGCTTAGAAGAGCGCCTCGTACTGCTAGACGACCCTGCATCCATCCGGCCCGTGTATTCTTCCGGCGTCCTAAGGGACGAACTACCCCACCAGAATCGCAGCGCCAGTTGGCGGACTCCGCAAGGGATGAAAACGTTCCACTAATTGCACATGTGTTCCCTTATGGATACGTTGTTAACAATTATCTATAAAGCCCGTAAAATATAAACTAGCTCCAACCTGCACAAGCGATTAAGGACTACTTCCACTACCTGCTTAAGTTTTGGCTATTTAAATGATTCCATTGCGCGTATGATTATCGTGAACAAATGGAGTTCAACGGGCTTATCAAACCCTCGTCTCCACATCCAAGATCCCCTACTGCAATACTGTATTCCGTGATGGCTGTACTGCTCCCAGCCGACTTTCCCTTTTCGACTGTGGTTGGGAGTAGCCTTCACGAAAGCGTACTCCTTCCACTTTGGGACTGACCCCTGCGACGCCTGTGGGGGGGGGAAAAGACAATAAAACGTTTGCTGTGTTGCTGACTCAAATATTCATCGCAGAGAAGCGTGATCGCCACCTAGCTCAGCCGATTGAACAATCAACCGTTCATAATAGAGAGTACCCTAGGACGAAAGAAATGATGTGTGATTTCAGCAAGCGCCGCGCCTGTGCAGTGAAGTTAGTTCTACTCGGGTCGATGGGCACAGGTGCTTGGTAGATACGGTCTCAACCGAATGTTTCTCCAAGAAATTGATGCCGGCCGCAAGGTTGCGCCAAACAACTACAGTTAAGCTGGAAAACTCTCCGCTAGGCTGCGAAAATCCAATGGAAGAGCTGTATCCGACCCTAAGCAAAATACAATGTGCCCTAGGTAAAATGTACACCTGGTAAATACAGTCTGAGTACAGTAATTTGCTAATTCATTTTCCAATATCCTGCTACCTCATCACTGCTGCGAGCTCTCTTTGCCAACCGGCGGATGGCGCCACGCCCACTAGAACAGTCACGGAATATACACTCGTAAACACTGAATTCGCCGTATTCTCGTACAAACTCAGTCAAACCACGCAGCTGCATGTTCTCGCGGCCACATGAACAATAGCTGGGCAAACTTTTCGCCTCGATCCACCCTGATAGTCAGGTAGCCAGATGCGGGGTGATAACCATCATGAAAATTGCTATTGTCTGCACGTTGTTAATCCTCTTTCATCAAAGTTCACGTCGTCTGCGCCTACCCAGAAGCCTCTCATCAAAAGTCCTCTGTGGCTGCTGCCGAGAGATATGTGTCCGGGTCTGACGACCACGTTGGGTCTGCGATGGACAGACTTTCCCTGTAGGTGTGCCGCGGCAGTAAGTTAGCCCTACCGTTACCTTTGAGGTAGAACGTCTTCATTCACTACCGGCTTTCTGACGTACGATTTTAACTTTCTGGAACGTCGTTAGGATGAAGGTTACTGCCACATGAATATGAGGCTGAATATGCACTCAGGGTGATTTTCCAGTGACCCTGACAGCAGCTGTCGGAAGCTAGTTGCCAATTGATCCCTTTTATTTTGGCTGTTACATGAGCATACCAATACAGAATTCCCACAGAGCCAACGAGGTGGCACCGAAGGGAAGATAGCAGCAGCCATTGGAGACTCAGTGCCGATTGGCCAATGGCAGTTGGCAGATACGTCAACATACCTGCCAACAGATATCCTTACGCAGCAATGAGAGGTGATGCTCACGTATTCACAAATCACGTGAGAAAACTTAGGAGCCCCCATAAGGTATTTGTTACTTACTGTGAATTTGATTTTAGAAATGCATCACCACTGTTTATTAATAACGCGTTTCATAGAACAGAGGCAACGCAGCAGTAGTGAGGCGCCGCTGCCACGGTTTTATTCCTACCGTGAAGCATGATTCTAATCTGAGGATAGAGATTTCAGCAGCAAAAGAAATAGAATAAACAATAATAAACAATAACAGCGAGAAATGCACCTTTCATGTGCTTGAAAGGTGCATGAGAGGTGCATGAGCGGTGGTTGGGCAATTGGGTTTGAGTATATTTCAAACAGAATGGCAAAATATTTGGGATAATTGCTTCGAGATGCACTTCGGAAGTGCATATACTAAATTGGAACGATACAGCGAAGATTGGCATGGCCCCTGCGCGTAAAAAGAAAAGAAACATTTCTGAAGGCTTTTGGAGTTTGTACCAGTTTACAATCTATATACGCGCTTGCTGAGCGCTCCTAAAAAAATGAAGCGCCTCAATATTGGATTCGGAACGTAACGAAATCTCATAAAATAAATCAGGCTGTTTTAAGGCAACGGGGTCCATATTTGTTTGCACTTGCAGTTGTACTGGCCGTGGCAATGCTATCCAACCACGAGAAAGAGACCAGGATGCTGTGTACTAAGTCTGTAAGTTATTTTTCAGCCTCAATTCGCTTGTCTTTATCCAGTTTCAACCTATCTGAATATATTATTCAAGGACTCTCACACGCGAGTACACAGAGCGCAACCAACCTTAGCCCCGACTTTCCGCCGTACCAATCGCTTGCTCAGTCGATTTCATGCCATTTAAGGACAGCCCGTGTGTAGCCAGGATTTTCACGTAGCTTTGTTCTTGAAACATGCCTTTCTTCCCAACAGGGCATCCCGCGTGTAGCCAGGCTTTTCATGTGGCTTTGTTCTTGAAATATGTCTTTGTTTCCAACATTTTCGTGGTTACTTCAATCGCTGAAGGGTCGCAAATCATGGGAACACGATCTATAATGTCCGCACCACGGAGTAGGGTCCGCACTCTTACCGCAATGCAATGTGACTGATCCCTGGATCCACACAACCCAACTATAAGCTCAACAAAAACTGCTATTTACTGCAGAGCCCATTGCTGGGTTTGTTTCCGCGTCTAGGCGTGTCGCGGGCACGCGTGGGTGTGCTCGTGGGTGGGATCCAGTGTGTGCGTGTGCGTGTGCGTGTGCGTGTGCGTGTGCGCGCGCACGAGTCCGTGCATCTGTATATGTGCCTGCGTGTGTGTTTGAAAAGGAAGCTTTGTTTTGGAATCTTAATGCTACGGGGAGGCAGGCAGCAGTGCTTCGTGGTGGGGCATACCCAGACATACCCCCGTCGAGAAAGGCATGACTTTATGAGCGCTGCGTTGAGACGTTGTCGGTGATACAGCGCTCTAATCGGCGCGGCAGTACCGCTGGAAGCTTCATCCAGAGCGCGGAGTCTATGTGGCGTAGGAAGACATGATGGTTCTCTAGAGGGGGCCACAGACGATTCCGTTCTGTTAAAACAAGCGCCTTCATCATAGTTGTGGCATCAAGCATAGTCAATAAAATCTTCCTCACATTACCCATGTCCAGGCCGCAGGTAGCAGCTTCATCTGCCTTCTCATTTCCTCAGACACCATAGTGACGAGTAAGCCATTGAAATGTTACATGGCGTCCAGCATCGTTGCCAAGGTGGTGCAAGTATGTGATCTCACGAGAGGCATGTTCGTGAATGGTGAAGCTGTCACTACGTAGCAGGGTTTGAAGAGCTTCCTCTCCATCCGTGAAAATGATCCATTGATTCGACAGCTGCCGTAAAATTTAGCGTATACCTCGGCGTGAAGCTTGGCTGTTATAGATGATGTCCCTAGGTCGAGGCAATTGGAGAACGTCTGGCCAGGAGAGGGAATAAAGATTCTGGAGGAACTGCGCTCGGCTGTACACGAGCCGTCTGGGAAGATGCGCGCTTATGTGGTGAAGCGGTAATTGTAGCAGGCCACTTTGAGACATGCTCTTTTTGGAGTCAATTCAGTTGATGATGCATCTGATATGTAGGAGGGAAAGGGTCAGGCAGGGAAATTAGTTGGAACTGCTTCTGGTGGCTTGGAGGGATTTAAGATGGAGGGATTGGAAAGGTTTAATATCTTGAGTTTTTGCCCGAAACTAAAGTGGCCATTTTCCACCATGGGTGGTTTATATCGGTTTTTGCGTGCAGCCAATGTCATAGATGTATTCGCAAAGTTGGCTTCAGTCGAATCACGACCAAGGGCGTACAGCCAGCTTCATTGACGGTACTTAAGCGCGATGACTTCTTAGGAAGGCCGAGGCAAATACGGAGGCAATTGTTTAAGGCCGCTTCTAGATGCTTTCTACTTGGTGGTGGAAGCTTCAGCAGCACGGAATGTCAGAATGACATCATCAAAGACTGAATCAAATACCGATTTATGGTACACATACGGCACTATGAACATATCCGGTGTGCCATTCTTCCAGAGACGAAACCACTGTAATCACGTTGCCAATTGCTGCTCTATCCTCACAATCTATAAGGATGATCTCGTGAATATATTTTCTTTATAATTTAACCCGCAGAGCTGAGCAAAGCTATCAGTCTGACAGAATCATACGTCGGTGGTGCCTTAACCGGGTGTAAGATTTTGAGATGGCCACTAGCTTAGCTAGTTTCCATTGGGAAGGTACTCGGCCACGGAGCCATATCGAATTGTATACAATTCTAGAATATTCTTCTAGAATATTATAATTTTCTAGAAGACGCAATCGAGAGTGGTCGGACAGGCGAGAAATCGCCTCATATGTTATTTTGTCTTGACCTGGTGAAGAACGCTTGTTGACCCGGGAAATGAAAATGACTGTGTTTAGTTCGTTTACGAAAAAGGAAAGGTCGATTGCGCGACAAGCTGCAAACGGGGCTTCTTATAGGCGGCACTTTTGGGTATGTCGCTGCAGGTATTGATCCCGTAGACAGTAGCCTACAATACTTTTTAGCATACTCTTTCAGGGAAATATCTTCGTGCAACGATAGCGCTCGGAATGGGCGCAGCTCGAGAACATAGTTGCATATTCTCTCAATAACCTGCCAAATTCGCGAGTGATGCTTGCGAACGTCTAATTTTGAGCAGAACTCCCGGAGGTCACTGCGTGCTCAACTTTTTAAAGTGCCGTATAAGCTTCCTCTACTTCCTCTGGTGCGTCTTCTGACGCCACTTTTAGTAATACGGGTGTGTTTCGAATGGCTGCTTTCTCTTTTGGACACTCATGAAGACACATTTTGCACCTGATGTGGTGTCTGCACCAACTATCTTTTTTTATTGCTACACCCTCCCTACAATAATGCATGCTGGCTAATACGCGTTTTCCAATAATTGAACAAATAAACTACTAACATATACGCGTCTGTATTATGTTTTGGGGTCTCATTACCCATGGCTGAAAACACCTTTTACAAAACCGCCAATCGTTCTTCAAAATGCAGATGAATAAATAAACGGACTTCGTTGAACGCTGTATGACAGTCGTTTACCATTCGGGCCCATCTTTTCCTCCGGTTTACTACAACAGCAACTGGAAACACAGCAACCGTTATCTATTGTTTGTTGTTGAATAGTTACCGTTTATCGTGACGATTGAGTTGTGACGGAGACATCCGACAAAAATGCAGGGAGCGCCAGAGATTCGCGCGACGCTGACATTATTAAATATCTACGCAGAAAGCTCAACAAGATAATATGAAGCTGAAAACGACGTACCCCCCCCCCCCCCCCCCAAAAAACCACAATATAGGTCTTACGCTAACCAAGACGAAATAGTTTTGCAGAGGACTCGTTAACACACGGCTTTTATGCGAATATATATTTACTAGCGCCCCTAAGGAGCAGACAATTTTGTCGTTAGGAGCGTTGATGGCGCAATCTTCTTCAAGGAAAATTTCGTCACAAAAGATAGGGACGACAACGCACAGAAAGAAAATCCAGCTACGCTCCAGGCGCTGTACTTCTTTTATATTTTTTCTAGTCTGGAACTGAGGGTATGTACGAACGCAAGTATATGTTTTGCGAGTAATAAGGGTGGCAGCGTCCGATGAGAAAAAAATTATGAGGCTGAGTTTTCCCCCTAGAGACGTTCCGTTGGCGTATTACAAAGTCTGCACGGTAAAATGTAAGTGCAAATGAACGATATTCGACGGGAGAGTACAACACCGCAGTGCGTTCCCTGAGTGTAGCGCCAATATGGGGTGATGCTGCAGCCTCACTCGAAAGAGCGAGGCTGCAGCCTATTTTTTAACGCCAGCCACAATAAAAGGCGTATATCTCTCACTGCTAGTATCGGGCTTAGTTTGCTCTTGCTATTGATATCTTTTGATTTTTTTGGGCCATCCCGCAGAAAGAGGACTGCTTAAAAAATTTCGTTGCTTCATTGGTAAGTCTGCGCATAAATGGGCGTTTATTCTTTATGATTATCCGGTCTCAAACAAGTATTAACGAATTTTTGTGTTTGTTTTTTCGCCGAATATTTCACTAATATCGAATTCAGCCCTAACATTTCCCTAGTGGGTGTCTCTCCAAGCATATTTTATGTTGGAGTAAGTTATCATACTAATTAACACTGCTCTCGGTGCGGGAAGAAAATGGTGAATAATTACCTTCGGCTATATACCCCACGGGTGTGCAAGTGGAATTCAATTGCATAACTAAGACGAGAGACGAGAACGGTAGTTCATCGCTCTGGCTGGGGACTACGGACGGGGACGGCGATCAGAAACTGCCCGTAGTAACCGTTGACCATATCAGTGGCCGGCAACACTGAGGTTGCTTAGCGCATGTTTTACGGTTTTACCTTTCTCAAGCAGTCAGTCAGCCTTTCAAAATACCATAGTACATAGAAAGTTGCCCGCGCTCTGATACGCTTTTTATGGCGTTCAGCTAGTCGCTTCTACATGTTGGAACAGGTACTCCTTTTCAATACAAACTCAAGAAAGCCTCGTGAATGAACCTGCTCACAAAGGGTAAATTTTTTGCGACGTAGCGGCCGGTACATTGATTCGCAGTCAACCAATCAAACGCGGCGGCACAGTGACTGCTCCCATTTATCTGAGGTATCCTTTAAGAAAGCGAAAATCCTGAAACCACTTCCACAATAATTTTTAGGCAAACACACTTCCTTAGCGCGCTGCTCCGCACTTAATGCACGCAAGGTGCCGACGAAAAGGACAAAAGGCGGCACGTTCTGATATCCCGGAAACTCGAACGAAATATCAGGCAACGTATGTATGTACATGATTTAGCAATCCCTGTGGCACAGTGCCTAGAGATGCCGCGTACAAGCCGAAGGTAGTGCGCGACATAATATAAAAAAAAAGCTTTTCGGAGCAACAGATCTTGGTGGGAGCACCAGTGAATTTGGGACCGTGTTCCGCGCCGACGTCGGGTCGTGACGCGATCGGTTTCTTCTCCCCTTGTTCTCTCGCAGGCGGTAATCAGGTGGTGAAAGCTAAGCGTTTTAAATCGTGGCTCGACTTTTTCCTGTGTATCGCCAGCCCGATTCATCAGGGGGCGAGAGCCTAAAGCTACAAAAAACTGCTCGTAAAAAAATGAGTGGTAGCCACATAGCGGGGCGGAACATTGTAGCGAAATATTAACGTTTTTTGTTGATTAGAAGTGGTTCATCAGTTTATTGAAAGTTTTGGTTTTAACATTGTGATTCAAATTACTTCATATTAGCCGTTTAATTAGGCCTTAGCCATGCGCCTTTGTTATTAATCGGCACTTTCTTAGGTGCCCATTCTGCCAGTCTGAGGGCATCAATATTCCTTAATCTCAATTTGCATGCCATATCACTTAAAAATGAGCGTTCAAAGTGGATAGCAATTATTTTTCTTTTCTTCCCTGGATTGATGAATGTACGTTAGAGTTCAGTGCTGCGAATTTATGCTAGGGAAAAACGTTATAACGACCGCATTTCTTTCTCTAAGTAAATTTGGCATCAAGAACAGCTCAGAAATTTTGAATTGATTTTTTAAGCTGTTTTTTTGTGTGTAAGGCCTGAATGTGAAGTTAATGAGCCTTCAATATGCTTCATCCCTGCTTTCATATGGGGTGGCCTTGGAGGGCTCACCACGATTTTCGGACTTCTTGCGGATTAATCCGGCAGTTGCGTTATGCCGGTGATCAAGTGCGCACCCAGGGGGACTTCCTACGAAAATTTGCGACGCTTATAGCCCGACACTTTTATAAAAACCATTTATCATCATTGCTGTTTTTTCTTATTTTGTTCTTTACCGATTTTTCCTTGATTACCACGATCAGCAACACAGCGACAGATGCAAGAGCCGCCACGTCCCTACTTTGCTGAATGGTGATAGGCGCCGACGCAAAGCAGCGGAGTAGGCGAGCCGGCACCGCGCGAAAGTGGCGTGGAGCACGTTCGAGGTCACCTTGACAAGCAGGTCTGCGATAGAGCCGAAACAAAACCATAAATGGTCCAAACGCAGGCATTCGTGATGACTCTTATACAGATAGTGTGATGACAAGAAGCAGGATCCATTCAGGCCCGCATGCGATGGAGCTGCGATGGAGCACCCATAACGAATCCGCTTCATATTTTCTCATAATGCGATTTAATCAATGTTGAATGTGACTTGAGTTAGGTTCTATTAGGTTAATTTAAAGCTGGCTTTAGCCAGTTATTCTCACTCGGGCACTCGCAGGCATGATATTTTTCTCAGTTTATTCTATCATCGTGTATCAAAGACCGCATATTGTGAATTCCAACTCAAAGCTGAGCTGAAGGGACCGTGCTCTTTTACCAAAACGCCCAACGCTTTCAGGGAGGTTGCTAATGTCGCCGTTGCTTTAATGCAAATACATCATCAATGAAAAGTTTTTATTTAAGGCGTAATATGAAAAGGGTAATCATTGTGATTCACAAAAACATGTGCCTTGATACGTGGTGCTCTTTCTTAAAGTTTGAGCTCGCAAAGTGATTTTGTGTCCCGTAATGCGTCCAGCGTTATAATGACTTATGTAAGCGCCGCATGTCACCACCCTGCAATTTTTCCTACTTCCGGTGCCAGGAGGTTTCAATGAGTTTAATTAAGTATTCTTAGCATGTTCTTGATTGTATGAAATACCGAATTTAATATGTCCTAGCGAGCCTCTGCTCAAATACCTTCTGTGGGCGGCCTCTCTGAACTGCAAGAAAATGTGTTTCACAACTAAAAGTCTGCCTCAAGTTTCTGAATACTGTCTGCTAGTTTGCTAGTTACAAACCAATCATTCACCAGTGATTGATTGAAAGAGCTCGGTTTCAGAACACATTCGCAAGCACAGGTGTGTACGTGTATAAATTTTTCAACATATCTTTCGTCGCGAGTGGCATAATATTCGACCTGTGTTAAAGTTATTTGATTTCAGAATGGTCTCTAAAATATTATGGACTCTTTTACCTCCTCAAAGAAGGTGTACCAAATACAACGCTATTACCTGAACTTCTTGTCAGCGCCGAACGTACACCGTGAACAATACATGTATTGTATTTTCGGTGAGCTCAAACATTACCAAATACTAGCAGATGGGTGATTTCAAATTTATACCCCGATGTTAAACGACAACAAGTATTTACCGGCGATTTCAATCTTTGCTATTTAACTCTACGTGCCATCAAAGTGGGCTACGTCTTTGGATGTCTCGCTCTTTGGAGATTTTGGCTGGTGGACGGCGCAACCTAATGAAACGAAATGTTCCTGTCTTTTCAGGTTGCGTTGATTGTGTTGGTTGTGTAAACTTCCTTTTGTATGGTTCTTTGTGTTACGCCTAGAAAATGCACATGCTGCGTAGTTTCAATAGACAACCGGAAAAACATAACCTATTCCGTCGTGTGTGCGGCGGTAAACTGAAAATTGCATTACGAAGACTTTAATTTTGAACTAAAGTAAAACGTTAAATTTCTTTACTCTCTACACTCTGTGCGAAGCCATAAACATGAATAATCATGCTTGTTATGTGTGTGTTGAAGTAAAATGAATTTGAAGCCTTTAAAACTGTAGTTAAAAATGGGGCAGTACTATACGTCCAAAACGTAAGATGCCTTTACGAACTAGTGTTGGTGCTGCTGGATGGTATGTGTAAGTTCGTAATGCCGTCGAGAAAAATGTATATCACACACGTTTGTTGTTTGTAAGCCCTAAACAAGTTTCATAAGCTTTAGAACATATTTGACACAATGTGGCCTGGTACCTTTATATGATTTCGCATATGAGATCTAAATCACTTCGGTGGGACTGTATGTAAGCATACACCGAAATCTTCCATCCGGATAAAGAGACCCGCCGCGGTGGCTCAGTGGCTAAGGCGTTGCGCTGCTGAGCACGAGGTCGCGGGTTCGATTCCCGGCCGCGGCGGCCGCTTTTCTGACGGAGGCGAAAAGCAAAAACGCCAGTGTGTGCGAGATTTCGGCGCACGTTAAAGATCCCCAGGTGGTCCAAATTAATCCGGAGCCCTCCACTACGGCGCGCCTCATCGCCTGCGTTGCGTCGGCGCGTTAAACCCCCACAATCAATCAATCGGATAAAGAGGTTTCATACATTGTATAAAGAGGTCATATTGCTTGCATGAAAACATGTGCATTTTAGGCACAAATGGATTGATTGGTTGATTGTGGTGTTTAACGCGCCGAGGCAACGCAGGCGATGAGGTGCGGCGTAGTGGAGGGCTCCGAATTAGTTTTGACCACCTGGGGATCTTTATCGTGTGTCGAAATCTCGTACACACGGGCGTTTTTGCTTTTTGCCTCCATCAGAAAAGCGGCCGCCGCGGCCGGAAATCGAAACCGCGACCTCGCGCTCAGCAGCGCACGCCTTAGCCACTGAGCCACCGCGGCGGGTTATGCACAAATGGAGAATTCGACAGAAGAGTTGATCAAATTTGATCATTTCTTAGCCTGTTCAATGATGACATTTACACAGTTAGTTTAATGATATCGCATTTTTCTACTGGAAATAAAAAGACGCTAAAAATGATGGAAGCTCACACTAATGCGTTAGACTTGAAGGTAGCGAAGCTGTACGCAGCAGTAGCGTTTTTCCCTTTTTCGCCTCACGGCGTTGCCGCTGTGCGTGGGACCACAGCTGGATGTTCGCCGCATGTGGCCTCGTGGCCTTCCTTGGTGGCGCGCGCTTATCGCTGCGGCCTCCTCGCATTCCTCCGCCACGTTCCGCGCGCTGTCCCACCCGCGGCTCCTTTCCCTCCTCGCCTGTCTGGCCCATGCCGCCTATCTCTCCCCGTTATCGGCCCACTGCTCCGTGCCGGGCGCTTGCTGAAGGGGGTGTGGTTTGACCTCCAACGCTCAAGGGCAAAACTCGTCACCCAGCGAAGACTGCCCGAGGTAGCGAAGTGTAGCATGGGCTACACAGTAAGCAGATGTGTGGTCGCGCTGTTTGACGGTCGCGGAATAAATGGTCCCGGAACAAATGGCCCCGGAACTTAGGGTCCCGGAACTTATGGTCCCGGAACTAATCGTCCCGGAACAAATGGTCCCAACTTCAAAGTAGGAAGAAATGGTCCCACCACTACTACGCCTTAGCGCCTGCATGAGGGCAGGAGGGGGGTCAATCTTTTTATATTTATGCTTGTATCTGTGCACACTGTATTTTGCATCTGTTCGTACACAGTATATTTGCTAATGCTGAATTTGCTTGAGCTCAATGCTGTATACAAACTTTTTTTGCCGCACGTGTACGATCTCCCGTGCTTGCTTTGTTCGTACTTTTTTGTTATTCCGAGTGCCAGGGAAACCAGTGGTGAACCTTTCAATCAAAAATCTGCGTGTACTGGGCCGCCTTCGGCCGGTGTTTAAAGTGAATACAATAACGGGCTACCGTAATTTTTCTTCGTGAATGCAGTTTTCTTATGAAGTGGAGCAACACAACTGTTTAAATTAACGTGGCTGACGTGCAATACTCGCGATACAAAATTTTGTTAATGCTTGAGAAGTGGGTCTGACTTCATCCAGTGCGTTGAGCCTATTTACAGTGACGGTATTATTTAGGTTATGTAAAGTATCAAAAATGTGCGTGGGACGGTACTGTTCACCGCCAGTCAACATAGAGCTGTACTGGTGCATTGTGCTCGCCGTTTTGTCGCTATTTCAAAAGGGAACTTTACTCGATGAGGGTTTATTGGGTTGGCTAAGCTGAGTTATGGTGCTCACCACCGGAAATGCTTCGATATCTGTAGTTCGAATCAAGCCAATCAACACTAATCAAGATTTTGCACCTCCATAATTTTACAGCTTGCAGTTTAGAAACTGGTTTTTCTCAGAAAATAGGCAATACTTTGCTGGCGGGCGGCATCTCCTCAAAAGCCAATGCGAATGTTTAGAGCGGTCTTCGCGCGGCTAACACCTTACGGTGTCGTCGCCTTCCCGCCCTGCCTTTGTCGCCGCGGCCGCGAGCACAGTGAGGGAGTCGTGGCTAATCCCTTCCCAGAATAAGGGACGCCGCCGCCCGCCGGACTACCGAGAAGAGCTCCTTCAACCGGAGGCGAATTCCTAAGCGAATGGCCATCAACGAACAGCGCCGACGCCGGCTTCGCAAATCGCCAAAAACTAGAGACGGCACCCTTTCGCTTCCCGTCAACTCGTCACCGAACGACCGCATACCAACAGAGGAACTAGGGCTCAGCACCCCAGTCTTTTGTCACACAAAAGAGGAAGGAGCACAAAGCATGCACTCCGCGACCCCCAACTTCGCGTCTATGCGACTGCATGAAAGGAACTGGGCGTACAGCTAGAAGCGGAGGCGATGCCAATACATAAGCCTCGGGCGGCTTTCATTAATTAAATGAGAAGCACGAATTTAACAGTGCTGACCGTCGCGACAGCCTGGCTTGACCAGCGGCTCAGCTGATGCTTGCGATCAGACCAGACGTCCGCATGTCTCGACACTATGCCTGTCACCCCCCTCGCTTACTAGCGGCGTCTCGCAACACGTGCGGCTTTCTAGAACACGACCGGACTCACAAGCAATCAAAACGTGGAAAGCCGAAAAAAGGAAAATGTTACAAAAATCAAATACCGAAAGAGAGATGGAAGTAATAAATAAGAATGTTCGTCTTGAACGTATAAAAAATGCGACGAATAAAATAAAAAGGCAGGATAAAATATGCATAAAAAATTCCGAAAACGGGCGAATCGTGGAATGAATGCCCTGCACTTTCACAAAAATGCGTGGTTGGCAGAAATACCGTGTTTAATCGTTCTAATAGCCGAAATTGAGCTTACCGGTTTAACGAAATCTAAAAAAAAAGAAAACAAAAATAAAGAAACCTAAGAAATTAGAAACTGCACTCCAGCAAGATAAAACACATTTAAACAGAATCCACGTGGAGTTTTATAGAAACATGTTGCCTGAACAGGTGCCTGGGACCATTTGTTTCGGGGCCATAATTTCCGGGAGCATTTGTTCCTACTTTCGAGTTGGGACCATTTGTTCCGGGACCATAAGTTCCGGGACCATAAGTTCCGGGGCCATTTGTTCCGGGACCATTTGTTCCGGGACCATTTGTTCCTACACCCGTGGTCGCGTAGCTGAAATATGCGCCCAGGTACGAGGTATATAAAAATTTAACAAGACGGAAACTTGAAATTAACTGATATTTATTAAAAATTACTCTGTCAATGAGGCAGAACGCGAAAAATAATTAAAATACATTAATTGGACTTAAAGAACCTAGGCGTAGTTTAAATCAAGTTTAAATCTGTGTGGCATCCAAAGCTACATTTTGTACTAGTGGAGAGATTGAGTTTTGTTGTAGCGGCGAAAGGTACGTTTGAATGAACCTGTCAGCGCTTCCTCTTTGTGTGTTACGAGGGAATGTTTTACGGTAAAAATGTCAACACTGTTCCTCACTCTTCCCTTGAACGACCTTCCTCAAATATGACATTTAAATAGTTTTCTTGCTTGTATTCGGTGGTTAAAACATGTTAAATTTGCACGTGCGGTCATGTGCTGTTCCTACCTCTAGGCACTTCGCTGTTACGTGTGGTATCACAATTCGCACCCAATATTCAATAACCTCAACAATGACTCTCGTTAACTTAGGATGTGGTTGGGACCCCTTGTTAATTCCGTTCGGCAGCTGCGTGCTCATATGAACAGAGTAAGCAAGCCCATAACACGCTACAAAAATTTAACATTACTAAATAATAGTGTTTCCGCTTGCCGCCAAATGCGACATAAAATATAACGTGATACTCTGGTTTCTAAAAGTTGCAGCGCCTGCGCAACTAAAAGATAACTGAGTTTAAAATGACTTTTTAACAATATGCGTTTCATGTCTATTAGTGTACATGATGTCATTTGCCAGTGACGATCGACACATTCTGTGCATTGCTGTAAATTCCTCATACTTTCTTTACACACAATGGCGTAACTTATACAGTTGAATATTTTTCAGGCTTGATGATATACCCGTGAACATACCCATCTGAATTCTAGCTTCTTTTCGCTTGTCTTATGTTTTCGCCTGTATTTTTTTGTCCAGTCAGACCAGTTCAAAAATGTTTGAGGCAATGAGGGCTGTTAAATAAAAGCCTTTCATGGGGGGCGAGTGCGATGAAATTAATAGCTCTTTTTTGTGCTCCATAAGGCGTGAAAAGTCGTACGTTGCTGTACGACTTTAACTCGCAAGAAGCACTGGTGTAGTCTAGCCTGCAAGAGTTACCCACTTTAAAAGGCTTCAAGCAAGAATTTTTTTCTGGAGTTAGTCCAAAATTCAAGATCTCACCTGCCAACCAACGCGAGTTTATATGAATATGTATCCAACAGCAGCTTTAGCTTCGTTTACGGTTCAGGGGTTTTCTCCTACCCCCTCTGCTTTTTTTCAGTTCGCCGCTTACTGACGTAGGAGAAGGGGCTGTCCTTTTCACGACAGGACGAGTGAGAGTAATAAAATGTGCATTCATTGCGCAGCATACGCTTTTTGCTTGTTAAGTGCCCTGGGATATCTGCAAATGAGGTTCCAATCCCACAAAAAATCCCTATTCAAACCTATCAAGGTTCTCGCTGAGCTTGGTGATTTGTTGTCATCCCAATTAGACGAATTGGGTGTATAAAGGGACCCTATTAAATGAAGTACTTGTAAGTGCAGCGTAGCGTGAGGCCGGGTAGGTCTACTTAACAAAAAAACTCCCCCCACCTCCCCGAAGGGGATCGTGCGGAAATGCGAATGCATTGGGTGCACCGATTTGTGCGCTGCGGCAAGCAGTCACGGAGAGAGGCGCGCGCTCCACTGCATTTATATATATTTTTCCGAGCGCAGCGAGCGGAGAGAGGGTACGCGGAGAGGAGAGAGAGACCCGCGCAACACGCCCGCCCCGCGCGCGAGCTCTCTCCGCCGAGCTCCGCGATGCGAGCGCCCTCACACGCCCGAGCGCGCTCCTCCTCTCCACTCACTCTCCGCTACTCCGCCCGAGCTCCGCGATGCGAGCGCCCTCACACGCCCGCGCACGCTCCTCCTCTCCCCTTACCCTCCGCTGCTCCGCCCCTGCTCCGGTTGCTAGGCGCGCCACAGCTGTTGCTAGGGGCGAGCAGGAGAGAGATAACACCTGCGTGCGGACGCCTTACGCACGACAACCCCCGACTAAGAAATGCATTCGCATTTAAAACATAAGTGACGAGTTCCGAAAGAAAATTTCGTGCCGTTGCAAACGGAAGTCGGTGCAAGGCTGCGTGTAGTGGTTCTCCTAAGCCCAACAAATATCGCTGGGAGCTCGCACGCTAGCTTTAACGCGCATCCCCTTTTTGCGGCAATTGACGGAACGCCGATTGAACGCACTCGGCCGCCGCTACGTCACACTAAGTGGGTAGAGGTTGGCATTAATTATTCGCTGGCGTCAAATCGCGGTTGAGAGCTCAATGATTGGCAGAGGTGGCTGGTTGATTCCACATTGCTTGAATAGTTTCCGCGGCCGTTTGCATTCTGCAGCTATCCGCACTGGTGTCCACAGATCTCGACACTTGCAGACGAGTCGCAGTGTCAGCCGGAGCATGGGTTATCGCGGCCGCGCTGTCAAATCGTAAGTGGCACTGCAGAAGTTCGCCCTCTGCTGAGATAGTGGTCTGTGGCGCGGTATGCTCGAAATAAACGATGTTTGGACGCTAGCCTTACAATTAATGGGCGCTTTAGCTCATATGAGAACACACAGTGCTGACAGGGCCATAGCGTGAGTTTTAATGAAGCAGAAGTTCGAAGTAGGTGTCCTAGGTAAAACGAAAGTTGACTAGTAATACGAGGCGTGACGGGTAAGATGCTGGCTCATGCATCAGTGTTTACAAAGCGTATGCAGCGTGCCTAGACTTTGGCAAACAGCCTGAACAACGAGAGGCTGATTTGAGTTAGTTTTTAAGGCATTGAAATCAGACAGTAGGGCTAAGTCACACGAGGACGTGGAAAGTAGGGCACGTTGGCCGGTTCGATCGTGCGTGGGCTACTCACTTAATCCGCATATTACAGGCGCTATTTTGGCGTTATACATACAAAATACCTTGACTTTCAACATGCTTTTTTTTCTGTAATTTTCGTTTTTTCCGGGAGGTTTGTTCTGTGCTTCAGCGTACTAAACGTGCAAACAAGCAAAACAAACCAAGATGGCTCGGTAAAATTACGGTAATTAATTTCTATAATATTTTTCTTATGGTACAGTAGTATATGGCAACTAAACATTCTGTTTCATAATCCTAGCAGATTCTGAAGCTCTTAGACAGCTTGTTTTATCGTTAGGCGGTCAGTTCGAAACATGTGTTTGTTATGCTTAAGATCTCCGGCGGTTAAGCCCTGAGAGTCGTATCTTTCGCATATGTTCCTGTTCATTGATTTGAAATTCTTGGAACTCTTCTTATTTCACACTGCTGGTTAACAGTACTTTAACCAGCTGTGTTTTGAATGACCTCGAAAAGACCGTTCCTACTCCGCAGAGCAAACGATCCAACGAGATTTTAAGTGCAATGCACTTCTTAAGCGACCCTGAACCTGCGTCCACCGGCGATGTCCGCATCACATACCCACGTGGGGGATTGGCCAGGAATCTCCTCGTCTTCCTTGGCAACGGGGGGAGATGGGCGCGCGCTGCCTGGCCGCTGACATGGCACATACCCACGTGGGGGATTGGCCAGGAATCGGGCGTGAGAAGGGCTAATGCACCCGCTTAAAGGAGTACTGACACGAAATTTGAAAGCTGAGATCCGCTCTAGCAATCAAGTACAACGACAACACAAATAGGTGTCTGTGAATAAATGCATCTTTCTTTCTTTGTAGTTGTGTGTGTGTGTGTGTGATCTCTCTTTCGCGAACATTACCGAACCGCGCAAATTCAACTTGTGCATTCGCACTTTCACATTCTTCCCCTCGGGGAAATGCGGGGAATTTTTTCCAGAATACCCATGCCTTATCTTCAAATATCTTCAGTTAATGTTAAACACTCGCGGAGATCGATATATTACAAGCTTGAACAAAGGTTAACTGCGCTATTACTGCCGCTGAAGCACCTACGACAGCACACTTCGAACCGCTAACGCGCAACGCACGCGTGCCGCTTTTCAGCAAAGAACCAATATCAACCACCTACTCTTCGTAGCTGAAAAACGTTTGTCGGCACAGGTACAATGATGATCATGGTCGAGCCAGAATGATGCGTTCTAGACGGCATTCCGCGTTGTTTAGATGTTCATATCGCATTACATCGCTTTTTGCCGGGCCCAAGCAGAGCACTTTTCCGGAAGCAGAAGGAGTAAAATATTTTACAATCAGGACTTGTTTTCTTAACCCTAGGTGGGTTGTCGCCTCATTCGAGGACACCATGGTACTCTGCAGCTTCTCTTGCAAGGGGAACAGCATAAGCTGGCTGTTTGGTTCTCCAGTCCTCAGAGCAGCCTCCCATCGGTGTCTGTTGGCCGAAGTGTCTTAATTTGTGTTGGGTAGATCTTGCATTCTTTTAACATGTTTACAGAAGCGCCTCTTCGGGGAATAATTCTGTTATAGCGGTTCAAGAATATGTTCAACTTCATGCCCACAATTCCCATATAGTAATCATGGGGGACTTCCACCTTCGTGATATGCACTGGAACAACATGCAGTGCACGTCACAGTCATCAGAGACACTTATTGATTTAATTTTAAATTTTAGTCTACAACAGATTGTTTAGGAACCTACAAGAATAACAGAGGAAACAAAAACAATTCTTCACCTCTTTTTGATTAGTGGCTAGTTTCCCTAAAATAAAGCGGTCGTTAAAGTCATCACAGGGATTTCTGATCACCAAATACCAACCTGTAAATTGAAGCTAGGATTTCGCATAACATCACGATCAACAGTAAGAACTTCACGAAATTTCCATAAAGCTGACGATGGTCGCATTCTCACCTACTTGGCTCCCGAATATGATAAGTTTTCAAGCTTGGCTTCCGATCCATTGACTCATGGGAATCAAATATGGTCGAGCTTCAACGCTATTGCCACACTCTGTATTCCCAATTTTATTCCCCTTCAGGCTGAATGACAACGCGAAACGCGAAGTATTGACCGCCAAACGTAAAGTGGAACGGCTTCGTCATGTAATCAAAATTAAAGGCAAAAATTCAGTACACGTGTTTAATCTGGTACGTGTTCGCAAAGTAACATCATTTTAAAATGTTGTGCTTCCCGGCTATATTAAGAGGAACCTCTATAGATTCAGTACCCCGCGGGGTACTGTGCGGGGTACTCCTGTGCGGGGTACTGAACTTATAGATTCAGTACCCCGCACAGGAATAACTTCCTCTCTAACCGATAGCGAAAAAAGAAGTCAGGCCAATATGTTCAAAAATTATTTTCAGTCAGTTCTCACTGAGGACAACGGTATCACTCCCACAGCCATTCCGGTTGCCGCTAAGCCAACTGAATCATTAGTTATAACTGACACACGTATTATTTGACCTTCTAAACTTGGACCCAAAAAAGCATGTGGTCCTGATGATATCGCCAACAAGTGTCTCCCACGCTATGCAGAGTGGTGCAGTAAATAGGTTGGCATTGCATATCGCAAATCTGTTCAAACTGATAAACTGCCATCCGGATGGAAAGTAGCGAAGGTAATGCCAATACACAAAACGGGAGATACCGCAGGTCCCTCTAATTTCAGACCGATGTAGCTCACGAGTACATCATGCAAGATACTCGAGCATATGTTCTTATATCATTTACTCTGTTTCGAGAAAATAACAACCTTCTCTATATCCACCAACGCGGCTTCCGGAAAGTGTTATCAACTGTAACCCAGCTTACCGATGTTTTTCACAAACTTGCCCTTGGTGTAAATAACTGTTCCTAACAGATGTAATACTTCTTAATTTATCGAAAGTGTCCGATCGTGTCTGTGATAACAAACTGATTTCAAAATTAGAAAACGTAATTGGGGCGGGGAGATTACGAATTGTGTGAAAGAATTCGCCAGCGACCGCTAACAGTTCGTGGTTTTCGAAGGCGCATTATCAGGGCCAGCTTCTGTTAAGTCAGGTGTGCCCCGAGGTTTCGTCCTTGGGCCATTGTTATTTGTTATCTATATCAATGACATTACGGCCAACATAGACTAGAAAATTAAGCTTTTAGCGGACGACTGCATTATTAACAGGGATATTAGCGACGACGATGATAACAAGGCACTAAATATTTTATTGGAAAAGATTGCTCACTGGTGGGCATAATTTACTTACACAATAAACAAGACACCTTTACAAAGAGTTACGCGGCAGAAATATCTCGGTGTCCACAACAAGTACAAACGCACCGACTGGCTAACTAACCTTTTTGGATCTTGTAGTCTTCCTAGGCTAACGACAGGAGCAAAACTGGCACGATTAAAATGTATACACAACCTCCTTCATAACCGCAGCCGCATCGATACATCAAAATACAGCTCCCTACCTGAATCCAGAGCACTAAAACACAAACATCCATACATCATTGCGAATAGGCTTTTAACAACGATTGCTTCAAGCGTTCATTTTTTCCCCTGTCAATAAGAGAACGGAATAGTTTAGATTCTTCGATTAACAGCACACCACCATTCTCAGAGTTCACCTAAAAAACCGAGGACATGTTCTGTATATAATATTCCAGTTTCTTTCTTATTTCTTTCTCTTTTGATGAGCCGTATTACGGTTTTGTGTATAAATGATGAGCCGTATTACGGTTTGGTGTATAAATGTTCCCGTAGACTTGTGCGTATACGTATTAATTTTTTTCTGCAGCAACAACTGGTTCTATGTTACCGGCGTGAGTGTTCCTTGTGGTGCACCATTGCCGATGCACTTGTGCTTGCGTGCAGCTGGAATTGTAGTGTCTGCTTAATATGTAGTACTGTCTTATATGCCCCTTCTAAGAATGTATAAAATTTTCACTGTTTGTGTGTAATTAGGGCCATTTTTCCAAAATGTACCTATTGAATTTTGTAAAGGCCTCGAGGCCCCTGAAGGCATGTTTGCCTCTTGCCTCTGTGCCCTCTTAGACGTCGTCTGAGAAAATATCCCGCTGTAAAAATGTAAAACTGTGAACTGTGTTTTCTATATTGACGAACTGATGTTAGTCTTGTTTGGTCTCGTATCAGACTGGCAGTTTCAAAAATAAATGTCCGGGTATGTCCAGGCAGTACTGACAGTTTCTTGAATAGGTTCTGGCATACATAGCACGTAGCAATGTGCCGTTGATGTATCTTCTGTTTGAAGTCTTCTCTAAGTGCGTATGTCTTTTCTTTCAAAGGAATTTAACACGTACGTTCATTATATGTAACCGCAGAGACATGTGCAAGACGGCTAATACAACAACCGTGTCACTATGGAAACGACGGGATCGTGCCATCTGCTACGATCCACCTTCAAGGCGGAGACGGCCACCGGAGCTTAGTGGGGCGCACCATGGCGAAGACTCGGTGCAAGGACTCCTATAAATTGCTAATACCACTACAGTATGGTAGCTAAAGGTCCAAGACCATAGATGGTGAATGCAACAGCTCGAAAACGCATTTTGGACGGCGAACAAGCGCTTTTTTGTCTCACGTAAAACGTGAATGTCCTCCGAACATTTTTTACGAGTTATCACGCAGTAACTGGCGCAGCATGCCAACGTTCAGTTTACCGAACAAGAACTACGCGTTACTCCACCATTATGCCCACAACCGCGCTGCTTCTGGGTCGTGACAAACACCACTGAAATGTGCCTATACTCTGCAGCACACGAAAAATGACTCACCCGCCTAAGGGGGTGGAGAACAGAAAGGCCTTTACTTAGCACAGGCGGGGCTTGTAGAGATCTCGTATCCTCTATGGATACTTTTCTAGCCCATCTCTTACTTTTCCCACTCCAGTTGTTGCTGCACTGATTCAAGCGTTATACCGGTGCTCGCCTCAGCCTGCTGAAGTCGCCGTTTTCGGTTGACAGAGATGGTGTCGTTCTGCGGGCACTTAAGTAGCATGACTTATAAGCACAGATAAGAACCACGGCAGCTGCGGACACCTAGTGCACGCAAAAAATCGCGAGCCTATAAAACCAATGCTTTAAGACGATGACTCATCGGTTCGAACACCGACGCGGGAGAACAAACTTCACAGTGCTGCCGGAGAGCCTGGTTAAATCGCGTATCCTTCTTTCTCCTGCGCTGTTGTATCAGAGTCCATTAAGCTATCGGCTCGCCTCCTTCTTTGCACACTACAGTTATCGCTGCGTCCCATTTCCCATTCAGGTGATCGCTCGCATCTCATCGCCGCCATCGTCTTTTTCTATCGGCGGAAATGTGGACTACCTGCCGACGTTTCATTACCGCGCTTGAAAATTCCGGCCGCTTTGGACGACTACCGCCCGCGGAAAATTGCTCAGTGACCTTAGTAACACTACAGCTTTAAATTATAACGACCGCCCATAACCACCTGGCGAGTACGTATAGGCAATTTACACTGATGTATTCACCCTAGCAGCACCACATGATGATTTCACATGACGGGGGTGCGGGGCGTAATTTTTGTAAGAAAGATTTTTTGCTTGTGGCTACCTCTGCGCACTTAATTGAATCTACGGAAGCGTCACCACACTGGTTGAGTTTACAAAAGCCCCTTTTATCACGCCCCAAGCCACACACGCCCACAAAAAGAAGGATGTATGGTATTGGCGGGACAATAAACGCCGCACGAGCGTAATAATTTGTTGAAGCAACGCCGCCTTTCAGTTGCGAAGGTCACATGACCTCAGTGGGGCATTTTATACAGCTTACCAATCAGGTTGTCAAAATCAAAAAGAAAAGGAGACACTCATGAGCCCTTTAGAATTAGTTTATTTCTCTGCTTTGTCTTACACAGGATGTTTTTTTTTGCGGGTACAGGAATACGTTGGCACGGCTCTGTAGGCTATAACTAGTCATAAAATCGACATTTGTTTATCAAAGCACTTGCAGTTGGAGGCAGATGGGAAGTGAGATGATTGTATGGTTTAACGCGCCAATGCTTCACAGGCGACGAGGCGCGACGCAGTGGAGGGCTTCGGATTAATTTTGACCACCTGGGGATCTTTAGCGTGCGCCCAAATCTCGAAAACATGGTCGTTTTTGCCTTTCGCCTCCATCAGAAAAGCGGATACGGCGCCTCGTAATCGAACTCCCGTCCTTGTGCTCTGCAGCACAATTTCATAGCCACAGAGCCACCGCGGCCGGTGAAAAGTTAGACGCGGAGCGCTCATACGGTTTCTGTACATTGCAACGAGCTTATTCAAAAAAGTGGTGGGCGAAGCCATCACGGAAAAATGGCTCCCACACGATGAGGGCTCATCAGCCACTCCAGCACATTTTTTGGTATGAGAAGTGGAGCATATAAAAAAAGGAACAGGGCTGCACGGGGACAGCAAAATAAATCGCACACTCAGATGTATGCGCAGCATACGCTACTTTGATTGAAATGCGACCGGTGCGGCTAAAACATCTTGCTATGCGAGCAACAGTGTATTTACAATGTAATGCTTTTCTAATGAAATAGCATGCCTCAAAATGCGACGGATGTAGCAACAACATTCTCGAGGTTGCACGTGCAGCAGTATACATGCTTTCGCCATGGCGGTTTGCGCACCTTATTTTTTAGGGAAAAGTTATCCAGGGGCACTGAATTAAACCAACACCTAGCCTAAATTGTTGTAAGGTTTTACTGTAATTTATAGAAAGCTTGTTTTCTATAATTCCGGAACCCAAATATGGTCCAACCAATACGACATGCTGTGATAGTAATCGTTGAGAATCGTTTAGTAATCGTAAAAATTGTGATTTTCATTATTGGAAATGTACGATTTTTTGTATTTTTCCTAATTTACGTATTTTTTTTTCTATGTATTGCTGGATCTTATTGCTAAGCACGCATATTTGACTGAAACGTGTCCTCTGTTGTGAACTCCTTTGTTGTGAACTCCAGAGTGTCAGGAGCCCTCGTCAGGCACTCAATGCCTTTAGCTCCTGCCCAGTCAGCAGGCATTGCAACACCGTCTGCTGAAAAATAAAGTCTTCTTCTTCTAAAAGTACTACCTCCAGTTCAGCGGCCACCAAACACGCTGCGGTTGGCCCCAACGAGTGCTCAGTGTAAATCCTTCGTGGGCACATTCTTGAAACTCCTCCGTAGTCCAGTGTTCTACAGAACGGGCGAACTCCACCCTTCGAAAACCGGGAAACTGCTTATTGGTCAAGTGCGGCTCGTGAGCATTCACATTGCTTTGACAGCCGACGTGTACTAGTTGCCGTCATGCCGGCTCTGACGAAGGACGAAGCTTCTGCAGGCAGCTCTTCTCTGGTTTCTTTTTCGCTCAAAAAAGGCCGGTCACAACTCTGCCACAATCATTGCACCCTCTTCGTCAATTGTAACCCTTGGGTGTCCTTTCCGAGGCATGTCATCTACACTTCCGCCCCAGCCTCGGTAAGCTTGGACGATCGGGCTTACCCATATATTCGACTTTCCGACGTGTCTCTTAATCTTTTGTTGAGCGGTGCCTATTACGGAGAGGCGAATTATGTCATGCCGTTCTCTACGTGGCGTTACATAACAGATGACAGTGTGGAACCACCCAGCCATTTTGCGCGTCCTATGAACGGATCCATAAGACTGCATTATGGCAGAAACGCCATGAATTCAAGATAAGATGCAAATAGCTGCTGGTGTGGTGCGATGTGCTCTGTGGCTCAAAGGCACTTACGTCACCTTGCTGCCGAGTTTTTCTTCAGACAATGCGCGTGACCTAACTACCTCATTCTTCTTTATCTCGAGCAGCGCATTCCATGCTGCAGTAGAGAACGAATTCCGGTTTACAGTGGAAGCCTAACGCCTTTTAGAAATAAATAGGCCATTGTTCGAATCAAGCTTAGTAGAGATGCTATTCCACATTCAAAATAAAAATGTGGCAGGTTTGATAAGCGGTAGCCAACATTGCGTTGATTATTTTAGCAGCTTCGGAGCAGTATATTTGGCAAGCTGTCTAGGAACACCCCAAGAAGAACGATTGGCGCATCTTTGTTCAAATTTCTTACCGAAACTCGGGATTAGCTAGATGAGCAAGCGCACGTTCACGGTCCTGCTTACGTTTGCGTCCTTGCATGGCTGCCCGCCCTTCGAGAGAGTGGACCAAGCGCCGACTACCGACGCCGGAGCAGGTGGTGAACTGACTGCCGAGAGACGGGCGGAGCGGACGCGTCCGATAGTCTATGGGTATTGGCGGTGAGCGCGACCACGGGCGGCGCTGCGAAGCGCGTCTCCGGGACGTCGGCTTAAAGATTCTGCAATTTGCCGTCTGCTTCACTCGGGCTCACTATCCCTGCTGTTTCATTGCACTAGGTTGAATTGTGAGGCTTTTCCGCAGCAGATTCTGCGTTTGCGTAACTTTTTATCATAATAACGTGCTTAAAATTGCATACACTAGTTCAAGGCATCTTACAATACATTTTTTTATACCGCTTCGGAAGAAACATTGCGGGCAGGACCCCATTTCTTGTAAAGCCGGTCCTGTGCGAAGCGCGAAGTGTCCGAGCTACGCATCAGCTTTTGTATAAAGCAATCTTTCTAAGAAAAGGAACAGCCAGCTGCTGATAACTGGCAACAGAGAAAATGCAAGACTAAAACAAGTTCCACATCTTCGGGGTTGGCGGCTTTGGCAGAATGCATTACGATTCCCGATAATAGTATGTTAGGAGATGGTAGAAGAGTTTTTACAGTGAATCTGTTGAGCAAATCGTTTATGTATGGTGTCTGCAGTTATAAATACCAAGAAAATGCCGAGCGCTGGAACACGCGTGCCTCAACCACACGTTCGTCAAGCTAAGCATAGCCGCTTAGGGAGATTGGCCAACATTGGCCACACACACACAAAAAACCTCCAGCGTTCGCCGTATCGTGGCATGACTTGCTCGTACGAGAGACTCGCCATACCGTACGCCCTTCGTCCGTTCGTCCTCGTGTCGTCGTGCGCATGCGCACTGTGCAGTAGAACAGCCGCGACTTCAATGTCGAAGCTGCGGTACGTGATCATTGGCTTTACATGGCGCGGCCGCGGATAGTTCATACGACCGAGGAAGAGCCAGCGCTTCGAGAGGCTCGGCGGGGAAAGCATCATCTCGAGACGATAAGTCGCGCTTGCAGAGTGGGGCACGAAAACGTTGACCAAAACGACGGGCTCACTCCGACCTCTCTCAACATATGGGGCTTGAAATGCCATGCCGCCGACGTCAATCACCACGCCACAACGGTACTAAAACTCAACTTTGTGGCCGTCAGTGATCACCCACAACAGCTACACCATTTAACTGTTGCGTGTGAGTGCAAGCTTCCCTCATTTTTTGTAACCTTGTCGAAGGCTCGCAAGTATTGTATCACATCACTCTACGTTGTCATGGCATGAGAGTATGCTGGCATCCACTATGGGGCGCAAAAATGTAGGTTGAGTTCCTAATAACCTACTGTGAGTACAGGCGCATGCTGATTTTATACCAGGTTTCGAACCAGTATGGGGGTTTATGGAGCAAAAACTTAACACATGAGCACAATGCCAATAACGTGGTCAATTCACGATCGGAGGGTGCTTGTATACAGGGCACGGCGTCAAAGCCACTTCATCCACGAAGCAATCACGGTTTCAGCCTGGTCTGATATTTGTAGGTTTGAACCAAATCGTAGAGACTTAGGAAAGACGCAGCCATTTTTCATTACAGTCGAACCTCGTTATAACGAAGTAGTATCGGGGCAGTAAATTCGCTCGTTATATCCGATATTCGTTGTAACAGTAGAGGTAAAAATCAGCTCAACAAATCGACAATCTGGTTCACGCAATATCCTACATGATAAATAGGCTTCGTACCCGTTATAGGCGTGGTAATCCTCAGCTGTCTCCTTTTGGCATTTCAAACTAAATCGACCGGAACATGGCAACGTAAAATTACACCAGAACAAAGTACGTTTGACAAAACAGGCCCGCGTTCTAATTTATTTGTAGTAGCATGTGATATTCGCTTGGCGGCTATTCACAGCACTGCCGGATGAAATTTTTGACAGTGTTAACTGAAAATGTTAACTGGTGAGGTGAGCCCAGCTAGTGACAAGGCTTGCGACGCCAGATGGGGGGTGACTACAATGATAAGTGGTGAATATTGAACATTAGGGGTATGGCAGGAAGAAGACAAACAAGAAACGTAAAAAACGATAATGCTGCTAACAGAGTCCAGACATAAAAATTACTTTGAAAAGAAAATCATTAATACAAACTTTGAATCAAAATGCAAAAGCAAACGGTGCAAAAGAAAAAAATTAAGTAAGAACACCAACCTAAGAAAAATAAATAGATAAATACCACAGCGCCAAAGAGTAGATATTGTGAGACACTTGCGATATCTATGATCTAAAGAGATTTGTCTAGTTCAGAGTCCCGTAGGAACCGGACGAGAACTTATGTATCCAGGGTACTGTCAACACCATTGGTCCAGGGACCAAGAAAATGAAAAAGTTCGAGCGTGCCTCCATGACGTACACGAGACAGAGAGCTTGCTGCATTTCGCGCAGCAGCGAATCGAGGGCCGGCGCACAATAATTGATTTACAGCCTTACGCACGGCGCAAGTACGGCACAGGGGGGAATCGTCCCAACCTATATTACACTTAAAACTCAGAGTAAGCGCTACATTCACGTGAAGTCGGTGCAACTCTTTTACACCGCTTGTTGAGGCCGCGTTGAAAGCAGAAGTCACAGTGTGGATCAATACGTGCAGTGGTGGATACCCGCGGTGGGGGTCCTGCCACTCCGACATTCCTGCAGTCCACCCACTTGTGAAGATAAGGGCGTTGCTGTCCTCTCGGGAGAAAGGAAGCTGGTAGTGTTGCTCAACAAGTCTCCTGCGCTGGCGCTGCGTCGGATCTAATATTGCCTTGTGTGCCCGAGTGACCAGGGAACCACTCAAGAATAATGTAATGACCTTCGCTCACTGCCATTGTGTGAATTCCAGCTATTTCACATACAAGCTTTTGGAGGGCTTGTAAGCAGCTCCGCGAGTCGAGGAAAATTACTTATTGCTGGACATGATGTCGGCTGATGTAATGAAGTGCAGTTCTTACAGCTGCCAGTTCGGTGGCAGTCGAGGATGTTTAGTTGTGTAGTTTCCTTTCGATAGTGCAGCTTGCTGATGGGATTCACACGCTGATGGCGGATAAAGCCGGGAGAACGGAGTCACCTGCATAAACATGTGTGTAGCCTTTGTAAATTGTGAAGATATACTCAAGTATGAGAAACTTGAGCGCGGTCGCGGGCATGGCAGACGTTTTGCTGATTCCGGGTATTGTGATGCGTATTTTCTATTTCGCCAGTATCCACGGTGCTAATGTCGACTTTTGAGGTCCTTGAAAATTCGCCGGAAGCAGGTGTCTCACATGCTGTCAGGAGATGTCTGACAAAGGATGCGCATGACACCGAGTAAGGGAAGCGCAGATGTTCTAAGCATGTCTTGGTGTTGTAGTACTGTGACGGAAAAGAACCAGCTCCGAATAGGGTTGCAACCGTCGATGTGAATTTAGGTAGGCCCAGGCAGGTGCCCATAGCTCTTGCCAGCAATGAGTCTATGACCTTTAGGTTTGCAGGCGGCAGCTGATGTAAGGCCCGCAGGTTGTAACGCAAGAGGCTGACAAAATAAGCTTTATATAAGCAAAATAGTGATGATACAGGGCAGCCACAGGAATTTCCACCGAGCATACGCAGAATGCGCACAAAAGACCGAAGCCGCTCTGTCAGTCACCGAAGATGAGGAGCACATGACATTCAGCGGTCAAACGTGACACCGACAAACTTGGGGGACGTGATATAAGGTACCGGAGTACCTTCTACAGTGAGCGCACAACGCGAAATATGTTGCAGCGTAGATTCTGTCACAGCACACTTCTCAGGAGAAAACATTAGACCACAGCCTCTGAAATATTTTCTCATCTACAGAATTTCCTTCTGAAGTGTGGCGCGAATGTTTCGATTGTTCCTGCCTGAAACCCTGATACAGATGTCGCATGCGTAAAGTGAAATGTTGACGTCTCTGGGCAGGAGTGTTGGGAGGCGTATGGGGCACATGCTAAAAAGCGTCAGGCTCAAGACGCCGCCTTGAGGAACCGCTTGCGTGACGGGAAGTTTGGCCGTTTCGCCATTACTGGTGACCATGTAGACGTACCGATCTTGGAAGTAGTCACATAGCCACTGGAACATGCCTCCTCGATGCCCTATGCATGCAACATCTCTTCGGATGGCTTTGTGCGCGACGCTGTCGAATGCTAATTTGATGCCAAACAAGACAGCTTTAGTGATGTTTCCAGCTGCTTTTTGTCGGGTGATATCTGACACCAAAGGAAAGGTTGTTTTATACGCTGCTAAGTCCTCTCCTTAACCCAGATATTTGCGAAAAATAAATATCTCGATTCTCCATGTTCTAAACAAGCCGTTGAAGCACCATCTTCTCCGTTACCTTGCCAATACAACTTAGTAGTGCCATTGGCGGATAAAATTCTATATCCGTTACCGGTTCGCCTGGTTTGAGTATCGCCACGATCCGGGCAACCTTCGATCAGCCTTCAAGGCGCCCGATATGACAGGATTCTTTGTAGAGGGAGAGCAACTGCTGGAGAGCCTTGGGGCCCAAGAGGCGTAAAGGCAAATACATGGTTCCCTCAGTGCCCGGACAGGAAGACAAGTTCAGATTTCCCAATGCCATGGTAAGCTCTTCAATGGTGAAGGTTTCATCCATCATCGTCGCGTTCGTGGTGGAGTAGGAGAACGAAGACACCTCGGAGATTACCTCATTGCTGGCGTAGTGGAAATTTTAATGCACAATTTCTGCAACGCTAATTTCACTAACGCCATTTGGGGAGCCACGGCTGAGAATGGGCTTGGGGGAGTTTTCAAGGTGCGAAACGTTTGCCATATACGCGTGAGTGGTTTGCGTGGATCCACTCTAGAGCACAACGGACTCCAGCGCTGTTTAGCGAGCTTGCGAATGTGTTTTTGGACGTGTTGCTGTGCCCGTATAGCTGCGCGAATATCATCCGGCGACGTCGGTTTTCGTGCTTGCCGCTCTGCTCTCCGGCGAGGTGCACGAAGTCGCTCGTACTCGAAGTATATTGCTGATGCCTCTTAGGGGAGCAAACAGCGTCTTTCGGATGCAGCCCTCGCATTCGAAACAGCGTCAGCAAACTTCCCGTGCGTGTTAAGAGTGGCACTGCTGTCCTCCAAAAATTCTTTCATCTTTTCCCAATTTGTGCCCTGCACCCTGAGTTTTTGTGGACATTTACAGATTTCCTTGATCATTGTATATGTCGGCAAATGGTCACTGCCACAGCTTTCTACGTCAGTGAACCATGACGCAGTTGTCAGCAGGGAGGTAGATAATATCGACACATCGAAGGCACTCGGTATTTTTCCACAGACAAATGTGGCGCTGTCCTTGCTTAATACGTGCAGTCCAGCGTTTGTAGCGACGTTAGAAGGCGGTTTCCACGAGGTGATGTGCTTCTGCTGCCCCAAGTCGGGCGATGTGCATTGAAGTCCCCGTAAGTACATCAGGTGGTGGCGTGTTGGCCGGAATAGAATGCAAGCGCTTGGTGTCAAAGCGTGCACCGTAGGCGCGACGTACTCATTAGAAGAGTCCTGGGGTACACTGTGGACAACAAATGGGAGGTCGTTGCGAATTTCTACTAGGACCCTGCTTTGGCCAATGTCGGTTGTGAATTCTGAGAGCGAATAGCCAGAAATTCTAACTGGGGAGCACAGGTTAGATGCCGATATGGCGATTATCGGGAAGCGGTGCTTGCTGATAAATTAATAAATGCTGATAAATAAATCGTTAGTGTAGCCCACATGCATACATTGAAGCATGGTCGCCTGATTACGGATATTTTGCAGGCGCATTGTCCCGCCGGTGCCCAATGCCAGTGCTGTATGAGGGGAGCAATGGCATCGAGTAATGGTAAGATCGAACGGACCACGGGAGACCCGCCGCGGTGGCTCAGTGGCTAAGGCGTTGCGCTGCTGAGCACGAAGTCGTGGGGTCGATTTCCGGATGCGGCGGCCGCTTTTCTGATGGAGGCGAAAAGCAAAAACGCCCGTGTGTACGAGATTTCGGCGCACGTTAAAGATCCTCAGGTGGTCAAAATTAACCCGGAGTCCTCCACTACGCCGCGCCTCATCGCCTGCGTTGCATCCGCGCGTTAAACCCTACAGTCAATCAATCAATCAATCAATCAATCAATCAATCAATCAATCAATCAATCAATCAATCAATCAACCACGGGAGATGTGATAGGAACCAGGAAGGAGCGCGAAGCGTCCAGAAGCACTTGTCATGAAGAGCTTGAGGTATGAGTGGGCAGCTGTTGCTGCTGGCCCGCTTGGGCTCGGCGAGGACCCCTCCACACCATTCGTATTGGTGTTGAGGCCGGTGATGCCGGATCTGAACTAGGGGCATATGATGTGATTGTGGCTCTACTGTTGTCTGGTAGCTGAGATGGAAGCTATGGGAGTTCGGAGAAGACATCAACTGTAGCCACCTTGGGTGTGTGATCCTGTTTCTTATTTGGGCTTCCTTGGTGTCATGGTGCGTGGAACTTTTGCTAGGAACGCCAGCCGCTTTTGCCGCCTTGTAATCAATTTTTTTAAGGTTTTTGTACCTATATATGCTCTTGTCTTGGTGGAGAGACAGACAAGAAACGTAAGCAACCTCATGTGTCTGTCGACAGTTATGGACATCTACGTTCTTCAGCCTTGCAATCTGCACAATTATGATCCCTTCCGCAGCGAGTGCAGTTTCCGGTTGTATATTCCTGCAGCTATGCGTCCGAACCACTGGCATGGAGAACACTGCTTTGGTTTTCCAGTGTGGTCTTACAGTGTGTAGCGGGTATGGCCAAAGATCACATGCTCAGGCTTTGGGTCGGTGTTGAAGACTATGAGCACGGTCTGTCCCGTCTTTCAAGACGACGCACAGTTTTCGCAGGCGTTCTCTGTAGTAGGCTCCCTGTGATTTCTGATGACCCCTCTGATGACATCTGCGGCACTGTTGTCCGGACACGGCTCATAGGCCTCAACAGAAATGCCCTTAATAGTGGTGATTTTCAACAGACATGCTTCAGCGTGCATATTTCTCGTGTTGACCGCCAGGCGATTCAGCCTATAGTTCGGCCGCAGCTGTAACACGCCATCAGGGGCTACAAATTCAAGAGAGACCTCCAGCTATAATGGATTGAAGCGTGTGATGATTTTGGAGCGATCGTTGGGTTTTAGAATCACATGAGGCCGTGTCCCGGCATGTTCACCTGAGTGTTGTTGTCCGCGGTCGAAAGACAACCTTTCGAACCTCGTCGACGTCACCTGCCTTTCTCGAGCTGAAATTTACCATCCCCTTCAGCTTCCATTACTTCGCCATCAGCGTATGAATAAATAACGGTTCCAGAAGTGTCAGAGCAGATTCACTCCGAGTTAATCATAAGATCTTCTTGGGTAACGTCATCTCGAACACCATTGGGCTGTGTCTGCAACACGTTAGCTACAGTAGGTGCGCCTATCGCTAGCGGGGGGTGTAGCCTGTTGGTAGATCAGCCGTGGGCGAAAAGCTCACCGCAGCAGGAGCAGTTCAGACAGTACGGCGTGAGGCGATACAACAGAGGAGCTCGTGCTAGTCGGTTTCCATATTTTGTGCAGATGCACCGCCATAACTTGTGTTGCCAAAACACACACACACACACACACACACACACACACACACACACACACACACACACACACACACACACACACACACACACACACACACACACACACACACACACACACACACACACACACACACACACACACACACACACCACACGCACGCACGCACACACGGATACACGCTAGCACAAGCGCACGCCCACACCCACGCTCACGCGCACATGCACACGCACGCACACTCACGCGCACGCATGCACACACACGCACGCACGTACGCATACACGCGAACACACAGCACGCACACGCACGCACACGCACACACACGCACGCACACGCACACGCGCACGCACGCGCGCACGTACAACACACGCACCCACACGCACCCACACGCACGCAACGCACACACACACGAATTCACACATGCTAATCGCGTATACGGTAAAAATACTGTAACACTCTCTGTTAAGACCTGGAGGGATATTTACGGCACATGTCCCACAGCCACATCTTCCCCATATTCGATAGGCGTTATAGTAAAACTGCACTCAATAGTGCAAGACGAATTTTCTTCAGTTCGTGAAACGTCATCCTGAGTAAGCCAGGATTTGTTCTTTATGCCTGAAGGATTGGAAAACAATAAAGAGCTTCTGGGAAATATTCATCGGTTTCGATAATTGTTATACTGAAAACCAGCGCGTATGCTATTTATTGCGTTCTTGAGCGAATATATCAAGCCTTCAACACCATAATCATGTCAGAACAGTTCGAGTTCAGACCCATTCATTATGATAACGATTGTTACGATAGAAATTTTGGGGCACAAAAGCCGCCGTCGAGTACACTGGACAACGTTGTCTGCGCCGTCTCGCGGTGGCGTAGCAAGAACCTTGTCATTGCATTCGCATGTGAATAAAGAACGCACGCTGCGGACATGCACCTTCTTGCACGTAGCCATAACGAAAGGCAATTTGTGAAGAAGGCAATATATGCCACACCGCCTGAATAAAATATCCACATAAACTTTGGGAGCTTCCTAAACATACCCAAACCTCCTAATAAGACGTTTGTGACGATGGATAAAAAAATTACACCATCTTCCCGTGGGGAACCCTGATGAGGATGCGAAGCATCGTGGCGGTTCCTTGTGGTTCCAGTGTGTTGCCCTTATGTTGAGTGATCTGGTTTTTACTAGCGCCAGAGGGAATTCCGCGTCCGGGTCCACACCGGTGGCAAAGGCACGCAAGTGCTGTTGTGTTACGGTGAGTAGGCGGTGGTTCTCGAGGCGCTGAAACTCGTCCATCATGTTCTTGTCGATGTTGTCTCTGTGGTAGAATCGGTAGTCTCCGTCAGCTTTGGTGAGGTAAAGGTTGTTGACATTGGTGCACCGGCTGAGAGCAATGGACACGCCCTTCTCTTCGCAGCTTTGTCTTCTCGTTCTTCTTCTTCTTCGGCGGTTCCCCTACGGGAAGATGACGACAGTGGTTGAACGCGAACCTATCTCGTGATGGATTCTTTGGTTGGCCAATCCCTAGGGGCATCCTGCCACAATCAGCATCAGAGGCGCTGCGGACGGGGCTGGTTGAGCTGCAAGGCGCGTGGCACTTCCCGCCACAGCTTTCCCACGGGAAATTCAGCATCCCCCTCTAAAGTTTTCAGTTCGTCGTTTCCGTTGACGTTCAGCTTCGCGTGCCTTCGTTGTATCAGTAGCTTCTTGACGTAGTTTGAATGAGGCAAGGACATAAGGCGCGTTCGTAGCACTTGCTCCTGTCCCGGATTTGTAGCGTAGTGGGAAGAGCACCGCGTACCTCCCGTTGCGGCCAGAGAGTCGTGGGAGCGAAACCGGGCGCCGCTAACTATTTCTTTTTTTATAGTGTAGTATCGCGGAGCTGTGGGTGTAAGGAGGAGAGTTGCGCATGCGCAGTGAGCGTGTGGACGGCGCCGCCATCAACGACGCAGGACCAGGCGAGCCTAAGAAATGCTCCGCATTTAAAATATAAAGCGTTGGGCACAGAAAAAAACATTATTCTTATACAAGTCAATAACAAAGAAAGAAATAGAAGACAGCCGTTTTATTTCCTGCTGTGCGATTCGGGTGTAGGGACCCGCTGCTTGGTGAGTAGCAATACAGGCTGTTGAGTGTTCATAAGAGCATCTCAAAAATTCTTTAGGGAACCCCAAGCATTTTGAATACTTGTCAAAGAGATCTGAGCACTGAACCTCGCAAATAAGGTAGAGAGGATGAGTTGCACACTATCTTCTGACCGATGCTCTTGAGGAAGTTGTGTCTCTCCTGATGTGTTTCAAACTGGTCCGGGAAACACCTTGAAATTATTCAGAGGTCTCGGAAGCCGGTGAAATAATTGAATTACTGGAAATACGCCATTTATTGCACAAAAGCATCAAAGTGGGGTATTTGTAGCACAGGCACTGCTGCCCCTCACAAGCAGAGTGTAGCAGACGGGCGGCTCAAGTCCCAAAGGCGACGTCCGGGGCCAGGGGCCAGTACTCAAACATCTTTCTGCCAATGGCGTGACCGGCTGCCCAACTTGTGAGAGCCACACCTCCTCTCCGGCGAATGGAAGCACCTGCGATTGGTGGGCTAAAGAGGGGAGAGAGTGTGACAGCTTCAGCTGCGCATGATCGAAAAGGAAGAGAGTGTGGGGCGAGGAGGAAGAGGAGGATTTTTCGTAGCGACGCCACCGACCGCACCAGTGAGGCGCTGACAGCCGCCACTTGCGGGAGAGGAGCGACAACGGCGAGTGCGGAGGGGGATTGGGTTGGGCGATGAGGAGGAGAAGGATTTTTCGTTCAGGCAATTCATGCTTCTCTTGAGAAACGAACGTCACTACTGTGCTTTAAACAAGGTGTTGCTCTCCCAGTTTCTGTTTTGGAAATACGCAGTGAACCCAGAGCTACATATTATTTTGTTTTACGTGCAGGGTGGGGATAAGAAGCTTTCACTTATAGGTCGCAAAATACAAAGAGACCACTTTAGCTCAGTTTATTAATAAACCACTCTGTACCGATGACCTAAACATAATTTTCGACATGGCCGATTATTTTTACTGGCGACTTAAGAAGTTCCAGCCCATGCGCTGAAGTTATTTAGTTGTATTTAGTTCGACGTGAATTCCTGGTGTCGGCCCATGAAAGAAGAGCTTCCAGCTACTCAGATTTTCTCCCACCTTTTTTTTTTCATAAAAGGCATAATACAAAGCCAATACTCCGGGATATATGCTACGCCTTTTGGAATTAAAAGCACCGAGATAGTAGACTCAATGTCAAAAGAGCCTTCTTTCTCGTGCTTGCGGTAAGAAGTATATAATTTGCGTGGCAGCTCTTGCGACTTTAACTAGGCTGGCAAGCTAGCGACAAAATCCTGAACGGCCTTAACTGAGATCGGCATAAGTCCCCCTGTGAAGAACAGCTTGACGAAGGTAGCTCGCATAGATTCTTTGAAGTGCAGCGTCCGGAACTTTGATATGGAGAACTCGAAGTCCTCGTAAAGCTTCTGGATGTAAGAGGCTGAATCGTCACAGAGCACAGCTGCCTTAGATAACGGCTTATCAACGTTCTACAGCGTTGATTATATCAGCCTTTTTATCTATACCGCGTTCTCTGCTGCAAGACTTGCCAACTAGTCATCAGTGTCCTCTGGCCATAAAGGCCATCCTCGTAGAACGTTGGCCCAAATGCTACGGCTGGACCATCACTAAGCTCAGGAGTTTCATCAACGGCGATGAAGATTAGGGGTCTTTCACAACCCCTTTAAACCACTCCACAACCACTTTTCACCGATTTTATCAAGGCATTTGGATAGGGTTCATAGATATCTGACATTGCGCTTGCCAACACTTCCTTCGAAAAAGGCTGCTTTTAGATACGTCACTCTGGTGCAGGGGTACGCCGGCGCAGTGGAGTGCGCGACAAAATAGGTTCATAGTCTCATTTGATTCGTGTCTGCCACGCCGTGCGTGAGTAAAGCTTTGTTCGGAGAAATTGGACTTAGAGGGACTTCTTCAAAAGTCTCAACACGAACTTACAAAGCTAGCTCCGATATGGAGCGTACGAGAAGAGAAGAAATTGGCCGCGTATCTGCTCCCTCCGCACCAAATGTCGAGGAAAGGCGATAGTCTTCTGCGCCTCTTCCACTTAAAAGCCCGTATTCTTCCCCACACTCCTCCCTTTCCGTATGGCTACTCCCACGATAGGCACACCGGAGGTTTGCTGAAGTCACATTTTGTCGCGTTCCACAGCTCGCGCGTCATCTACTGAAACCTTTTCTTGCTGTTGGCATTCTTAAAAATTCGTCACGAGGGAGCACCGACAGCGCTTTTTTTGTTTTGGAGGGTGAAAACATTTTTTCAAGCCATATACTTTTCCTACCGCAACAATCAAACACCCATGTCTTCTTGATTAAAAGAACACTGCGAATATCACTTACGCATTGATGTCTGGCCTGAAATATGTCTTATGTTTTCTCTTGCTCAACAATGTTCACAAGTATGAACATGGCTACCAGATTTAGTAGTCTGGAAATGTTTTGCCTGTATAAACGTCTTGCTAAAGATTAGTTTTAACTTTGTGCCGCGCGGTTGAATCGAGGGACAGGCAGACAAACAGAAAGATATGCACAAAGTACCGCAGCCAAAGAGTACTTCTCTATGACCATCAGAGAACTTGCGGTAACTCAGAAACTTGCTGAAAAAAATTTCCCTTTCCCGGTCTTGGCAATCCTCAAGCGCTCAAATCTCGTTATTACAGCTATGCAGGAGCTATTGGACGGTTTCTAGTCAGTTGCAGCAAAAACACTTTCCATACCCACCTCAGAAAAAAAAACCCGCAAAAGCAAAGCAGAAACGGAAGGCCGGTCTGCTGCGACGCGCGAATCACCCAGTGCTGCTACGTTCGGGGCATAACTATAGCTTTCGCAGTGCTTCCAGATGCGAAAGAATGAGTGAAAGCGGTTATCAGAAGTGTTGCAGAGTCCCTTAAACTCTTTTACCTATTATTGAAAAAATGTGTTATGTGAGTGTGCTTATATCGTGCAAAATATTCCTTGTTTCCAAGGGTCTACTTTATTGGAATAAATTCCAGATGAATGATGTGAATCGTTGCCGCTATATTTTTTGTAAGCAAGAAAGAGGGCATTGATCGGTCTTAATCTACCCATGTGTAGATTGATGTTCTCTGTGTGTATTTGTACCTTTTACAGGATGTCCTTTTAAGTGCAGAGCACTTTAGGGGCTCGCCTTGTCATCGTAGCTCGTTCGCTGTCACAATTTCTAGTGACTGCCGGAAGCCGGCAGCGCTGAGAGATAACAGTCCCAAGTAGAGACCCGTGGCGTTATGGTGTAACGGGCCCAAATAGATGCTTTGATAAACAAGTGGTTTATATAGTCTTAACCATTCGAAACCCCTGAACCTCTGGCGCCTGTCAAACATCTGCCCGTTCTTTTGCGCGAAAAAAACTGCAGGTACATTGTGGCAAAATGTGTGTATTCAACCAGCAGCCCCCGCTTCCATTTAGTTAGTAACGCCCGTTGGGTTGGGGGTTCGTTTTTACGACAGTAAGTGAAAAAAGCGGCTGCCAAAAACAACGTGTTCCAAACTGCGCAGTAATGTGCCGGCACGGGCGGGATGACAGCAAGCACAAAAAAACAGAACTCCGTCTCGCGCTGTTCAAGCAGAGGGCGCACGAGCACCGCGAAGGCGAAAAATTTGAATTGCATTGGACAAACCTTCGTTAGATTAGTCAAGAGAGGTGTGAGACAGGGAGGCAAAGAGTGGGACGGGTGGTAGCAGCAAGCGGATAACGGCGCCACAGCCCAATATGGCGAATCACTGCTCCTTACTTCCGGCAGTTTCCACGTTGAGTTGAATGGCTTTAATTTTTTTATATTTTTTATATTCTGCAGTGTAAGTTTTATGCTTATGGAAACCACGTCTTCTTTGTCACCTCCGGCAGATGTGGAGGAAATGCTCCCTCTGCTGCTTTATGGCACCATGCACCGGTCTGTTTTATCGAACACCTCACGACACTACTCTAGCCGCTCCTTATACCGCCCCTTGAGACCGGTAAGTGACTCGCGGGGCGGGCGGGTGCGGGGTTGGGGTTGTGGCGAAGTTACACGAGGTAACCCTCACTCCCTCGGACCGTACCCAAAAGTTCAGCTAAGGCAGCGACTTTCGCGGGTAGGCGTTGGGGGGGGGGGGGGGGGGGGGGGGGGAGGTCAGGAAACACCAGTTTCTGCGTGCGTCACGTCTATTCTGCGCTTGGAGCTGGTGGCATCAGGGAGATTGAAACTTTGGACGCTTCTTACGTCTTGCATTACTTGACGCACTCGCCATGGCTCACCGCGCTGAATAATGCGAAACTACGCCAAGCGCAACAACACTAAAAAAATCTCGCTTGCAATTATAATTTCAACCCAGGTATGCCACGGGGAATGCTTCCGTTATGTCGATTTCCACCTATGCGTCAGATACGCTTTTTTTCATTTTTCACACTTTTCCTTTACGGTTCTACTACAGATCGACCAACGCAGTGTGCCATACTTCTCCGTTTGACTACGAAAACGTCCAACCCTTGAGTTTTCAGCGACGCAATGTACACCAGAGTTCTGTTTTTATTTTTGTTCAATTTATGACTGTATAGCACCGTAACTGTTTCTGATAATTCCCCATAGTATTCAGTTTCTAAAACTTAAAGAAGTGTAAAAATTGCAAAATTTATTCAGAGCGATAGGCATTCCCGACAAAGCTGACTTTGCAGCAAAGCGTACATTGTTTAACCTCTTCTACGGTCGTCGTTCACGATTGAGCTATGGGGGAGGAGGGCTATCTGTAGAGCGCTTCGGTGCAAAAGGCTGTTTTTTTTTTCGGTAAGTTCAGAATATCGCACCACGCCCGTCCGTTCATCAGCGATACTGGTTTTTGGTGGTATGTGCAACGCTTACAAATGTATGCAAAATTGTTTCAGGGTTTGTCCGAGACCATACCTAATCCGGGGAATGTGGATTTGGGGAAAATTGCGGGTTTTACGGTTTACGTAATACGCGGTATGTCTTTGGTTATAGTCGCACAACCGGGCGTCGCCCGGTTCCAGCCCTGGTGTAGAATACTTTAAAGTTAAGTAGGGAAGAAAACTTGGCTCGACAGGTTTTCCGTAGCTCATAAACTTGCGGGAAATTTATTTACGTCTTATGCGTCCCATTTCTTCTAAAATTATTTTCACGGACACCATGCAGTATCCTAGCACTATCCGAGCGCAGCAACCGAGAAAACTGAGCAGGACCGCGAACGGCGACAGCCTGTCTCCTTCACGCGCACCACAGCGCGTTCGCAGCCATTCATCTTCTTACTGAGCAAGCGTGTCCTCGCCAGCGCTGCTGCACGGCTTAGCGCATGGCGTGTGCGGCGACAGTGGATCTCTGTCACAAGATCAGCAGCCATCCATTTCGTGAGCCAACCGAAAAACGCGCGTCCAGCCAGCTGGTCATCGATCTGCAGCGCGTTAGCATTGCGTGAAGCCCATACGTAGTGAGGGTGTGTCGCCGACAGCACTCTGCAGAAAGTTCTCATGAAACCAAAGCCAACGGACAAGAAAATAAACGCTTTAAAGAACAACTGACAAGAAGGCATGTGTGTCCTGTACGTGATCTACACCACATGTCCCCGCTCAGAATTACTACAAACGACCTGGGTTGCCCCCCTTCATTCCTTCTCCTTATTGCCGTGTCCCCCGTATTACACGCCCGAAAGTAGAACCATAAAGGGCATGTGCAGGAACGTCCGTTTGAACTTCGTATCAAGATTACCCCTGTGGGGTGACATTAGGCGTTATGCAACGCTGCAGAGTGCAGGATGAACTTTGAAAGGGATTAGCGAACTTGCTGTGAACGGTCACAGAGTCTTTCGCACTGCCGTGCGTGGCAAGCTTGAGCAGTGTGTATCACGGAAATAACGGCACAAGGAACGAAAGCCTACTATGTAATCCTACCCACTCTCTTACAACCTTGAATATACAATAAACTCAATTTAAGTTGGTTCAATTCAGCGCAAAAACTGCTGCATTTGATAGTTCAAAGCGGAAACACTGCAGCAGACCTAAACTTTCTTGAGTTTTGCCAAGAACCGGCATAAAAACCAAACTCAATGTTTTCAGAGAGAAGTATTCAAGACGGAGTTTGATAGCCTCTATCGTCGTGAGGACACCGCGGATGTGAAAGTGGTATGTCCTTGGAGTTTACAGATACTCACTGAATATCCATGTGAACACTTGTGGCCACAACGGACAAACAAGACGCACAGAGGAACCAGCTTTATGAACTCGCCATTCACGCTTCTGTCAAGTCTTCGCAAAACCCTTTGTTTGAGAGGCACTCGATGAAGAAAGTCGCTCGCAAAGAACCAAGAACGAAGAGCCCCAAAACCGAAGAATAGGTAGGCACTTTCTGGGGTCATAAGAGCCCTAGCAATTTTCGGCGTGTACAACACAGCTCTGATCATGACAAACCAGGGTGCAAGTTAGTTTATGATCCCACTAAATTGCTGACCTAAATCCTAGTAATCTAATTGCCCGAGACCACGCGTATTTGTTATAACTTAATTCTGGTGAACAAAGTAGTGATTATTTATTAGGACGGTTTGGATGGCTACTTTTTATAGCCACGTCTGTGCGTTGATGCATGGTTGCACAGGCAACGCAGGCGTCGCGTTTATTTTGAAAGCTAGATTTTTTTATTTATGATAATTAAGACTTAAGTATTAGGAAACTATGAAGTTTCAAAGATGAGGGTGAACAGAGCGAAAATAAAGGGTGATTAATTCTTCACCTGAGTCCGCCGCGCGCGTTCCTATTCCTTCCACTGTTGTTCTCTGCAAGGCATATCACCGGGCAAACGTTTGAGAATGATCCCTTCAAAACCGTAGTTTGTGATTTCTCAATTTTCTGCCTTGCGGTGTGTTTCAAAAAGTGAATACCTGTACAAGATAACGCGCGAGCTTGTAAAAAGAATAGCATTCCTTGCAACGGCTTGAAACTGGGGCTCGATGCCTGTGATGTAAAACCTAGATTTTCTCCACCACCTGTACTAATTTTGGAATCACTGCGTCTATTGTCGCTAACGGCTCCAGTATCCCACCAAGCACCGACGGGTTTTCAAACCCCAATTTTCTATCCCACCTCTCGTAACTTTCTCGGTGGTGCTCCACATTTACCAGCGTTTAACAAGGTCAGCAGCCTTACGCCCAGTGACACCTTTACTCCCTAAACAATTCTAATGTAGACAACTGTCGAACCAAGCGTACCTAATTCCGATGGCACAATAGGTGGCTACACCTTATTTTCGATAAAAGTTTTGCCGACGTTAGAATTCTGAAGTGCAATGCGGATCATTATTGTTTCGGTTAAATGTACGAAGTGGGATCTATGTGCTGGTTGACGTATATATGGGAGCAATTTTCTAGAACCCTGTTGAAGGGAAGCTTGTTTTTCTTAGGCCATTTAGTTGAGGCCGTGTGGCGCAAATATACACTTAAACCTAACTAGAAACACTAAGATTTGGAAAATTTGCGGTGCTTTTTTATAGACACCCGGGATTGAAATTGGGATTACACGAACCGGTTGGCTCGCTGGTATAGAAAATTCTGCCAGGCACTTGTAATTTAGCGTGTTTTTAATGCGAAAGCCTTACTGGAAAGGGCGTTGGGAAATCGGGCGTCAACCTCACTGACCGATTCCCGCGAATGGGTATTCGAGAATTGTGGGTAAGTGTGTTGACGTAGCTGCACGGAATTGGTGAGTGCGCGGTGACTTTCTGAAGACAGCGGTCCTGTTAATCTGCCAATTCATTGATAGGGTATATGAGGACGTCGTTAGGCCTATGTAAACCTTAACGTTTGGTAACCCTATTTTTGAGGCTAACGACGTACCATGCAACATCCAAATCATTAGTGAGTTTTAGTATAGCGTACGGGCGTTACCGTAAAGGTAACGTAAACGTAACGTAAGCAAATAGCGGCACGTAGCGGCGAGATGCGCAAAAGTAGTTTGAGAAGAGCGAACTCTTACGCTTCGCTAACGTTCGTTAACTGTGGTGGCGCCATCTGCGAGAGAAAAGGCGAAACACTTCGCGTGTGGCTACTTGAAAGCATTAGGCACCAAGCCAATCCATCAGAAGATTCGCGCGCATCGGAAGTTTCGTGAATCTTTGTTATCCGTGTGCTACATTCCGCATATCTGAGTTTAATCCGCTTCTGTGTGCCTTGTGTAGCTTCACTATGCCACAAAGTATACTCTGCAATAGATATGCGCTGGCAGAGTTAGCGTGGTCCGACATAGAAGCCCTGGTGCTGCGCAGGAGGGAGCTTTAACGCAGGATGTATGTCGCCCGGAACGGCATGCTCAACATCGAAGGCATGCCTGCGACAACCTTCCGCAGGCAGTTTCGCTTTGAGAAAGCAGACTTCGAAGTGTTAGTGCGAGCCCTCGAGATGCCTGACATTGTGACAAGTGCCCAGGGGGTGCGTGTCGCTGGCACTAAAGCCCTCCGCATGTGTTTGAGGCGCCTCGCGTATCCGAACAGGTTGTGTGACCTTCAAGAATACTTCGGGCGACATTACTCTGTCATATCAAGTATCACCAACAAGGTAATACTGCGTCTGGAGACACAATTCGGCGTCCTTCTTGACGACTTGACAGCGCACCCGTGGCTGACTCCAGCGCACCTGAAGGACATGAGCGACGTAAGTTGGGCAGTACGTACTTTTCATTTCGCGTTTACGGGTCACTACACGTCGCCTTTTCACTCGTACACTTTAAGGTTCCGTTTGGTGTAAAATATAAACCTACCAGTACGACGCACAACGGAAGGGGGGGGGTATGATTTTGCTACGCTTATTGGACCCTTTCCCCATGGTTCTTTGGTTATTTTGTGGACTGATGTGTGCTCTTGAAGGCTCATTTCTACTCGATTCCTCTGCTCAAGTCGTTTATTGCCAAACATGGGATGACTTCACATATTCCAAATTTAATGCTTTTGTGTTAGGACCCTTTAAGATCACCGTTGAGTCACTTGGTGTAATGTGTTTGTATCTTTTTGTAGTGTAAATAAATGCGCATCTCCACCTAAAAATTCACATTAAGCTTATCATTAACTGTTGTGAATGCATGGACACAATAAATAAAACTGAGTTTTCATTATGTACATTTCCTTGCAGGCAGTCCACAGCAAAGGTGCCCCGCTGTCCAACTGTTGGGCGTTTATAGATGGGACAGCGCGCCCCATCTGCCGACCGACACAGGAGCAGCGCCTGTACTTTTCTGGCCACAAGCGGGTACACGCCCTGAAATATCAGTCCCTAATGTGCCCCAACGGGCTCATTTGCCAGCTGGATGGCCCCTATCCGGGTAGCAGGCACGATGCCGGTGAGTTGTAAATAGCATTTGTGTTCAGAAGCCGTTATAGTGCTTTACTCTTAAATAAAAATTAGAGCACAGAATGGGCACCGTGCTTGATTCCGTTCTTGGTAGCTGCTAATTGATGACGGCTACCACACACAAGTACCTAATCACCAGCGATACAGCATAAAAAAAAAACGCTGCAAATCATTGTAACTTTATTACAGGGGCTGGCACATCAGCCACACTATGCTCATGGTGTTTTCTTTTTTGAGACCAATTGTAAATCAAGTAGCAAAATAACTAATTCCACTAGTTAAACTGCTTGATTTAGTCCCAAATAAGACTTCAGCAAATTTACTTCAGTGACTTTTAATAGTCATATATGGCAGCTTGCACTTATTTCTGCCTTAGTAATGCTGAAGGCGAAATTATACAATGGATACTTTATTTCACTTGGCTTGCACATAGTTTTGCAGCAGCTGTTGCGCGTTCTAAAAGCCATTGCTCCGTACTTTTTTTCTTTGCGTCTTGCAGGTATCCTGCGGGAAAGCGAGCTGTACGAGAAACTGGAGGCAGTGGTCCAGGGACACCGATATGTAATATACGGTGATCCCGCCTACCCGCTCCGCCCCCTGCTCATGAAGCCCTATGGAGGGGCATTGGTGACGCGAGCAGAGGAGAGCTTTAACAAGGCGATGAGCACTGTAAGACAGGCCGTCGAGTGGGGCTTTGGCAGAATCATTGCAGAATTTGCTTTCCCAGATTAAAAAAAAAAAAAAAAATCATGCTGCAAGCTGTGCCCAGAATGTATAGGGTGGCCACGTTGCTGACCAACTGCCATGCCTGTATGTATGGCATATCGGGTTTCCAGCTACTTCGATCTAGAGCCACCGAGCCTATCGGAGTATCTGAGCCCTGCGAAGCACTGATCTACCCTGCACCATGCAGCTGTGGTTTCACTGTGTTAAAGGGAACCAGAAAAGCCTTTTGTAAAAGTTACAAAAGGCTTTTATTGTCGTGTAGTTCCAATATAATGATGCAATGCCGTTGGAATTATTGATCTACATTCAGTATTAGCTGCGCCAAGAGCAATTAAGTGCACCTCTCCCCCCTTGCCGATCGATTACTCCTCCCTCTCTGCTTCTTTCAAAGCAGCTGGAAACACTGGGAATAGCCATGTGACATCGCGACGCTCGACTTCCGTTCTCCGCTAGCTACAGTCCTGCGCCTAGGCACGCGTCAATCGCTGCAGACCCGCCTTTGCCTCGGGATCGCACATTTAGGTCAGATGCATTGTTGATCTGATTCCGGGGGTTAACGCGCCGACGCAACGCAGGCGATGAGGCGCGCCGTAGTGGAGGGCTCCGGATTAATTTTGACCACCTGGGGATCTTTATCGTGCGCCGAAATCTCGTACACACGGGCGTTTTTGCTTTTCGCCTCCATCAGAAAAGCGGCCGCCGCGGCCGGGAATCGAACCCGCGACCTCGTGCTCAGCAGCGCAACGCCTTAGCCACTGAGCCACCGCGGCGGGTTCAGATGCATTGTTAGTTTGAGAAAAGTCGTGCGGTCGGCGGACAAAACAATACTGTCGGGGAGGGTATTCCACAGGGTTATTGCATGAGGGAAAAAAGAATCTTTCATCGATGATGTGCGGCACTGAATGCGTGGGATTGGTTTGCTATGGTTGAGGCGGGGCAAGATTCTGGGCGGGGGTTGGAGTCGAGGGTGCCTGGCTAGTGGGTGATAGTAGAACGCGTGAAGCAAGCAGAGACGCGAGATGATTCGACGTGATTGGAAACATGGAAGGTCAAGTGTGCGTTTGAGTTCAGTGATGCTAGATTTACGCGAGTAGTTTGACATGATGAAGCGAGCAGCGCGATTCTGGATGGATTCCAATGGATTGGCACATATTAAGGTTAAGAGGCATGAGCCATTTTTCACACCATGCAACGATAGTGTTCTATCTATAGTCGTTCTATACTCGAGATCTTTTTTCTTGCTTTTATTTATCAGCATCTTTACATTCTTGCCTCAACATGGAGAATGCACTTGAGTTTTTTTACTTTTTTATGTGTTCGGCCAGCGCCTGGATCACGTTAAGCAGTGCTTGCTCAGCTCTTTGCTCGCGGTCGGCGGTTCTTTCTTCCAGTTCTTGGGCACGAAGACGGAACTCTTCGGTCATTCGCTTCTCCTCAAGATCGAACCGCCTGGCCCACTTCTTTTCCCTATAGCTGAGCCTTTTGCAGCGCGATTTTTTGAGCTTCCATTTCGCACTCTTTATCCTTCATGGCTTGCTCATGGTGCCATCTTTTTTCCAGAAATTCCTGGTCCGTCTCAGCGGCTGTTGACTTTTTCTTTCCTGAAAATAAAAATGTAAAGTGTTTACAGAATGCCACGACTGGTGTGAAAACTGCATATGTACACATTTTGAGCCAGACTGTGTTCCAATAAAATCCCACAAGGTGAAAATTATGGAGGCGTTGTTGCTGTTCACTGAATCCGTGCTCTCACAAGTGTGCACTTGCATTAAGAACAACGTACTGTATTTCTAAGAACATAATTTAACCCATCAAAAAAGGGAGGCGTGGGTAGAGCTGTTTTGAGTGCTTCACATGCTCATGTAGTGTTCACTTACTCCGATAAGAGTGCACCCTGGAATTTCCAGCGGTACTTGTGTTGTTTTCGCCAGCCCCATTCGAGCTGCTACTAGAAGTCTGCGCTGCGTTCGTGCGGCAGCCACTGCCTGTGGCTGGCAGTTCAGTGCTGGCCGAAGGAGGAAGCTCCCGCGTTTCCGCTGCCAACAGGCGCACGTGCTGGCTCGCTTGGCTTGTTGGTGCCCTTGGTACCTCGGGCTGCTCTATGTTTGCTGCGATTCTTTCGAGAATTGCAGCTGCTGTTTCATAAGGCTCTGGGTCCCCTGCAAAGGGCACAAAAACAAACCTGCCACTGTAGTTTCGGCACTTATGCTCCCTTTGTGCAACAGTTACAAGTTAAGAAAAATACTTAGCGATGATTAGGATTGTAGGTATTTAATCTACAATGCAGTACTCCATTTGAATGAAATTCGTAAGCCTGCCTGGTTTTTCCTACATCAGTCCGCTGGACGCCAGGTAAGAAAAAGCTACCCAATGCGAATGTTACGGCGAGTTGATTACCAGCGTGGGAACAAAAAAAAAGACAACTCGTCCACCTTGGTCGCCTTTTTTTTACGTTCTTATCGAATTTTGCGCTTCACGCGTTGCTCCAAAAGTTATCACTTTGCAAACTGCAGAAATTGATTTGTTCCAACCGACAACTTCCTAGTGCACGCCCGGGTTAAGAAAGAGCTCGCCGAATTTATGGGCCTTTGAAGCTTCAGAAACAACAGGTTCATGATTGGCGATGTTACTTACATGGGTCGTCGCACAACGCTGGTGATGGCGGGTAGCTGCCGTTGTCTTGGTTAATTTGCGACGCAAAATCGCGCGCCTGGTTTCGCGTCGCATTTGCTTCGGCGCGCTGAGACGCCACTGACTGGCCCTTCTTCCGCCGCAGCGAATAGCCGAACTCTGTGGCCAAGGCCCATATCTCGGTCAGCAGTCGGACCTTTCCGTTGTAGTCTTCCTCTGTGCCGGATCTGTGAATAAAACAAGTGCAACGCGTCAACGCACATCAGTGTACCAGATACAAGATGTAAATATGCGGAGCGGCGGAACCGCACGGCAAATTTGAGCCCGCGTATTTCAAGCTTTATCAACATGGTAAAAGGGTGTGTATTTTCAGAATCATGCTATCTGTTTGTCGTAGAAACACGAAGCAATAATGTGGTGGAAATAAGTACTTACTTTTTCAAGTTCGCCGTGTCTTCGTCCACGAACTGCCGCAGCAACAGCTCCAGACGCTCGCGCAGAGCGCGCACGGTAAACTGCTTCCGTGAAGCGATCTGAACGTGCGCGCAAATAGTTGGCCACTTCGATGGCGATTTGAAGGGGTTTGCGCTTAGCACTTCTGTAAGAAGGCAAACGTCGTCGTCCGGAGAAAATCGAAGGCGCTGCGCTTTCTCCGCTCCGGAAGCCGCCATGTTGCCCTCTGCAGCGGGTCTCGCTTTCCGTGATTTCGCGAGAGCGGCACGCAAGCGCTTTAACGAACGCTCGCTATTTTGCGGAAATAGCGTACGTAGGACGAACGTACGCTAAGCGCAAAAATAACGTAGCGTACTGCGCATGCGCAGTGCAGTGACGTAAGGAAATAACGTACGCTATTTCTTAACGTTGTGCTCCGTACGATATACTAAAACTCTCTATTGTACGTCCAGCCGCTGGTATCGGTTGTGAAAGTTAGTCGTTAGAACGTTATAGTACGCCTAGCATGCGTCCGCTGCATAACCCAATGAAAAACGTCAGGCCTACGAATACACACTGCTGCATTGTGTGCGTGTGTCTCTGTACGCTTTCAATCCTTCTTTTTCATTGTTTACCATTCCGAAGGCCATTCAGAACCTGGTAGTGAGGATCTACGAATCTATATTGCGCTAGCTTCCGGGGAATGCCCATTTTGGATGCCAAGCCTTCTGTGCACGCGAGGTCAAGCTATCCTGCATTATTTGTGAGCCAGGAACCTTAAACGTGGGCTATAAAATTTGACAAAGAGTGTACATAAATTCATTACGGGTCGCAGATCTTCGTCGCCTCAAAGAGTTCCCTTAGGGAAAGGATGGCTGTGCTTAAACTTCGTAGGTAGTCCCACAGGCCCAGGACGGCTTGAAAAGATAGGGGTGCACTAGATTACATGTTAAGCTTACCATTTATTACCTCCGCTCGATCGCATAACGAAGAATTGAGGTAGTACATGAAGCACGCTTCTGTTTGAGCCCCCAACGGCCGCAGGTTTTGTCAACACATCAAATACGAAGAACTCCTTGGCGTCGGCTATAGTATACTTTAGGACGTAGGCGATGTAATACCATTCAGACGAAGTGACCGTGATAAAACGCACATGAATATAAAACGGGCGACGCTAGACGTAGCTTTATCAAAATTTATCGCTTGACACGATATCACTTAAGAAGTTACTAATATAGCTGAATGAACTTTTTTTTTGTATCTGCACGCACTTGAACTCTTTACTACAAGGGGGTAAATATAAAACGGACATCATTCGCTTGCATCTTTCTTGCTGTCTGGATGTAAAACTGCAGCGTTTTATGGGCAACTTTGGCAATCTGTTACCCAATGCAGGAAATGGAGGAATTATTCATAGGTCCTCGCTCAAACATCGCGCTGGTCCTGTGGTGTCTAGAAACTGGTACAACTTCACGGTAACCATCACGTTTTAAAAATATCTGTGCGCTGTCATGGGGCAAAGAAAATATTTCCCAGTTGGTTGCCAGACACATGAGGAATTCCATCATATCTCAACGAATTAAAACCGAGCTAGCTCCTTGCGATCATACAAATGAATTTCACGTAAGGCTCGGCTCATTTCCCAAGAGTGAATAAACCTTCACGATCATGGCTAGGATATCCTGGCTAATAACTTTCTCAGTAGTCTTGTTTACTTCCTGGCTTGCTCATTCAGAAATTTCATTTCCTCACTTTGCAGAAATGTATACCCGAAAAAAATTTCTTCCACCCAAAAAAATAAAAAGGTCCCGCGAATTTTTTCGGCCCCGCAAGTTGTTGTCTCCGGGTAAACACATTCCATAATTGGTTCTGTCGAACGTGCCAAGAGTAAAACGGCTTGTACCCCTACCAAGCCCGATTCCGCCAATTATACGTACGAGGAAATTGGCAACAACGAGTAAATACGTTATGATGAAGTCAGTCAGCACAAAGATAAGGGGAATAACAGTCCCCGAGCTATAGCGGCTGCCTGTAGGGGGGGGTCGGACAGAAAAACAAAAAAAAGGCCAAAGATTGTAGAATGTCCTCAATAGAGACCAGATGCCCTAAAGGTAAAAACCAATTGTCCTTCGTCGGAAGTGCAGAAGAAAAGAAACGGAGCTGTACGACAAAGGTAAACCAAGAAAAAAATAGTCAAATGGTAGCTGCCTGGTCGGCATTGATATCACGAACAGGCGATCCGCGAAATAGCGGTGACGTGAGAAATTGAGCTCCTGAAAGATGATCGCGTCTGCGCCGGAGCCACGACTTCACATTTTCGGTTTTCCTCGTTTGGCGAGTTCACTGGCTCTTGCGATTTTTTGTTTATGTGCGTCTGTGTGGGGAGGGTATCTTTTTAGCCCAATGACATCAGCCCTGCGCTGCAGTGCTGCATGGCAGCTCAGTGCCATACAGTGCAAATTGCGTTCTTGCTCCGTATTGTTTGCCGAATGTAATGCATACGAACATGTTAGATGTTGGTATAGTCGAAACCAACGCGGTTTACAAGTTATAGCTCTAAGTTACGAACCCTGGGTGCAACTTGAGCTATCGTTGATCTGCGCTCTAGAAATTAGCTCTGCTTCTCCGCGCTGAGTTCTGTTGTCAGAGTTCGTAGTATTGTTTCCTTTTCTTATAACGTTCGTTTTTTGAAATCACGATGAGTTCCGGCTGTTATTCGTCGGGATTGGCAAGATATTGTTATTGTTAGGGTAATCATAAAACGACAGTCGAGCGAGCTGCGCACAACATATTGCGCACATATTGCGTTCACAAGGTGTCTGGGGAGCTTGCGTAATAATATTTTGACTACATGTGAAACACACGTCGGCGCCCTTTTAGAGGCCCACATAAATCTGCTCGGAATTGCAAAAGACATTGCCTATGGGAAAGAGAAGCATCCTTGGGTCATGTCAGGCCGAAAGAAATATTTTGTAGGACTTGGTTCGGCCAGATGTTTTTTGTTACATTTCTAAAACCACTTTAAGGTAGATAAAAAAGCTGCCGGTGGAGTATTTCCTTTCAAACTACGCAAGGAATATTTTCAGCAACTTATTTCACGAAAACAGCGTGAAAATGATAAGAGCGGTTTACATACATTTTCTACTGTCTCATTGTCTTCTGTGTACTACGGGGAGTTTGTGAGCCCCGCCTTTTCTTTGGGTGAAGCCAAAAAGACACAAGAGGTGACTCTCAGGTTTTTTGCTGGTTTATTATTTTTTGTTGATTTGTGTACTTCTGGTAAAAAAAGGCTGTGCTGAGGCACATCTTAAGTCCATTTTAGGGATTGATTGATTGATTGTAGGGTTTAACGCGCCGACGCAACGCAGGCGATGAGGCACGCCGTAGTGGAGGGCTCCGGATTAATTTCGACCACCTGGGGATCTTTATCGTGCGCCGAAATCTCGCACACACGGGTGTTTTTGCTTTTCGCCTCCATCAGAAAAGCGGCCGCCGCGGCCGGGAATCGAACCCGCGACCTCGTGCTCAACAGCGCAACGCTTTAGCCACTGAGCCACCGCGGCGGGTAAGTCCATTTTAGTGAAGAATGACCAATTCTTTATTAGCTTCGAAGAAGTGGCCGCCTGGCATTCTTGCTTTAGCACAGATCACACATAAAGCAACAAACTAACACTGAAAGAATAAAATCAGCACGTGTGACATACGAGCGTAAATGAATTAGGACAGCCGAAATAATCTTCTCGGCATGCTTCATATGTAATAATGGAAATAACAATGATACAAGTTGCAGGTGATATTTACATTTAGGTCTTAAGATGGATGGTGCGATAGAGTTATTTCGGCTTCAAGGGAGCGCTTTGGAACAGAGCTGCCACATTAGCATTTATGCTTTCCAAGCACTGAAGTTCCGTTCAGAGAGCTAGGCTAGGCGCAACTGGTTTTAATCACCGCGGCACAGGAGAGGCATAGTCCATCTACGCTTGTGTGGCTGAAGATGTGGGCGAGAAAAGTTTCGGCTGCAGAGTGTTGCTCAGTTTTAGAGAGAAGGCATGGGTGCCAATGTTTAAAACGGTTTATTCTGAAGCTTCGTGGGTTTAAGACAAAGAGAGAGGAAGATATTTGTTGAGTACAATTTAGTGAAAGTTTGTAAAACAGGGGATAAAGAGATGGTGGCCCCGAAGTGCTGAACGTGAAGATCAGGGCCCAAGCATTAGCTCACACTCACCGTGAGTTGACAAGCTGTTCACGGCAGCCTGTCATCACCATCATCATCATGATTATCGTCATCAGCAGCAGCGGCAGCCTACTGATGTCTACTGCAGGACGGACGCCTTTCCCATCGACCTCCAGCCACTTCTGTTCTGCGCTGCTCGATTCCACAGTTTACCCCCGAATTTCTTTAGTTCATCCCTCCAGCGGTTTAATGGCGTTCCCCTTCTGCTATACCTTTCTCTTTGTATCCACTCTTTTATTATAATTGTCCACCGGTTATCGCTTCCTCTCACTTCTAGGCGATCCCTAGTCCATTTCTTTTTCTTTATTTGAACTACGATTGCTTCTACTCTACTTTGTTCTCTGATTCAGGTAGCTCGTTTCCTCTCTCTGAGTGTGATACCTAAAGTTATTCATTCCATGGCCCATTCAGCATGCATAAGTTTGCTTTCTAGCTGCTTAGTAAGGTGCCACTTTCAGCCCCGTATGCCATCACCAGCAGTATGCACTGGTTGTAAATTTTTCTTTTGAGGGACATAGGCAGCTCACTTAGATTTTTTTGGAGGGCTTATCGAGTGCTCCTCAAACAATACCTATTTTTTGCCGGATTTCTTTCTCGTAGTTGAGGTCAGTACTAACCACCTGTACGAGGTAGTTACATTCTTTTACTGCTTTTAGCGTGCCGTTTCCTAAGCTGAAGAGGACGTATTTAGTCTACGCTGACCTCGTTCTGCTCGTTCACGAGCGCGAATTTGTTTTGAAGGGTTCTTTTAAACTCTTGCGATCTAGCTCCGACTTGCTCCATGCGGGGTTTCATAGTTTTAACGAGTTTTCTTCTTTGTCTTTTGAGATTCAGCCTTAGCTTGCATCTAACCATGCTATGATCGCTGCTCCTAATCTTACTAAGCAGCTCTACGTCTTGCGCGATACCTAGGTTGTCACTTAAAATGAAGTCAATTTCGTTTTAAATGCGAATGCATTTATTAGCCGGGGGTTGTCTTGCTCCGTTGGCCGGCGTGCGCCTGCATTCCTCCAGCGCGAGCGCACGTGAGCGCGCGCCTCGTAGTTCTGCCTTCGTCGTCGTCGTCGTCGTAAATGCGAATGTGCGCCTGCATTCCTCCCGCGCGAGCACACGTGAGCGCGCGCCTCGTAGTTCTGCCTTCGTCGTCGTCGTCGTCGTAAATGCGAATGCATTTCTTAGTCGGGGGCTCGAGACGCCGTTGCCGCGCAGCTGGACGCGGCTATGGAAGGTGTGCGCGTGCGCTCCAAACCCTCTGACCCCATAGTCTTGGTTGGCGACTTCAACGTTGACGTGCGCAAGAAGAGTGGCAAGTGGCTGGTCGAGTACATGCAGACCAGGCACTCTATGCATTCTCTCTCTGCCGGCTTCGACACGTGCCCACTACCATTCACGGAAGTTGCATTGATCTGGTCTTTACGCGAAACTGTGACGCGCGTATGCTTCTCAAAGACCCTTTGACCGTGCACTTTAGCGATCACAAGGCAGTGATTGTGGCCGTCAGGTACAACGATAACACAAACAGGTGCTGATGAATAAATGATTACGTTCACACTCTCGTCATTAATTACGCCATTACTCGCAACACACTTATCGGTGCACCCAATGCATTCGCATTTCTGCACGATTCCCTTCGGGGAGGTGCGGGGGAATTTTTTCGTTGTACCATCGGGACTTTTCCACGTTTATTTACTATACTTTCGTTTGTAGAAAAATGTGTTCTTCAACCTCAGGTTATTTCTTTCTTCAAATCCCACCAGTGTGTCTCCTCGACTGTTGCGATTTCCTATTCCGAAGATTCCCAGTGAAGCTTTCTCCCTTTTGTTTGCGTTAAAGTCTCCAATCCAAATCATGAACTGCATAGTTGCCTTCATTCCTGATTCCACGTCCTCGTAGAAGTTGTCTTCGGCTTCCTCTTCATTGCTGGTTGTTGGCGCATAGGCCTCACTATATTTAACCTCTATCGCTTGTTTAGCTTTATCACAACAGCGGCTACTCTCTAGCTAATGCTAAAAAACTCCACGTTTCCTGCTATTTCTCTGAGGATGAAAAATCCCATCCCGTGTTCTTTTTTCTCTTGCGGTCCACTGTAGCATAGAATGTGCCCGCTAGTGAGCTCCACGAAGCCTTCTCCTGTCCTAACTGCGCTTAACCTTATAATATTACACTTAATATCCGAGAGCTCATCTATGGATCTATATAAGTGCTTGCCATGGATCGATATAACTGGAATATGTAATGTTTTAATTGTTCACTCCTGAGCTTATCCTAGGATATGGTGAGGTTGCGTAGAAGAGAGTGGGTGTTTCCCGGAATTTAGCACAGTTTTAAGTTAATGCCGGACGTTTTATACTAAGCACCTTCGCTTATATACGTTTGTGGATATATGTTTTGGTCTGTATCCTGCGCAAAGTTTGCAATTCTTCACCGCTGAGATCCCCGTGTGGCACGACAAAGGATGGTGTTCCTATATGCGTAGGATGAGGAGACGTTTTTATTTTTTTTTTCGGGAGTTCACTGTGGTAGTCGTGGTCAACACGGAGCATGGTTTGAGAGTGTGCGCATATCTGGGTCAGCTGTGTCGTTCTTTTCCAGACCCTTGTGTCCGGGTGTAATGCGATGTTAACTTTAATCATTGTGGTTAGGAGAATCTTTGTCGGGTGTTTGGGTACTCTGCCCGTAGCCAAAAAACTAATGGCCTTTTGAGCGTCTCTAATGATGGCTAACCAACTATTCGATGGTTCTGCCAGGCGGATCGCCAGAAGGAGGGGTCAGACTTCCACATTTTTCCGCTGCTTTGTGTAGGAGGGTAATGACTTCACAGCAATTGTCATGGTAGTCTTCTACGACAACTGTTCCCTTCGCACTTTCAAACGTCTCGCGGCTTAGTCGTATACTGTATTTTCATGGTTCTGGAACCTTTCTCGGAGCAATTTCATACTGGCATTGTTGCTTGTCCTAGCGTAACTTGCGATCTATGTTTTTTTGGTAGAGGGAGGTCTTTTATTGAAAGGCGGCGACATACCCATCATGGAGTCCAGATGTTTTTTTCTCTGAAGTTGAGCCTGTTGGGCGGGGAGAGGAGCTTCCTGATTACTTCAAAGGAAATATATGACACAATTCAAAGACCCTTGAGATTACAGTGAAAATTTGAAGGTTGAGAGTTGCCCTATAGGCTGTTGGGCATGCTGCCCTTTTCAATGCGGGTAGGTTTTGGATATACGGCTGGATGTACGACATCTGGCTACTGATCAGCGCCTGCATAGGTTTTGTACTTTCCTTCGTTCCCGCGCTTGTACGGGCTCTTGTTCCCGCTCTTCTACATTGTACAGGCGTTACAATGTTGTCCGAATTGTCAAAAATTTCCGCTATTTTAGCAATTGTGAGATCGGCTATGCCGTTCCTCCCTAGGCCCATGGCAAGCATTCTTACGCTAGTGTTCTCTGGTGTCACATGCTGACCTCCTTTAGGGGTGTTTTTTTTCATTGGCCGCGTGCTGCCATTCATAGTTTGCGAGACAGAACTTGCACCGGTGACAGGGCCACATCAAATTGAAAAGCACGACTAAAACTTGCGTAATTAGACGCCATATCCTGGGTTTTATTTCTTATTGGGACACATTTTGGTATGTTTCCGGATATAATCCAGGCTTTCCTTGGTTTTTGAGAGCCTGACGTTATTCTTTTGGCCCCACTTCTAGTTAGGTCACACGATGTTAACGCCGGCCTCATCTTTGGTAATCGGCGAGGCGCTGTGGTGGTGGCGTAACTAGCGAGCGCGGCTGGCCTCCATATCTGCCGAACACGAGACTACTCACGGTGCGTAGAAAGAACATCACTGCGCAGGCGCGGCGCCGCGCTGACATATTTCCACGGGCGCCTGATCAGCCCGGCTGATAGCGGATTGGAAGGCCGCGGCAAAATTAAAAAAATGAGCCTAATAACGGTATCGCGTCAGTAACAATAAGAAGGAGGACCAGGAGGCGAAGAATATATATCATCGCCATGACACGTGCAGAATAATATTTGGCATGGGCGCCGTCACACAAGAGTACATCCACTTACTGCACACTTCACCATTTCACCACACACTTCCCTTTTAAATAATTAGCCAACGTTAACCCACCTAAGGTTCTATCGGGAAGCCACCCTTTGCCGAAAGCAGCATAAGCGCAGCTGTCAAATTAACCGAACTTACGTCGTTCCTTTCGCGCATCGACGTCCGGAACCTTAACAGACGGCGATAAAACTGCCCAAGTGCTACTTTCTAAGTTCTTTCTAAATTTTCTATCACATTATCCATTGCTTTTTTAATCCTGGAGGAAACATCTACTGTTCTCTATTCAGCATTTGCAATTACATGGTTTGTCTCGTGATCTTTAGCCCTATCTATCTCGGTTAGTTTGCTTGCTTAGAACAAATTGTCTTTGTTGTATCATTTGGAGGCGGTGTCATGTCTCATGGCTCCAGTCAGCTGCCTATGATGCATTGACCTATCGACGGTGAGCGCGTCGTACACTCTTCTGATCTAAATACGAAAGGGAGTGTGTCTTTCTTGCAGTCCAGTGTGTCGGTAACAAAAGTTACGCGAGTGACGGCACAGCCACGTGATACGTTCCTTACCTGTAACTGAGTCGAAGGTAAGGGAAATTGTTAGGCCGCTAGGGAAAGCAGGCGGCCATCTAGAGCTAGAAAAGCAACCTATAATGGAGAGACAAAGTAAGAATGCCTCCTACGCGCCCTCTACAGGATTAATGCGTTGGTGTATGGCAACGCAAAGCTTTCAGTAGCAATGGTCAGTTCAGGTGTCTAAGAAGCTGTCAGTGTGAAAGATTCAGGACGGTTTGAAACAGAAATTATTTCGGCGAAAGTGGGAAAGAAACAGAGGTATGTTTATAACATGGCAAAATGTGCGGGAGCACTAGGCAAAAGCAATGACCAAAAAACCCGTCACGAGGGATCGGGGCTGTCACTTTTCGCTCCGTACCACCAAATGTCCGCTTATAGCGAGTAACGTGCGCTGGAAGGTTCATATCCACTGCAGAAACGGGAATGCATGGGCTGGGCTTCGATATTAGTATTTTCGAAGAGCGCTCTCCGAATGCGGCAACTTGCGGTTAAGTGTATTGAATGTCTGCGGCTGCGGCGAGTGTGGTTCGATGCAGATGCACAGCGCTACTACACTTTGCAAGGACTTGCTGGAAAAATTTTAGGACTCACAGATACGAAAAACCATTCGGCACACACAGGTGTCTTAGTATGAACAGAAGAAACGTTGCCGTTTCCTCAGGATGTTTAGGGTATTCGGTAGACGTAGTCGTTCACGCACCTTACGGCTACGTTTGTAGCAGCGCATGTCTAACTTGTTCTGCTTAATTTGCCTCAATATTGGCGTCTTATAGGTAGTCGTGGGGACACTTTAGCGCATGGACTCGGAATAGAAAAATACGTGGCCTTAATAAAAATGAATTTTGCATAAAATTACGGTTACGCGCAGGAAAGAATTAGGCTACGATGTTGCAGTGCAATTTAGTTTGATTGTGGGGGTGTAACGCACCGACGCTGAACAGGCGATGATGGCGCGCCGTATTTGACTGCTCCGGAATAATTTTGACCATCTGGGGATATTTAACATGCGCCGAAATCTCAAACACACGGGTGTTTGAAATCTTTGCCTCCTGTGAAAAGCGGCCGTTGCGGCCGGGAATCGAACCCGCGTCCTTGGGCTCAGCAGCACAATGCCATAGCCACTGAACCAGCGAGGCGGGTGCAATGCACTTAAAAAAATTACACATTGAAAGATCGTTCGATTGATGATATTTTTTTTTCGCTCACGTGAAACAGTACCTAAGAACAGCGTACAATATTTCAAAAGTGTGCCAAAATCAGAAACATACGTGGCGTGGCACGCGACGCAGCTTCTATAGTGGCTAAGTCTAGCGGCTAGTTGGTTTTCCGCTACAGTCGTTCCCCCGTTCGAGCACATAGGGCTTGCCCACGCGTCGTCATTTGGTCCGGTTCAACGTAGTAATTAAGCAGTCATTTGATACAGACTTATTTTATCAAACGCGACTAACGATCGCTCACTACAACATGGTTGGCCCAAGTGACGAAATATAAGCTCCGTATCCAGTGAGCAAACCTTGCAGGGACCAGTTCTGATGTTCAAAATTACCATTCGTTCTCGGAGCCGTTGCGTGGAGATTGAGAGAGACGGGCCTTTCTTCGGAAAATACCTTAGCGAGGTATGACAAAGTGATTCTGCCGCATAACGTGAGCCTTACTACAAGATAAAAAATCTAAGTCGTCGAAACGGCGCACGTCACAGCCTTCCCGTCGTCATTTCCAATTCAGTCATCCCTGAAAAAAAGTTTAAGGACTTTCCAACAGTGTGAAACGCTGAATGATGTAGGGGATTGCGCTCCCCATGAGGGACAGTGGCAGGTCACCGCGCCCATTCGAGGTGCTCTGCAAGTCAGCGAAGAGAGCAGACTGCTGAGCAGGCTGAGCAGACTGAAGCGAAATTTTTCCGCTCGAAGTGCGCATCATCACGATAATTGCGGTGAGGCGTAATTGAGCGAAATGAGGAACGTACTATGATCTTGTCACAAAGTGTTATTCCCTCCTTACGCATTGGTACGGCGGCGGCTCTTGTTCGGATTTGCGTCGACTGTCTTTGCATAACTTGCCTCCGTATTCGGCCTTCCCGCCGATTCTGTTAAAAAATAGTTTTCATCGGATGTTTGTTTCTCTCTTCTAGCCAATCGTATCCAGAGAAGGCGTCGAAGAACCCGTTGGGCACACAGCCTATGTACAGGGGTCATGTAAGAGCAGACGCAGCGGATCTGAGAACCGACGACAGCGCGGTGGACAAGGCGGCAGTGCAGCCGCGGACAATTTGATCAATAAGAACGAGAGCGCCTGAACGCATACGTGAATAATGCAGCACGCGAGCACCATTATGCGGTCACCGCTTAGGGAAGAGGCTTTCAGCTACTGTGTTCTGCCATCGATCTTTTTATATCCCGGCGGTTACACGGAGTGTTCACTGGTGGTACTTTTTCTTCCGGCTAGACGACTCGCCTAGGCGCAATGGCACCGTTTGAGTAGCGCTGATACAACCTTACGTTTCCTCTTGGCCATGTCGAGGGTGACATATATGTTCTGGGCCTTGCGCGCACCAATGGCGTTGGTACTGCACAGTTCCACCGGAATGTCGACCACTGCTGGGGGGAGGGGCAAACATTGTCCGGACGCCATGTAGAAAATGCGTGGGCCGGGGAGGCGAGCGTGCGCCTTTTAATGCGCGGCGAGCAAATACAAGGGCGTATTGTCCGAGCGACGGGCACCAGGGACCCAGGCAGCGCCTGCGGGCGCCCGGCAGTTTGTTGCGTGCGTGCGGCTATACAAGGCGAAAAATGCTCCTAGGCGCTGCGGAACGGAAATCGTTGGACGGCCGTGGCTGGCGTATGGCTTCGTCGAGGCCCCAGCGCAATTTACCAACCTCCTTTCTGTTTTTGTTTTTGCTACAAGGCGATCAGTCCTAAACCTTTTGTCAATTTCTTCCTTTTTTTTCAATTTTCTTTTATTCTTCATATTTGCTTCGCCTTTCCCCCTAGGTGTTCAACCTAAGAGAAACTACCAGTTTGGTTGGGGTGGTTTTATTTCGCTCCGATTTATTTCGCATTATACTAAATAACTATTCAAACCGGTCTATAAGATTAAACAGGTTATCTGACCAGTTTGTTCGACGCCATTGATAAAAAGAAGCAAAAACATCAAGAAATAATTCAGTCATTTTACTTCGCAAGTCCAGCGTGTAAAGAGACTCCGAAGAGGAATAGCTTTGACAACTGACTTTCAGGCCTTGATGTTCAAGCGGCCATTCTTGCACACCAGGAGAGAATCCTGCACAGATTTAATACTAACAATAAGCAACCTAGCGTACCCCCCCCCCCCCTACCCACGCGCACTCACAAATAAGGCGTTCGATGCGCCTCGGGGGCCCAGCTTCCCTAAGGATCAATTTTTGGCGTAATCTAGATCGGCCAATGACGCACACGGTATTTCGCATTGGCCATGGACCACATTTTTCGCGGACACTAACCCGCCCCCCTTCCCCCCACTCGAGGGGAATGAAATCCTGCGAACGACACTGCTTTGGTCATGGGATACGTCAGACAAAGGAAGGGATATCTGGAACAGAAGTGGCGTTTTCACTTTCTGGTTATGCGACCAAAGAAGGCAGTGAAACCGAGCAGCCATTAGTGACGGGGGTCACACCCCCCGTTACTTTTAAGCGGGTGCCCGCCGCGGTGGCTCAGTGGCTAAGGCGTTGTGCTGCTGAGCACGAGGATGCGGGTTCGGTTCCAGGCCGCGGCCGCCGCTTTTCTGAAGTCGGTGAAAAGAAAAAATGCCCGTGTGTACCAGATTTCAGGGCATTTTAAACATCCCCAGGTGGTCAAAATTAATCCGGAGCCCTCCACTATGACGCGCCTCATCGCTTGCGTTGCGCCGGCGCGGGAAACCCAACAATCAATCAATACTTATTTGCGGGTGCGCGTTTCTTTTGTGTTTTTTAAACATCAAAGCTGTATAGCAAATCAGTAGAGTTTGGTGTCCCCAGTTCAAAATACCAAGGAAATGCAAGCGCACGTGAGTGCGTGCGTCGCGACGACCGCCCGACAGTTAAAAAACTAAGAAAATGCCGAGCGCTCGTGAGTGCGTGCCTCGCGGCGACTGCCCAGCGTCCCCGGCGCATGTTTGTCAAGCCAAGCAAACCCACTTAAAAAAACTGGCCAAGATTGGCGAAAAAAGAAAAACTCCAGTGTTCGCCGTAATCGTGGCAACACTTGCTCGGAACGAGAAAGACCCGTTGCCAAAGTGATGTCTAATGATTATCAATCACTTCAAAAAAAAAAAAAAAAGAAGGAAGCTCTCACCACTAGCAACACTGATGGAGTAAAGGTCTTGCGGCCGCAAAGAAGAAGCAATCCGGCTGCAATCCTGGACTTAAGCCTCCGTGATTGTCGCGAGGGTTGCGTACACCTTTGCTACCTTCAAGTCATACGCTTAGTGCGAGCTTCCTTCATTAATTTTTTTTTACGAAAACACACTTCAGAAACATTTTCACTTTTCAGGTGTGCTACGTTTGTAAAGCGTTTCTGCACTCCATAATCAGATCCATTCGATTTGATTATGTTGTTTAACGCGCCGAAACTGCACAGGTTATCAAGCGAGCCATAGTGGAGCACTGATGATTAATTTTGTACACCTGCGGTCTTTAACTTGCGTCTAAATCTCGAACACACAAAACCGAAACACCACATTCGACTAGTGTATAGGGGCTTTAAGACTAGCATCTCAGGGAGGAGCAGTGCAGCAATCTTGTGAGTCTGCTCGCACCCCAGTAGGATCGAGGCCTATGCTTGGAAAGAAAGAGGCGATGCTTTATATCACTCGCAGGCTGAAGAGAATACGATATTTCACCAACGCTGCTATGCACTCAGCACGCACAGAAATCTGCTACCTACGCTTACCGTATTGATGTGTGCCCTTTCCATATTTACTGACGATAATTGAGCCTTTACATTCATGTAATTCATGCAAAGGGAACATCTGCTTAAGCAATTTTCAGGCTGATGCAGCGTGCGGAAGAAAAACCCCAAATGGCATTCACTGCCCATTATCCCTATCGCACGGTTGAACTTGTTTCGTAGTACAGCGGTTAAAGCTACTTCTATCGGTTCAGTTTCGGATCGTGTTCAGCGTCCCCCCCCCAAAAAAAAACAAAAAAAACTTTTCGGTTTCTGTTAGGTTTCGAGTGAAACAACGGCTGGGTTTTGGTTTGACAATAACATACTTTATTCTGCCTTATTTTGTTCCATTGTGCAGCAGCGACTGCAGTTTGCTTTAGGTGTATCTAGCGCTAATGATTTTATTTTTGTTTTAATGTTTTAAAACAAAGCTTTACTATTTTCGTGCAGTGGTTTCGCGGAGGATGCGCAAGTTAAAGGGACCCTGCAACTCTTTTTCAACTTTTTTGAAGTGTTAAATGCTTGCAGAACGTAGTCACCCAACACGCCGACTTCTTAGATTAGGGGGTCTCAAAGTACCTGAGCAAAAATTACGGCCCTATGCTCATCATAAACTGGTAAACTCGCTCAAAGGATTTTTCTCTCTTTCCTGGTCTTGACGGTCTTCTAGGCTCGAATTACGTCGCTAAGGCCATGTAGCGGCTGTTGGCCGGTTTTTCCTCAGTTGCATCAAAGAACGCTTTCCAATAGCAACTTAAAAAAGGCAAAAAACAAAGTAGAAATGGAAGGGGTATCTGGTGCGACACGCAAATCACGCAGTGCCGCTCCATGCTCGGGATAACTATAGCTTTCGCAGTGGTTCCAGACGAGCAGGAAACAGTGAAAGCGCTTATCGAAAGTGTTGCAGGGTCCATTTAACGTTTTGACCGGAAACACACCCCCGGTTACACAGCCCTCGAAGCGCGTCCCGTGATTCGCCGGGCCCGCTTTCGGCGTTTGGTTCAAAACCCCGTTTTCAGTAGTTGGGCTCATTTAGCGGCCACGGCCGCGACGAGAACAGCCGCTGAGCTGATCGGCAGCCGACCAAACCCACAGCCTCCCACGCAAGCGCCGCTGGGTCGTCTCGGGCTATGTGAGTCATCTTGCTCCTCGTTCGCTGAGAATGAAAGCGACGCCGGAACTCGTTATGTGAGCGTTGCATGGGACCGAACGGCTTTGAGCCGTGGTCGGAAATACAGCTACATCAAAGGTTAACCAAGCGAAACCAATATTGAACCGGACTAAGCCAAGCTTTTGCTTTCCATATCCAAGGTAAGCTGAGCTAAGCCGCAGCCATTTTTTTTTCTAAAAGAGCATCTATTTAGGACACTCTATCCGAGAGGGAGGAGCTGTAGGACACGGGCTGAGCTGTGTCATTAGCAAGTAATATTTCCTCTCCTTTCATTTAGCATGCACGAATTAAACTCTAAGCCGGGAAAGAGCGAAAACTTAAAATGTCAACAAAATAGACGGAAATTACGCGAAAAAGCGAAAGGACGGATGCTTGCTCTAGCTGTAAGTTATACAGACCGCGTAACACTTTTTCATTTTTTTTCAAAAACTAAAATGCTTGCAGAGCGTATTTTAGATATGCATGTAGTGTTGTAATTAGGTGGCCACAAAACAACACCGGCAAATATTATTGTTGTATGCCCATAAGATAACTCACAATTCGCTCAAAAGATCTCCTTTTGCTCTGTTTAGGCGTTATATGTACACGCGAGTGATGTCACTCCTATTGGCCGTATTCCTTTGAGTTGCAACAAAAAGGAATCCCATAGGCACCTAAAAGTAAAATCCAGAAAAGTAAGGAACTAACTGGGAAACGTATTGCGACAATCGAGTGACCCAGTCCTGGCTTGTGGTAGCAATAAGAAGGCCATCGCTGTGCTTCCAGACACGAAGGAAAGAGTGAACGCTCCTGGCAGTGTTTCAGGATCTCCTTATTGAAAGCATTTTTTTTTCGCGACTAATAGAAGTAGTGTGTATTCCTTCCTGTGTTCCGGCCCCCTATGGGTAATATTCATTGAAACGTTTAGCTGTCACTTTCTTGCCTTGACAAACCGGAAACGGCCATGACATGGCGCGGCTCGTGCCACCGCGCCCTCAGCTTGCAGAAAAAAAAAACACCAACGCGCGTCGTCTGCCTTGTTTAAACCCGTTTCTCAGCGGTGGCGTCAACAGATATGTTATTAATCGCACTCACATTGGAGTCGGGGAGTTACTTCGCGCTCGGTTGGGGGCAGTTTGGAACATTAAACACTTCGTGTATTTAGCACGGACCGCCATCTCACCGCCATCTGGCGGAGCCAGACATAACCAGCGCAGGCGCACATACATGGTTGCCCGCATGTGTGCCACGCCAGTGAATGCATCCTATTCTTTTTCCTTCTTGTTGTCTTGTGTCCAAAAGAACAATGCTTCACTACGGCAACCAACATTGGTGCTCTGATAAAAGTATTACTTGCACAATATCACTATAAAATGGGTGAGCAAACTGACCTGTGGTTGCGCGTCATCTGGAAACTGTACACTACGGCGCGGATCGTTTCACTCAATGTGTCTGTTGGGACCCCACCTCCATCGACGGGGTTCACAGGAAAAGGGCCTATTTGCCAGTCGTAATGTCTTGAGCGCATGTCAGGGGTCTTCTCGATCGTAGCCACCTCTAAGAGAAATTAATCTGCGGTTTTCGGTGGGCTCCGCACAAGGCCAGCTAAAAGTTCCTGCTTAACTCCGTGCATCAGAAACCGCGGTTTCTTCTGTTCACTCATCTCCGGATCAGGACGGCGAAATAATCTCTTCATATCCGAAATAAAAATGACTAACGCTTCGATGGGGTGTTGCGGGCGCGTTTGCAGCATAAGTTGGGCTCTTTCATTTCGCACGGCGGTCGGGAAGACGTTCAAGAACTGGCGCTGGAATAGGGCCCAGGTCATAATGGCGCTGTCGTGCCTCTCGAACCAAAATCCAGCCGAGTTTCAAGGTAGAAAAATACATGTCGGAGCGTTTATTCATCGTCCAATTTAAACTCCGGACTCACTCCACCTTCTCCAAATGCTCTTTCGAGTATTCACCAGGGGATCCCCGGAATGATGACCGCTCCCAGGGCTGCTGGAGAACGACGGGAAAAGTTTGCTTCGCTGACCATGGTGCCGGAAACGACTTCTTGTTTCGTTACTTTCTGAGGCCGTAGTCCGAACTCTGGTTGAAGGCCTTGCTATTGGCGGCAGGTACGAGTTGGGCTAGCTTGCTGACCTGAATGGAGTTTAGGGTGCATGTACCGAGCCCCTCCACCAGATATCACGCAGGGAAGAATGAAGCGATGTTTTTGTAGAAATGGACGTTTATTGGAGACAACTTGCGGTCCCCGATGAACTTGAAAAACACAGGCGGCGAAGAAGCATTAACAAAGTCACGTGCACAGATAACCATCGCCGAATCGAATGCCGTGGCATTTGCTTCTAGGGATTTAACTATTGTGGTCCATTCCTATAAACATGAGATTAGGTAGAGAAGACTGTTGAAAATACCAGAACAGGCCACGAAAGCGACCGCAAAGCTTCAGAGTTTCCTTATCAACTTTGCCGTTGCCGCATGCGGAAGAAGGATACGCGAGCATTGCATGGAACACAAGAACAGTTGCTGAGCGTGGCCACGTGCTAGTAACAATCATAAATAAAGAAATATAAACGCATGCTCCGCAGCAATATACAACCAACTGACAGGTTACTGTTACTGCAGTCTCCGAAAAGATAGTACAATCCAATAAAACAGATTCGCAATTTGTTTTTCATTCACTCATTCATTCATTCATTCATGTTTATTTGTACGTGCCACCAACAGCGCGTGGCCTGAGACGGTGGTGCACAAAATAAAAAAAAGGAGAAAACCATCAAAATAGAAGAAACCTAAATACCATTACATGAGACACTATAACTTCGCAAGAGCTAATTTAAATGCCGACCTATTATTGCTGAAATATTAAGAGCGTTTGACCTGACACCATTATACAAATTAAACAGTCTTTGCATAGAAGAACAAACTTTGTTCCAAACTCAATGAATTCTATAAATGGCTTATAAGGTGCCCGCAAGTGTATTGACGACGTCAAACACTCGCACTCAGTCCCATGATGCAAACATATAAACCGAAATATAAAATCAGCATCCTTTCTTCTCTTGTACAATGTAACCAAGTGCAAGTTATCCAAAATGTTATTATACTGGTAATACACTCTTCGATTAAAATGCCTATCATAAACAATTCTAACAAAACATCGTTGAACATCTTCAATTTTCGCAGCCTGCCTTGCATACAAGTTGTTCCTTAAGAAAGACCCAAAATGAAGTTTCGGAATGACTAAGGATCAAAACAAACATTTTAAGCACAAGTCGTTATGGAAAGGACGCGTGATGCCGGATATTACTCTTAACTATGTCTTTTTAACAACCATTTCAATGTGCACATGAAAACGTAGCGCTGAATTGACAAAAAATTCCTAGCTCACGGCACCCATAAACCCTTCTCAGGATGCATTGATCTAACGTGTATTCGTATAACACACTTGTGCATTTCCTGGTTAGACTCATTACATGTGTTTTGGTAGGATTTATTACTAACTTGTTAACAAGGCACCAATTACTTGCACTGAGAATGTCGCACCGTAAAAGGGCACAGTCATCACGAGCGCCAACTTTTCGAATCAGCTTGATGTCATTCGCGTAGAGAAGCATTTGGCTATTGCATACTGACACAAGAGAGGTCGTTAATACAAACATTGAACATTAGTAGACCCAAAATAGATCAATGGGGGAGTTTAGACAAAACGCCATCTACGCGTACAAAGTTTGGTCGGCTCTTCATTAGATGCGACGCTGAGAGCATCTCTTGTCGGCGGACCTGTCCTTCCTGCGTGCGTCCGTTGTTGTCCGCAGCATTTCCAATCTCCCCCTCTCCTCTCCGGTAGCGAACACTCTCTCGCGGGGGGCATTGGATTGGATTCGATTGGCTTGGCTTGGCTTGGATTGACTTGGCTTGGCTTGGCTGGGCTTGGCTTGGCTTGGCTTGACTTGGATTGGATTGGATTTGGATTGGCTTGGATTAAAGTGGATTGTGTTGGATTGTGTTGCGCCATAGCCGCGGCAGACGCCCTGGCGCCGGCGTGTGCCCAGGTGAGAGCGAACACACTCTCTCAACAACTGCGGGAGTGCGGCCCAGCGCCCTCTCATTCCGCCGGTGGGCGGTGCTGCGCATGTGAAATACTCGCTCTCTCCGCGGTCTCATCTCCTTCGGGCGCGCTGGGCATATAACCGGTGTGCCGCTCTCCGGCGGCCTTTCGGTCGACGGTTGCTCTCCGCTTGCGCTTGAACCCCCCTCAGCGTCGCATCATACCAGGGTTCCCGCGAGAGGAGGTGGGCGTAATTTTTTAGTCGCTAATGAACATGCCACGTTTGCTGCCTACACCACATCGTAGCAGCTTTTGATTGAGATGATTATGATCCACCAGTATATATATATATATATATATATATATATATATAAGACAGACAGTAAAGAAAACCTCCGAAAGCAATAGGGAGGCTGTGGTGGGTCATACAAACAGCTGAAGAATTTTTTGAGTCAGAATGAAAGGGGTGAAAAAATGCCCGCCGGGTGGGATCCGAACCAACAATCTCCAGAATACCGGTCTGGTGCGATAACCACTACGCTACCGGCGGGGCTCTTTCCCCAGCACTTTCTCAGGGTATTTATGTTAAGGTATTTTTGTTTCCTGCACTTGGGGGTGGTAGCCAGCGACACTCGGACTACTCGGGGTAAAGGGGACCTTCTTTTTAACCCCCGGGCCGTGACTCGAGTGTCTACGACATGTCGAGAACGGTCGACCAACGTTGAACCCTCTTAAGCTCCCTTTGGCACCACGACTGCCAGAACAGAGGCCATCGCTAAGCATGTAGCGAATCAGAAATTGGGAAATGAGGGGCTCGGTGAAATAAGACAGAAAACAAGGGTTGGCAGTCAAGAAAACCTCGGAAAGCAAAGGGGAGGCTGTGGTGGGTCATAAAAACAGATGAAGTATTTTTTGAGTCAGAAAGAAAGTGATGAAAAAATGCCTGCCGGGTGGGATCCGAACCCACGACCTCCAGAATACCGGTCTAGTGCGATAACCACTACGCTACCGGCGGGGCTGTTTCCCCAGCACTTTCTCGGGTATTTATGTTAAGGTATTTGTGTTTCCTGCACTTGGGGGTGGTAGCCAGCGACACTCGGACTATTCGAGGTAAAGGGGACCTTCTTTTTAACCCCCGGGCTGTGACTCGAGTGTCTACGACATGTCGAGAGTGGTCGACCAACGTTGAACCCTCTTAAGCTCCCTTTGGCACCACGACTGCCAGAACAGAGGCCCTCGCTAAGCATGTAGCGAATCAGAAATTGGGGAATGAGGGGCTCGGTGAAATAAGACAGAAAACAAGGGTTGGCAGTGAAGAAAACCTCGGAAAGCAAAGGGGAGGCTGTGGTGGGTCATAAAAACAGATGAAGTATTTTTTGAGTCAGAAAGAAAGTGATGAAAAAATGCCTGCCGGGTGGGATCCGAACCCACGACCTCCAGAATACCGGTCTGGTGCGATAACCACTACGCTACCGGCGGGGCAGTTTCCCCAGCACTTTCTCGGGTATTCATGTTAAGGTATTTGTGTTTCCTGCACTTGGGGGTGGTAGCCAGCGCCACTCAGACTATATAGACTATATATATATATATATATATATATATATATATATATATATATATATATATATATATATATATATATATATATATATATATACATATTTATATATGTCTAGGTAAAAGATATGGAACAACTTTGCGGTTCATCGCGGGATTGTCCCTGAGGAAGGAAGTTCCACGAAACTGTTGGACTAATTTATAATAAACAAGTTAACCGCAAAGTTGTTCTTATCCTTTACCTGAACGTTTCTTCTGGCCCGTTGCAAAACTCATATATATATATATATATATATATATATATATATATATATAGAGAGAGAGAGAGAGAGAGAGAGAGAGTAAGAAATGCCGGCAGTCTACAGTAGACTCTCGATGAATGTATCTTCAAGGGACCGGAAAAATTAGTTCCGTTTACTGAGAGAGATGTTCTAAGGTGCAAATTTATGTGCGTACACACTTCTAAGGGCATTTCATGGAACTCTAACCACTAGAAAGTGACTGTAGCTGATAGTTTTCAGAAAGCAAGAAAAAAGAAGAAGCGTAGCCACAGCATTCACAGAGTTGATTTGGCAACAATGAGTCGCTGTGCACTACAAAATGTGTCAATTATTTTTGTTTGAGTCCTTGCAACTGCATCTTCACGGAGGCTAGAGGCCTCAACTTCGCGAGTGCTTACGAGCCACCGAATTTAGAAGACGGCAAAGTGCTAATGAAGGACGAATAGCACAATGATGACACGAACGAGGCGACAGGAGGTGAGCCCCGTAAGTGGTTACAGCCTCGGCATCTAGAATCGAGACCGAACGACTGGAACAAGAACTGCTATGTTGCATTGGTTGCGCTAACACGGCTCACCACTTACGAGACGAGGCTTACGAGGCCAACAAGGATAAAAAAGCATGGAGGAAGAAAAAAAAACAAGAAAGAAACAGCCGGAACCGTAAAAAGCTGCTTCTCATGCCAGTGGATTTCACAAGAAGCTCCATTTCTGGTTCCGTTTACACGGTGATGCGGAAATTTTAGTTCCGACTACCGAGAGTTTGCTTACGTTATCTGAATACAAAACCAACCAACTTCCAGGCAACTTTTCTATTTACGCGGCAATTCCGTTTAAGCGATTTCCGTTTATCGAGATTCTACTGTATATATATAGACAGAAATTAGACAGAAATAAGAACCGAGGTAGTCCGAGTGGCGCTGGCTACCACCCCCAAGCACAGGAAACAAAATTACGTTAACATAAATACCCCAGAAAGTAGAGGGGAAAATCGCCCCGCCGGTAGCGTACTGGTTATCGCACCAGACCGGTATTCTGCAGGTAGTGGATTCGGATCCCACCTGGCGGGCATTTTTTCTCCACTTTCTTTCTTTCCAAATTCTTTATCAGTTTCATTGACCTACCACATCCTCCCCTTTGCTTTCCGAGGTTTTCTTGACTGCCAACACTTATTTCTGTCTAATTTTCAACGAGCCCCTCATTTTCCCATTCTGATTCGCTACATGCATAGCGAGGGCCTCTGTTCTGGCAGTCTTGGTGCCATAGGAAGTTTAAGAGGGTTCAACGCTGGTCGACCACTCTTGACATGTCGTAGACACTCGAGTCACGGCCCGGGGGTTAAAAAAAAATTGGGCCCATCTCCCCACGAGGGGGGACTCGAGTAAATGCGTCGCGGAGGGGGTGGTGTATTGCGTTAACGTTAGTGTTTGGGGGGTGGTGGTGGGGTGGTAGTAAATGTGTTAACTATTATTGCTTGTACCATTAATTATTATTATTTCTTTCATATATTAATTATTACTTTCGTTATTTTGCGACTCGAGTCCCCCCTCGTGGAGAGATGGGCCCAATTTTTCTTTTTTTTTGTGACGCAAGAAGTGAAGGCAAGGAGTAGGTTGTTGTAAGTCGTTATTTATTTATTTGTTGCTGTTGTCGTTGTATTGGACGCTGAGAACGACGGCTTCGTGGTCGCTAAAGTGTACTGTTAAGGGGTCTTTAAGCAGTGGTCGTGCGTTGCAGCAACTGGTGAAGACGAGATCGATGCAACTGCGGCCGTGTATCAGCAGCTCCTTGACGTAGTTTGAATGAGTCAAGGATATAAGGCGCGTTCGTACCCTTTGATTCTGTGTCGCTTTTGTGGCGCAGTGGGAAGAGCACCATGTACCTCGCGTTCCGCCCACAGGGTCGTGGGATCGAAACCAGGCGCCGATAACTGTTATTTTTTTTTATATAGTGTAGGGGGAGGGGTGCGGACCTGTTGTTGAGAGCGAGGAGGGTAGCGTGATGCGGGAGAGGAGGAGTGGGGGAGAGGGCGCACCTGCGCGCTGAGCTGTTGCGGACGGACGGCGGACGCTACATGTGAGTTAAAGAAATGCTCTCCATTTAAAGGAGCCATGAAGAGAAAACAAAAGTTTGTTTTATTCGAAAGATTAGGTGTTTCATAGTACCCCAAGCGCTTTCCCGGAAGCAAATGATGCTTTATTCACTGATAAATAAGACAATTTAAGCCAAAATTTTAAATCTCCCGCTAAAATTGAACATTCCGTGACGTGTACAATGGCGTCATAGAGCCGGTCCATCAAACAGATACTTAGTATGTCGACTCCATATAGCACCCACACGCGGGAGTCGATCGAGACGGCGGCCATTTTAAAAATACTAGTAAAACCTAGTGCACCCGCAGCCCTAGTCATGGAATCGCCTGATCCGGAGAACAAAACTCTCGCCGAGGAGCTCGGGCTTGCATTTAACAACCTCACACCACAATAACGCTCAATGCTTCTAAGTGCACGAGCGGCAAGAGTTGTGGGATACGCGGTGGACGGGAAAGCGACCATTCCGCGATAGCCACAACAGACGAAAGCCCAGCCGTCGGCACCGCTGCCTCGTCAGCCCCGTCGCGACGGACGAATATAGACTGGTACGTATGTGCCGTATTTTGATTACGGTTAATAATAGTTCAATTTCAGTAGCAGTATCACTTATGCCAGTTGGCCGGTGTCGTGTATGGAAAGCCGTTCGCGCGAGCTCTCTGCTTCGACCAGAAAGATACGAGCGTCAATGCGCGGTGTTTACGGCATTTTTTTCCCCAAGGTCAGAGCGATTTGACGAAGTCGGCAACGAGCGCCAGCATGTTCCAGGAGTGAGCTAACGTAAGGGTCCCTGCCGTAACTGAACGAACTGAAGTTTTCAGTGGTTGTAAACTGGAAACGAGCTCGTAACGACAGCAGCAAACCAACACCATTCGAAACTTACGCGACGACTGGCACTATCTCGTCGCTTCTTGCTGTTCCTTACTCCCCTCGTTTCTATTTTTACCTTTGCTGGTTGGCGATATGACGGCCAACCTCCTGTGAAGGGATTACGATACGAAGCAAGGTCGCGGCTGTGCGTGCTGGAACGGTTCGTTGGCCCCGAAGAGCCTCGAACCCGAAAATTCGTCTGCGCGACGGCGAGATGTCGAGCTCGGCCGGCGCGCTAGTTTCGTACGCATTGGCGCACACGCTTGCGAGTTCGTTCGGACCTTCAACCGTTTACTCCACCGTTCTTTGTCATAAAAAGAATGTGCAGTATGTTTCACGGGCATTTAGCTCGCTATGCAAGCTGTAAGCCCTGCCTAACATGCGTTTGCTTTTGCCGGCCTCCGCCAATCGCAGAGCTTAGCCCATGTGACGGCATAGGTTCTGTTGCGGGAAATGAGCTGGTGGGTCGCATGACCATTCCCGTTTTTCCTAATTATGTAGCTTATTTGAGCGAAGTTTGCGTTATAAGTGGTGTCGTTATGGTTCTAACGAGGCAATCTTTCGAATGAACCAAACTTGTGTTTTCTCTTCATGGCTCCTTTAAAAGAAGGTCCCCTTCAACCCGAGTAGTCCGAGTGGCGCTGGCTACCACCCCCAAGCACAGGAAACAAAATTATGTTAACATAAATACCCCAGAAAGTGGAGGGGAAAATCGCCCCGCCGGTAGCGTAGTGGTTATCGCAACAGACCGGTATTCTGGAGGTCGAGGGTTCGGATCCCACGTGGCGGGCATTTTTTCTCCACTTTCTTTTTTTCTTTCCAAATTCTTTATCTGTTTCATTTACCTACCACATCATCCCCTTTGCTTTCCGAGGTTTTCTTGACTGCCAACTCTTATTTCTGTCTTATTTTCAACGAGCCCATCATTTTCCCATTGTGATTCGCTAGATATATATATATATATATATATATATATATATATATATATATATATATAAATATATATATATATATATATATATATATATATATATATATATATATATATATATACATATATATATATATATATATATATATATATATATATATATATATATATATATATATATATATATATATATATATATATATATATATATATATATATATATATATATATATATATATATATATATATATATATACAGCGGCTCTCCAAAGACTCCTAGCCTATCTTTCATACTATTCAGTTTTATTGGTTTATTGGAAGGCAACTAATATAGATTTTTGTCTTCATCTGCTACCGAGGTTTGACTGAGATCCATAATCGAAACGGGTTTGTGAAATCACAGAAGAATGTGCAACCTATAAAAAGACTGGTTGCTGAGGCTTCTTGCATTGAAGTGAATGATGGAACGGCTTTCGGCGGATATGAGTGAACTCAACTGAGCTGGTAAAGTAGAAGATGGAGTAGTAGGCATGGCCATGGTGATGACGTATTATGAAAGGAGAGGTACACCAATTTGTATTACATAGGTGGGCCTGATGCTAGATGCGCAGACCTTGCTGTCATTCACTCAAGGAAGGAGCGAGGTAACAAACAGTAGAAAACAATGAACTCGGATAGCAATGAATAAGAGCGGTTTCGAAGCTCATGGAATTGCCTTCGTCGTTAAGCGTTGAAGATTGCGTTGGTAACGGCGACGATGGTACTGTTTATTGTCGCTAAAACCTCATCAGCGTTGACGGCTTGAAATTTAATTTGCAGCAATAGCCTTGTTCTGGAGATTACTATTCTGGCGCGAACAGTGGCCGCACTATGCGCAACTCAGGTTTCCAAAACACGCCCAGGTCCTGTTACAGATGCGCATCATTTTCGCGGCAAAAACTTTGTTCCGCGTCGCGCTCACAAGCACCGCAGTTTCATTCACGCTTGAATTCCCTTGTGTAACTCGAACCAAATTAAAAAATAAAAGTCCAATGCACGCTTAAACATTTCCTGCTTCAGAATAGGTGGTAACAAGCACACGAAACGTAGACTTTTGTTACAAAGCAACCTATGTCGAAAGCACCGAGAGCGCGTAAGCGAAGTGAAAGGCGACGCTTGACACTGATTGAGCTCTTGGTCAGAGTTGAAAAGTTGTTTTTTGGGTCCTGCACTCAATAGCGTCGCGGGTGATTCCGCATTGGCATGTGTGCGGGAGCCGTCGAAGGCTCCGGTTACTATGACGCGCTAGAAATCGTTGGATTTCGCTTTGCTGTGGCTTGACAGCGGAAACGGAGCTGCAGATCCCTCAGAAAGCACGCATGAATGCATCTTTTGTGTGAACGCTTGCACTGGTGTACACAGGTTACGTCAATATGCAGTAGCACAGAAAGGGCGCGAAAAGAGGGAACAGTTCTTTTGGGCTTCGCCGGTATTATAGTGAACTGTTGACGTCAAGATGCCGATACAAGGAGACAATAGATCCGCTAGGTAGTGTGAGCGATCTGCATAAAATTTTATCTTCGAGAAAAAAACTGTCAAAATCCTCTTCTACCATGGCATACCCTGGAGAAACAATGTCTAACAAAAAGGATTTCCAACCTAATTTTGAATTGAAGCATTGGGGAAAATCACAGCGTAGTCTTGTTGAGGCGATAGACAGTTGTCTCTGACAAATCGTCAAATCATACGAAGCCTCGCTCCATTTGTCGTAACTATTTTGAGATTCAGCACACAAATTATAGCTGGAATATAAAACTGAATGACTGTGATACACAAAAGAAAATGTATTTTGGAGATTATCGGAGGGGGTGAAGAAAAACGTGTTCATCTCATGACGGCGGACGGTCGCGTTACTGCGGAACGTCGCGATATGTATTTATTTATTTATTATACCTTACAGGCCGATTGAAGACCATTGAGTAAGGGGGGTTACATTTATTTAAGAGCATTCTAAATAGTGGGGGAAAAGAAGAAAAGACAAGTACACAATATAAAGTTTGGGTAATTAGTTTACAGACGAAAATGAAACACGTCATACACGTTTCTAATAAGCAATTATTACAAACGCGCGGGGATTTTGTGGAGTCTAAAGCGTCAGAAAACACTCAAATACAAAGAGAAAATATCCATGAAGCGTAACAACATTATTCTGGCAATTCATCATTACGCCATTACTAAAAAAATATCGGTGCAGAATTTCGGTAAAGCTATCTTGACTAAGTATGAATGCAATTCGGTTAGGAAGATCATTCCAGTGCATGATTTCTCGAGGCAATGCCGATGAATCGGAAGCAAGCATGTTGCCAAAAATGCGCGTGAAACTATGACGATTATGAAAGCACCGTGACGTACGTACTGGAGCGTTAAGAGGCAGCGGGTAGGTCTGATGCAACTATGTATATATGGAAAAGGCATAATAGCGCGATAGTGCGGCGGCTATCTAACGGCTGAAGTAAAAACTCTTGTTTGATTTGGGTAACGCTAAGATGACGTTCATACTTGCGTGTAAGAACTGTTACATCTCTGTTTTGAATAGATTCCAGCTAGACGATTAGGTAGTTTTGGTGAGGGGACCAGATTGCTGACGCGAATTGTAGCTGTGGGCGAATAAAGGTTAGATACGCATGTTTACGGACAAGGGCTGGTACGCATCGTAAATTTCGTCCCAGATAAACGAGTGATTTATAAGCCTTTGCGCAGATGGCGCAAATGTGGGTACTCCATGAGAGATTAGGTGTTAGATGAACACCCAGATACTTATAGGAAGCGGGTTGCGAAACGGTACTGTGGTTGATGGAATAAAGAAATTCTGAATGATCGTGTAGCCGACTAAAAGAGATTACTCTTGCATTTACTCAAATTAAGTGACATTTGCCATGTGTTACACCAATTGTAGATTAGTATAAGTCATTTTGTTAGGAAAGGTGGTCCTTAAGGCTATTAACAGTACGATATATAATACAATCGTCGGCAAAGAGTCGTATCCGTGACGAAATGTTCAGGGGCAGGTCATTTATGTAAATCAGGAACAGTAATGGGCCCAGGACGCTGCCCTGCGGCACTCGTAAAAGTAACATCAACAAGGTGTGAATAAAAGGTGTCGACCACGGTAAATTGTTGGCGCATAGACAGAAAGTTCCGAATCCATGATAAAGTTAAAGAATCCAAGCAAAGGGCTGATAATTTTGCAATGAAGCGGGAATAAGCAACACGGTCGAACGCTTTTGAAAAATCTAGGAACATGCAGTCTGTTTGTTGGTTAGCATTCGCGTTAGAGTGGAGTTCAGTTGTAAATTCCAACAGTTGTGCATCACATGACAGGCCTTTTCTGAAACAATGCTGATGGACGAAAAAAAAAGTTGCTGGATTCGATGGGATTATACACGTTAGATGCAATAATGTGCTACAGTAATTTACAGCATATGCAGGTTCAAGAAATCGGGCGATAATTTTTGGGTGTGTGTTTGTTATTGGAATTGAAAATGGGAACAACCTTGGCGATTTTCCAGTCGTCCGGTAACTGACCTGATTACAATGATTTACTGAAAACATGGAACAGAATTTGACTAGAGATGTACACAGTGTTCTTTATTATTTTTGAGTTGTTGTTATCGACACCATATGAAGTGGAGACTTTAAGACTGCTGATCAGTGAAGCGATGCCTTCAGGAGTAATATTAATTGGTTACATATATCTGTAATCGGATTCGTAAACCACGGGGTATGGTGGAATGATCTTCCTGAGGAAATACCGACGAGAAAAAATGATTGAATGCATGCGTACACGCATGGTGCTCAAGGGGAATACCGTTGTCACCATGTAATAGAATGGTATTATCAGACCGATTGTTTGAAATTGTCTTCCAAAACTTTCTGGGGTTGTTTTTTATCAGTACAGGTAAATCCTCAGAAAAGCATTTTTGGTTGGCACTGTGCACTCCAGAGTTAAATGTTCTCAGACATTCCTTATACTTCGCCCATGATGACGCACTGGAAGTAGATTTAGCACTTTGATACAATCGTTTCTTTTTGTTTCGCATGTTTATGAGTTTTCCACTGAACCACAGAATAGATTTGTCATTTTGAATTGTGATTAAAGGCACGTGTTTGTCGACCAGTTCGGCTATCTTGTTCTTGAAGAACATCCAGCTGTCACTTACAGATCGGGAACTCAATGAGGGTAGGAAGGGTTCAAGGAAGAATTCTTCCAATTCTGCCTTCATTTCCCTGTAATTACCTTTATTATAATCGCGTATTTTTTATATGATGACACCGGAAAATTTTAAAGGATTGTGAAATGTAAACTGAATGAGCTTATGATCGCTGAAACCATCGATGTATGATACGGATCCTGTGCTTTCCTGTGCAGTGGTTAATACAAGATCTAAGATGTTAGACCCTCGAGTGTGTTCGTTTATAACTCGAACAAGACTGAAGTCTAGGGTTAAGTTAATGAAGTCGGTTGAAGTGATACAGAGGCCTGAGAGAGCGACCAATCAATGAGAAGGAAATTAGAGTCCCCGAAAAGGTAGACACATCAGCAGGGCATTGTTTGAAGGCACAAGATATGCTTTCACGCAGTTCCTTCACGAAAGATGGATCGGAGTCAGGTGGGCGGTAGCAGGCGCCTATTAAGGCCTTGACGGATGCCGCCACGCATACAGCCCAAGTTATTTCAATCGAAGTATTCGTTTCAATGGAAAACGACGATATGCCGTTTCTAACTGCGAGCAGAACACGAACACCCCTCCTGTGTGTTCTATGGGATCTATAAACGCTGTAGTACCTCTTTTCGTTAAAAAGTTCGCTATCACTGATGTCCGAGTGTAACCAAGTCTCAGTTAGAACCAAGATGTCGCTATTACTGTCGTCCAAGTAAGAACATAACCGGTCGCATTTAGGAAGTAAGAATCGACTGTTAGTGTACCTAACCGATAACGACGGCAATGCTTTAGTTGAGTGGTTCTTTCTCCGCAAAGGCTGGACGCCTGTCCTTAGCTATATGTTCGAAGCGATAACAGTATCACTTATGGGGTCATATGCGTAGTTTTTATTGTCCATGCGCATTCTATCCACCGATAGCTTAAATGTTTTATTTTCGTTTCTGGCGAAAGCTATTAGTTTTTTTGTGGCTTCTCGGGTTGAGAAGGCGAAATCTTCGCCGAACGAAAAAGTCGACCCCTTAAGCCTGTGCGCCGAACCTAGAATGGTTTGTTTGTCCTTGAAGAAGCAGAACTTCGCAAATATGGGTCGGCATTTATCGGGCGTAAACGTTCCCAACCTATGCACGCGATCAAACTTAAGGTTGTCGGCGGTAACTTCAAGCTTATCTCGGCAGGTATTGACTATTTTCTGCTCAGAGCAAGGCCAGTCTTCTTTAGGGTCATTCTCAATACCATAAAACAAGTTAAACCTCCGAGCCCTGTTCTCCGAATCAACACACCTTGCCGTGATAGTCGTTAATCTGTCGTTTAAGCTGCTTAAAGTGTCGCTGGGTGTAGAAGAGTTCATGGTGCATTGCGACGCAACTTTAGTTGCCAGTGTTCCTAGCCGTTCGGCTAGGCGCTTGAATTCGCTGTCAATCGCGTCTTGCCTCTCCTTCAGACCTTTTAGTTCAGTTAAAATAGCACCCGGCCCTGCTTCAAGCTTGCCCATACTTTCAAGGATAGAATCAACTGTTTCGGACATCTTAGTTTCATCAACGGGACCGGGGTTTAGTTCCACGTCCACAGAGAGCAAAAGTAGGAATTGGGCTATACGGCACCAAACCGCGATAGCAGGTACAACACTTGTTTTACATCCTCGTACACCACTCCAGGGCACGACACCGCTATTAGGCAATAATTGTTGCTAATAACGACACGGAGACTCTCGAGAGAAACACACTTTTTGCCTCGGCAAGAAGGGTGCTACAACGGAGAATAGAAATACAAGGAGAGTAGCACTACGACTGAAGGTGCATTGTGGCGGAACGTCGTGATATGACGGCGGGAGACTGCTTCAATACGGCTTAGGATGCATTACGGCGGACAGCTTCAGAGCGGCTGAATAGCGCCGCAGTATAAAACGTACACAATTCCTGGCCACTTGCAATGATAGGCTGTAGCAGCCCAGGGCAAGAGCAATTAAGAGGACAAGTATCTACGTTTGACCTTTACACGTGACAAAATGACTCCTTGATATATTTGTACCCGAAGGGTTGCTTTATTGCTTGGGCTGACATGAAATTCTTGCAAGGAAGTTGACAACCCCTCGAGGGAGACCCGGTAAATTTGCCATCTCGATTACACAACTCAGTTTCTCCATTGTTAATCGGATGTTTCTCAAAAGTCATAAGTCGGATTACTTATCAAGGCGATTCTAAAGCAAGAAAAGAACCTTGAGGCAGCTGTTCGGCACCACGTCGCAAAAAAATTGCGTCAGCGGCGGCGTTGACCGCGAGCGAAAAATCGGCGTGCGCAAAACACTCGGCCTCGCCATCTCGCAGCTCCCTTTGAAACACACTGGATGTTAGCTGCCCAACAATTGACGTGTCAGCAGGAAGAAAGATTTCCCGCAAGGCCTATAGGGCCCGAAAACATTTGCGCGTTCTCGCTTCAAGGCAAAGCTTAGGCGTTATCTAAATTTTCTAAAAACGTTCCAAAATAAATTTCTAAAATTTTCTAAAAATATAAGACTCCAAAAACTGGGATTGGAGGAGTACTTGCACATGGTCGAGGACCCTCCAAATTTCGCGAGATGCGCTAGTTCGAAAAGTCTCATATCCGGCCGTTGCGTCTGCAATAGTGCGCCAGCGTGCCTTTGGAAAATGAAGGGCAACAGTGGATGCCAATAGGAGATCGGCAGGATTTTAAGTATCCTGAAACTTAAAGATAGAACGGAGAGTTTCTGTTAACCTCCGACGTGTTTGCATTCTGCTGATATTTAAAAAGGCGTTTATTTCTCTGAGTTCAGTAATTCTGAAATCTGTAATTCTCGGAGTTCAGTAATGCGCGTATTGTAGCAAGGAATTCCCTAAGCTATCGTCAAAATATATTCACTTTGAACTAGAATACACGACATTTTCTGGTAAAAATTGATTTGATTGATTGTAGGGTTTAACGCGCCGATGCAACGTAGGCGATGAGGTGCGCCATAGTGGAGGGCTCCGGATTAATTTTGACTACCTGGGGATCTTTAACGTGCGCCGAAATCTCGTACACACGGCATTTCTGCTTTTGGGCTCCATCAGATAAACGGCCGCCGCGGCCTGAATTCGAACCCGCAACCTCGTGCTCATCAGCGCATCGCCTTAGCCACTCAGCCACTGCGGCGGGGTTTTTCTTTGGTAAAAATAACCATCAGTCTGTGAAATGTTACAAATTGTTGCATGTTTGAAATGCCATTTGCTAACAATTTGGGAAGAATGTTCATTTTGCTGTTGGATAATAGTGCGGTAATGATTTGAGGTGTTTGGTTTCAAGTGGTTTGGTTTGAAAGGAGGCAAATTAACGAAAAGTCTTTTCCTACCGCAGTAACCCAGTGGCGAGGGAGTTAAGGTACTAGGTCGGGAGTTTAATTTTCTGTGGCCGTGAGCGTTTTTCTAAAGGTAGGCAAAAAATAAAATAATTGTGTCTATGGGACTCGCCGCATCATGTAGAAAATTCATTACCTGTTCACCATCTTGGTTAAATTTATATGGAGGTAGAATTACTCAAATTATTATTATGCGATCGAACCCTGATTGGATACCCATCCCATCACTATGCCTCGCAGAATTCTCTTCTCCTTTATTGACACAATAACTTGCTTTCAACTTCCGCCAGCCTGTGTCCTAGTGCCTCCCTGTGCTTGCATCGGCCTTCATGGTCTTTGCTCGTACGTTCCTTGACCTGCTGCCCTACTTCTAAGCAGTCTAGCCGACAGCCGAGCACGGAACGCCGACACATGAATTCTTCCGCTTCCGCTCCACCATGGTCTTGAACCTCGTTTGGAATAGCTCATGTTATCGCAGTACCTTCTTTTCCCGCATGCGTACCTCCACAAACGACGTCATCCCACCATCAAAAGGACAGTAAAACACACATACAACTTCGTGCCATTTACTTCCACCCCTCATACGTTAATTACACACACACACAAAAACAAGAACCTTCAAACGGCTCCCTTATTTAATGTTCACCATGCCTATCGTTATCTAAAAAAAGGGAAAACTCAGGTAACTTATCGCTCCGAAGCGCAGTCTCTGCTCCGGTGATTTACGACGTCTGCTCTGACCACTGACAGTACAAACGAAGTCTACCCGATCTCTCTGCCGCCAAGCAGCCTCGCTCTATTTATTGTCAAGGGTAGCTTACGGCGAAAATATTAGTAGCGGCAGATACAATAAAGTTTGAAAAAAATGTAACGCCCATAATTTTACGGTCAATAATAAAATTAAGCCGATTACTCTATTTCCTCGTGGGTATGAATTTATCTGCGACATTACACGTCTCAACGGGAACTATGAAACTAATGCCACTGCGTGGCATCAACCACATCACGCCGTTCAAGAAATTTTCGCTGAGCTAGAAACAACGCCATTATTAAAATGTTAGCTAAACCTCGACTTGAAACCCAACTTGATGCCGTTAGCGCATCACAAGTAAGCAGAAATACGCATTTTAAGGTGATTGAAATTGTATGCAATAATGAACGAAACGACGGTATTTATATAAAAAACGCCACGTGAAGACTATTTTCCCTCATTTTTATTTAAGTGACACCGACTCTTTTAAGCTATATATATTTTCTTGACAGCTTAAAAATGAAAATTAAATCAAATGTTGATTTACTGAGATACTCCAAGTAAGCTGCATCTTCGTATATGAAGCAGATTCATATTCCGTATAACCATGCGCTAAACAACGGTCTTTGTTCTGATGAGACCCAGTGACGGCGTGTTCATCCGCACGTTCTTCGGCCGTAATGGGACTTTTGTCATGATGTGACTTAGGCAAACATTAATAAGAGGAAAGAAAGCTGAATCGTCAGGAGGAAGGGCTCTGGCAAGCTACTCTTCGCTCTCAAAGGGAGAGGGAACGCAAAGGCAGAGATATGTGGTATGGCTATGGCGGATGACTGCATGAACGTATATAGTGCCCACAGTTCCAGTGGATTTCAACGTAGAAATATTCGAAGGGCGTCAGATATTTTGCATGGTAAAAACCTGAAGCAGCAAGATATCATCTGTGCCCTTAAATATTGCAGGTCGGCGTTCTTCATCTGCAATTGAAGAATTTTAATGTGAAACCTTAGCACATAACCGCAAGAAGGGCGAAAGAATCTTCGATACTTGAACAACAAGCTTAGCGGCCTCTCCTTGCATTCTGAAAAACAATGAGCGCGTGGAGTTAAACTTTAAACTAAAGGCGATAGAAATACGGGCGAAGGAGGAACAATTACGACAGACCAGGCGCCTTGTCTGTCGTAATCGTTTCTTCATCTATGATTTTTGTGCCTTTTGTTTTAAAGTATACGAAACTAACTTGCACACATTACGCTGTTGCTAGTTGATTAAAGATACCCCGAATTTATTTATAAACATTGTGGGAGTAGTTGCGCAAATTGAAGTCTGGAGACTCTAGGCCATGTTTTGGCTACTTCGGGTGCTTTTACGCCCATTTATTCAGTAGAAAAATCAATTCAGAAGTGCTGTCCTCCTCTCTGCATCCTCCTTGGCGATGTCCTATGACGTTTCGTATGACGCTTGCTCCACAGACTGGCTTGACTGTGCGGGTCGCCGACCGTCCGAGAAAGTCACTTTGCCGGCCGCCGCGGGTCGTCGCTCATCGTTCGCTCACTTAAAAGTAAAGCACGGGAATACTTGTTCCCGGAATAATGTGGCTTTATTTTGTTGATTTGTTGTTTGTGTCAGGTCTGTGTCATGCTGTGTCACGTCAAAGTAGCTACGCTTCGCTGACTTGGCTTCCCTGGAGCTGTAAGCTGCATATGCATGTGCGATCAGTACCCTAGTAGAAAATTGAAGGCTAGTTAGAGGCGGAAGTAGAGTCAGTGAAGTTATTATAGATAATAAGGAATTAAAATAACCAATAGTATTACTGTAAAGCGTAATACCAAGGTAGGGGAAGCACTTTTTCCGCAGGGTGAACTGGCACAGCGGTCAGCAGCACGATCACACATTTACGATTGCTTCCCCCGTATAACTTCAATATGGGGAACGCAGTCACTAGAGATAATATATTCGTTGGGATTTGGAGGATGCTTACTCCACAAACGTTATTTAAGGAATACTCGAACACTCCTAGCAGCTGCTGGGAATGCTTAAACTTAAAAAGAAATAACAGTCTATACGATATATACTTCATATTTCGGCCCCATGACACGCTTGGGGTTACGGCCGAGCGGTCTAAAGCACTGGATGTAGGGCGTCGCAATGAGGAGGTTTGAATCCCCGGCCGGACTTCTGTCTTTTTTTTTCTTTTGAGGTCGATTTCTTTTTATAAGGTAATGTTTTCTATAGTGCATTCATCATTTTTTGCTGTAGCCTTCATTGTTGCACTAGCGAGTTGGGAGAGTGCGTGCACACTGACACCGATGGGCTGGCGAGCTGTCGTTGTTGTGGTGTTTCCATAAGCGCCGACAGTTTGCGGGCACAGTGCTGAATCAGCCGAATGTCGGGCTGGAGCGAACACGCCTCTTACGATGCCGGTATGAGCCAGGCAAGCTCCAAAGGTGGGGGCAAAGCGCCTTGCACTCACGACCGGCGTTATAGCTGGTCGTGCTCGCAGTTCAGCGCCTCCGATGACGCGGTAGGCGTTCAGCCACTGTGTATGCCTTGGCTAGAGAACGTACGATTCGAAGCGGTGCTGACAGACTTATATGGCCCATTCTACAGCCGACAACATGGCAGATGCGTGCTATAGCGATTCATGAAATATCGAGAATGATCAACCAATGATAACGTCGGATAGCAGGACTTGTGGCACGGAACCGAAACAGAAACTAGTTTGAAATCCAATGTTGGCATCGTCCAATCACATCGCAAGACGAATATTGTTGCGGCCACCGCAACTGTGTCATGGTGTTTTTCTTCTTTCAGGCTTTACAAATTTATTACTTCGTAATCGACCGGATAAACGATGAAGAGTGTATTTATTTGAGCCAGTTTATGCAATGCAAGCAAAAGAGAAGTATGACAAATTCACTTTAGTATCCGTTTGAATCCTTTAGTGTTTACCAAAATTTCTCCTCTTCAAGCCTTTCATCTGAGTTCACTTGTGATTTCGCGTAATCTGACGCAATTTTTGGAGCCGCCTTGATTAAAACCAACATCACTGAACACTACAACCAGCGTCTGATGAAACACGGCATGGCTGAGGGTGAAACATTTCTGGTATATACCCGAAATTAGATATTTTCTTTAGGGGAACGAGAGACACGGAGAAGGAGCTCTCCAAATTTTATTGGGAGAGCTCCTTGAATACTTTTATTATAAACTTGAATACTATTATTATAATAAAAAGCATGAAAGTACCATGACTGCAAATCTTTGAATAAAGCAAGTACTAACCCTCGGCAAGTAAAGTTAGTGTGCAGTTAGAATATATATTGTACAATGACCAGTGCTGAGTATATTCCAAAAATCGAAGCCCTTTCTTTAGAAAAAGATGGTTATGAGGCGAAGCTTTAGAATATATATTGTACAATGACCAGTGCTGAGTATATTCGAAAAAATCGAAGCCCTTTCTTTAGAGAAAGATGGTTATGAGGCGAAGCTTTAGAATGTATATTGTACAATGACCAGTGCTGAGTATATTCCTAAAAATCGAAGCCCTTTCTTTGGAGAAAGATGGTTATGAGGCGAAGCTTTAGAATATATATTGTACAATGACCAGTGCTGAGTATATTCCTAAAAATTGAAGCCCTTTCTTTGGAGAAAGATGGTTATGAGGCGAAGCTTTAGAATATATATTGTACAATGACCAGTGCTGAGTATATTCCTAAAAATCGAAGCCCTTTATTTAGAGAAAGATGGTTATGAGGCGAAGCTTTAGAATATATATTGTACAATGACCAGTGCTGAGTATATTCCTAAAAATCGAAGCCCTTTCTTTAGAAAAAGATGGTTATGAGGCGAAGCTTTAGAATATATATTGTACAATGACCAGTGCTGAGTATATTCCTAAAAATTCCGTCCGACCTTTTTGACCGTCTGACCTTTCCGTCCGACCTTTTTGACATAGTTAAAACTTAATGATAAAGGCACTGCGATAACTAAGGCAGCCAATGGAGTTCAGTAATTTCACCCTCTTGCACGAGAAAAGAATTTAGGCGCATTAACACAAAAAAGCCAAAATGTAAAGGAGATAAGAATTGCAATAAAAAGGCCTACACAAACAGGATCAATAAAGAAATCTTTCAAATTTCCTAAATGTGGTATTTTCAACCTAGGCTAGCAGTGACGTGCCAGGAAAAAAGAACAGCTTGGTGCAAGTTCTTAGCACAAAGTTTACTCTTTCTCCGAAAATTATGCTCTTTCTAGCATCAGCGGCATAGCGGACATCGCATCGGCTGCGATGCATACCAACTCGTTATGACCATCTTTATGGCTTTTTCTACGCAAGATTAGCCAGGAAGCTAAATGGATTTTATACGTTGTCGTTTTTATTCATATGGGACGGGCCAACTCCGTGGACAGGCCAAGCAACCAGGTCTCTTCATTCCCTTAATTGGTCATTATAACCTCGCAGCCGAGAGCTGGAACCATTGACCTCTAAGCAATGAGTTGGCATGCTCGACGATACAAGATCGCACGGGTGAAACAAAGGCAGTGGTGATAAGTCGTACAAGGCTTGAAGCGAACGTAAAAGGTTTGTTCGCCGACGCAAGGGATGTTTTTAGAGGAGCAACAGGGGAATACGCCAATCAGCAAAAGTGGTAACGCTGTGGGCGCCTTGTGTGTTGCACGCGGGAACACTGGGAAAACGTCCTTGTCCCCAATCGAACCCTCATAAAGGGATGGCCGAGCCCGCATCGGCAGCCACGTGACGATAGGGGAAAACAGTCAGAAATTCATTACCACTGGTGCGGTCATTCGTGTATACAACGTCCCATGTGTCTTGCGGGAGGCAGTTGGCAGCAATTTGCTGGGCACAGAAGTTATACACGAAAGCAAAGTCAAAGCCAAGACACCTGTAACGTTTCCTGAAGCTCATCATCCAATAAATGGAGTTGTGTTCACTGATGAGTGGCAAGAGCAGATAGTAAAGCATAGGCTAGCGTAGTCCAAAACTTGCTCGCTGCCTTTGCATTGTACTACGCGAGCTTCAAGTACACTTCTGACTTTGGTTTGGAGCACGGGATTAAAAAAGCGCAAAAGAACAGGACACGGAAAAAGCTTAAAAGGACGGGCACTGACTGAAGACTAAATTTTATTGATAGGAACAGCGAAATATATACGAAAAAACAAAAGCACAACCAAAATAAGAAAGGGAAACATAAAGGTTACAATAAGATTGCTAATCGGTGGTGCCACCCACCTGAGTCACGCCGGCCAAACGATTTATCTCGTTTGCATTTAGTGCAATTTATGGCAGGCTTACACAAGAGTTCCCCATTTTGTTGATTGTGAACGCCTCCGAAACTTCTCCTGTGCGTTTGTGCGGGTACCGGCTCACAATAGAGGCAGGGTCGGACCTAGGGAAGCAGCCATGTTTTCCGCAGTGAGTGGCAAGATTCTCCCCTGACCCGTCTTGAGCAAATAAGCATGCTTGCGTCGTTGATGCAACGCCCCGTCTGCCCGACGTATGACTTCCCGCAGTACAGTGGAACGTTGTACACGACAGAAAGCCTGCAATCCGTGTAGGGGCATTTATGCTTGACGTGACAGCATTCAGAGCTTCGGCCGTTACTGTTGGCCTCTCTGCAGAATTTGGAAAGTTTGTTGGGGGCAGAAGAACCCCTCTGACGGAAGCATTCTTTCCAGTTTCCATAAGTTTGGCGGACACACCGTTCAAGTATGGGGTGACGGCCACTCTTTCATTTCCTTTGTTGCGGGTCTTTTCAGGTCTACCTTCACGGATTTCCTTTAGAGAGACTCCTGCGAGGCTCTTGACCAACCATTCGGGGAAGCCCGCCTCTTTGAGCCTTTCTGGGACAAGGTGCTGGCAACTTACGTGTAGGGCACTCCGCAAGTCGCCAAGGACGAATTGCAGGCTATGTGTCGTGTACAAGGTCCCACGGTTCTGCGGGAAGTCATACGTAGGGCAGACGGGGCATTGCATTGACGAACGCATAGGCGAGCATGCTAATTTGTTCTAGTCATTTTGGCGGAGAAACCTTGCTACTCATTCTGGAAAACATGGCTGCTCGATTAAGCTCAACCATGCCTCGATTGTGAGAAGATACCCAAGCTAACGCACACATTAAGTTTTGGAGGCGTTCACAATCGACAAAAAGGGTTCTCTTGTGTAAGCACGCCATCAAACGCAATACATGCTAAAGAGATAAGCTATTGGGGCGGCGTGACTGTGGTGGGTGACCCCACTCATTAGTAATCTTGTTGTAACCTTTATGTTTCCCTTTCTTGTTTTGCTTGTGTTCTTACTTTTTAATATATATTTCGCTGTATCTGTCAATAAAATGTAGTCGTCAGTCAGCCTCCGTCCTTGTCAGATTTTCTGGTGTCCTGTGCATTGCGCTGCTTTAATCATGGGTTCTTACCGACCCGCCCAGCTTCGCACTACTATTCAATATGTTTCGAGCATGGTTGGGTCATCCTGGCGAAGCAACCCAAGACAAGAGTTATTCAATATACATCAGTTGCGAAACTCACCATAAGCCCCATGTATTTAAAGCCGGTCTGCGGTTGACCCCCGTGCGTTTGTGCAAACAGGCACAAGCACGGGGCAAGCTGACTAGCCTGCCATTAGTCGGCCGATAAGTGAAGGTGCACTCAAGTGCTTGCGGCTGTTGCCGTTAAATCATAAAAGAAATCACTGTAAAACACAAGTAAATATCACTTGATTTGTTTCCTATTCGAAAAGGAACCTTTATTTTTTGTTAGTTTGCGTTATTAGGCCAATGTTTAGAAAATTCCACTTTTTGCCCCTATTTGCCGCGCCAGTACACTTGCACCTCAGATTCAACAAAGCAGGGGGGCCCGCGCCGCCCGGATAATGAAGCGGAGTTTCGCAACTGGTGTGTATTGAAGAACTCTGGCCCCAGATTTGTGCCATCTGCAAATAGGGCCGCAATTGACAGTATTCTACCTGCTGCTTCTGTTTGCAGGCAAATTCGACATCATTTCGCGGAATGCGAATCAGCGGTGCTGCATTCGACTAGAAGCTTGGCGATGAAACTCGGTTTTAGGAGCCCGAAAAAGTGCCGCCCCCTTCGTTTGCCGAGGGGTGGGGGAGAGTTGGCGCCTCCTCCGATCTAAATAGGATCAGGATGGACACCATCTTTGCCGAAATGTCCCAAAAAGGGAATATAGCAATGACACTTCTCTAGTTTCAAGGTAAGCGAAGCCGATTGCATGCTCCCGAGGGAAGACCAAAGGCGTTTGAGTGCTCTTCAAACGTCCTGAACATTACGTGCGCTATTTTAACTAGCAACCCGGTGGGTCTATCAGCGCGGCAAAACATCACCCAAAGGTGAACTGATCTCACGAACACTGTCTTTCGCAGTTACGCTTACCAATTTCTGTTTCCCTGTGTCCATTCTGAAAGTACGTAAGAGAAAAGTTAGTTATCGATACCATGCAAATGATGCACGTTTTAGTTTCTTGGTTAATATTTTTGCAATCAACGCAGAACGGTCAGGTTCTGTCTTCTTTTTTTTTTTCACGAGAACGCCCAGTCACGCTGTTGTTGAAAAAAAATTAAAGCCGTTCCACTCAACGATAAAGTTGTTGGCAGTGCAGGGCAGTGATTCGCCATAATAGGCTGTGGCGCCGTTATCCGCTCACTTCTAACACCCATCACGCTCTTTGCCTCTCTGTCACTCCTCTCTCGATTAATTCAATGGAGGTTTGTCCAATGGAATTCATATTTCCCGCCTTCGCAGTGCTCACGCACCCAACTGCCTGGAACGGCGCGAACGAGAGCTCTGTTCTTTTTATGCTTGCTTTCATCTCGCACGTACCAAAGCCTTACTGCGCAGTTCGGTTCGTGTCGTTTTTGGCGGCCATTTTTTTCGCTTACTTTCGTAAAAACAAACACTGCGGGCGTTTCTAACTAAATGCACGCGGCGGGTGTAAATTATTCACACATATTTTGACTCAAATGTACCAGCAGTTTTCTTTGTGCTAAACAACGAGGAGATGTATGACAAGCGCCAGCGGTTCAAGAGTTTCGAATTGTTATAACTATATAAACCGCGTGTTTTTCAAAGCCTGTGTTTGGGTGCGTTACGTCGCTACGCCGGCTGATCGCGGCGGCGGCAAGACAGCGTAAGAGCGAACGAGCTACAAGGACAAGGCGGAACCCTAAAGTCCTTAAGTGATCTGCACTTAAAACTATAATTTGGGCGCGCACATGTGGAAGTGGTCCTTCGTACCAGGAGACCATGTGACGACCTTACTGTCTCAGCCATGCAGACCATCAGTTGGCTGAGTGCCCAAGTCGGCGCTAGTCGTCTGATTTCCCCTCAGCTCAGGGAGGACGCCTTACTATGGGATGTTTCGATGGCATCATCTTTAAGTATCTGCTTTATTGGTTGCCGTATTGTGTGACGCTTCTTAGGTGTTATACGATACGAGCCCTAATGATTTGTCGCGGCTTGTCGTCAGTTATTATACGGTGTGTTTGTACTCCCTTCTTGTGTTTCGGCACATTAAATCAGCCGTTGCAGGCACGCGACAGCGGGGGAGGATTGGAGGAGGAGGAATGCCTGTATTGATGAAGAGAACTCAGCCTGGAAGCGAGTTTGGCTTGCTACTCAACATTAACATGAGAGGAGCTAGTAACTACACCCGGTTCAAAGAACATTTTCGCGCAAAACCCCAGATAGGTTTCCGCTTGTGAACATTCCCGTTCGCTGGAGTAATCACCCACGTCTTGGATTGCCTACTGAATTACAGGGATCCTGTGCGTCTCGATCCCTTGGCGTCTTGATCCTGTGGTGGATCGAGACGCCAAGCGACTCGACCGAATGTGACGGCTATCCCTCAAGTGACATTTCCTGAACCTTGCACCACAACTATCCTTCAAGGATGACAAACGCTTAATGAGGCTGTTTGAGGCAGTGGCCAGCTTCAAAACATTTTATGAGGAGAAGGCTCCGAAATGCATACCTCTCGCGTTATGATGGCTCCGATAGCGTTACGAGCTTCTCAAGGACAACCTGCAGGCGCAAAACCACTCCTAAATTAATGTCCCAGGCGGGCCCAGTGGTTTCGTAATGCGCTATTGCAAAACAGCGCCAACCCGCGGGCTAAAAAAACAAGCGTACGCAACAGGATGGTTCCTCTTGTGTAATCTTGGACGCTAGTCGCTTTTTTCGCGCTATTTTGCAGCAGCCGTTTTCTGGGAGCGGCTGCGTACTTATTGGCGAGACCCAGCACTGCGCGCGCTACAAATGCAAATCCAGAAGCTGAATGAAAACGTCGCAATTGTCACCGAGGACATGGCAGGCTTTTTTTCGCAAGGGCATAACCTTAGTTTTCGCTGTTTACAGAATCGTAGCGTAGGGTACACCTCACTGCCCAGTAGCGTCAGCAGAAAATCATATTACTGAATCAAGCTGATTTCATTCGGTATCGTAATGTGCATGAGGGGACATTATAAACTGCAGCGCTGAGCAACGCACGCATAGTTGTATTGTCAGCACACAGTGACTTCCCAGTCAAACAAACATTTACGTTTGTCATTTTTCTCTAAACAAAAAGATCACCTTTAAACATGTAAGCCACACCAGCACAATTAGGAAAGCATAGAAGAGCTGCACGTATTCATACAACCAACCAGAAATCTTGAACCTGGGGCGCAATAATACGACACGATTGATTTCGCTTTTCGGTTCCACGTGAAGAACGACCGCCGCGGCATAGCTGGAACGTGCGTACTCACCAGGTTCTCCGCCGTTATTATGAGTCTTCTGTTCGTAAAAATTTCCAGAAGTACTTTAGCAGACAACAGTGTGCATAAGGCTGTTAGGGCACTCATGTTTACAAATTCTTCCCTTCAAATGCGCTACTTTTATTTCCACAAAAGTGAGCGACAGAGGTAAATTATTAATACCATTTTCACACACAATAAATCCGTTTTTCTCTGTAAACTTGTTTGGAGGGCTATGGTTTCGGCGGAGTATCCTTCAAAAACCCTCCAGCTACGAATTGCCACCAGGTTCGCCCGTAAACAGAGAGACAAGTAGAGCTCAAGAAACACGCCTGTTTGTTTTGTTTTTGTAATTTAAAAGCAACTATCACAATTACCGCATTTTCCTAATCGACCAAATACTTCCGCGCAAATTTCATATACAATCTTGTCTTTCTTCCCGTTTTGATAGTCGCCTCCATAAACGAATGACTCAGTCGTTGAAAACGTATAGAATTCCCCAATGAGCATAAAAATATACATTTTACATGACTACAAATGATTCTACACATATTCTTGGGGCTGCAATCCTAGCCGAAACGAGATCATGTAACATATATGGGAACTATCACGAAAGCGGTCACCTGGCTATGCTGCGAGACAGAAATCCACAGACGCAAAAATCTGCAGGCACGTAGAATGCTTTGGAAGTCAGCAGTAGCGAGAAAAGTCACACTGAAAAGGTTTCCTAATGTGCGCTAGAAAGGCGTTACGAAAGCAACGATATGCAGTGGACCTAACTGCAGGCGTTTTTGTTCTTTCCACTGGGTAAGAAAAGCAGCCCACCAGTTATAACATCAATAAGAGGCGAGTAAAAAAAAACAGCCTTCCTCCACTACTGTCATTTGCGAAACGAGGATCAATATAAGGGTGGCTGCACACGTCACGCAAAATGCGCGACATCTTTGCGTCAGAGCGCTACGATACGTATACGTTTTCTGTTGTAGTAATTCTTCCACAAGAGTACCCATTTTTTTGCTTTCAGCTGGAGCAGGAAAACAGGGTAGAGAAAGGCTCAATTAATAAGCAGGCTATGGCCTGGATTGATATCTAACAAGTGGAGAAAAAAAATGGGCAAGAACCATGAGCGGAAAGTAGAAGTATAACCAATAAAAGGAGAGCGCCGTGCTGAGGCACCGGACGTTCCAGTAAATTGAGAATGACTATAGCCTTTTGTGCAAGTCCGTCGTTCGGAGCAAGTGTATGAGAGGGATGGTGACCAGGGAGAGGGATGGTGACCCAGGATCTCCTCCTACTAGAACTTCCAGTCCAGGTTTCAGAGTGGGTGATAGCGGCCTTCGCTGCGATGAAAAACCAGGGCGCTGGCATGAAGCATTTCACACTTTTCGTGCGCACCAGAGACTTGACACGCATCACTTGCTAGGGCCGTGGCAGTAAATTAGGAGTCAGCTTTCCTGACTGTTACCGCGGGCCTGATATCGGAAATAAGGTTGTTTGAGGTGGTGGGAAACCGAATCGAACGGCCGCTGAAGACACGGGTCGAGGGCGCCAAACGTGCACTTTTCGAATTTTTGTGCATGTTTTAAAAACTGTGTTGTTTCCCGGAGAAAAAGCTACCAGGCCTAGGAGCGTCGGCACTAAATAACAAAGTTTTTACAGTCCGCACTTCCTTGTGTACAGGGCTTGTGAACAAGGCGTCCGTATGGGAGCCGGAATGCGTTTTTCAATAAACTTGCCGTCGGCGATCTTACGGTTTTAACTCTCAATCCTCTACCTTACCACACGAGATTTAGTTAAACCTTTGATTTCAAAAACAACAACCACATTAATGGACCTTTCGTTATATCGAGCATGAAGACGAAGTACCTTTCCATGCAGCTGGTGGCAACGTTCATATACAATAATATTGCTTAGCGTACAGGTAGCTTCGGGCAAATATAGGCCACAGCGGAAGGGCCTCGCCAAATATAAAAATTTTATTTTCATGACAGAGAAGGATGGGTTTTAGGGGCTAAGCCACATAGGGGCTGGGGTTGCTGGCGTCTCCTGTCGTGGTGGTGGTCGTCGTAATCGTCGTTTGTCTCATGTAGTCACGGTACTAAAACACCGGGAAACTCGTCTACACCTCGGGCTAGAACGTAACGCGTAATAAAAAAACACCGGGACAGTCGTTTACGCCTCGTGCTAGGGAGCTTCGTAACTCCTTCTAAAAAACACCGGGACACTCGCTTACGCCTCGCGCTAGAGAGCGCCGTGCTTGAAAGCCAAGAGAGGTTTACAGCAAAGTTGTATAGCTGTATCCCCCAATGGTTTCATCTCCGTTGGCAAAAACACCAAGAATACACTTGTACACTGCATGCTTCGCCCCTCACCAGGCTTCGCGTTACTGGAAATGTCGCGGGATTTTTTTATGAACAAAATACTGCTATGACAGGGGAATGTAAAAGCTATAATGTCCAACTGAGTGGCGGTGAGCGCTCCTTGGAATTTTACGCTAGCAGTAACGTTTTCGGTCATCCTGTGTGGTTTGTTGTGCAGTTTCGCGATTTCATCCATGCCGGTTACGTTCAGCGATTCTACGACAGCATGTTGGCCGTTGATCGGAATTGTTCGATCGGGGTTGCTTAGACTTCAAGTCCATTAAATACCCCCTGAATAATTCCCTGCTCCAGCGACTTTTTTTTTGCTGCCACGGGCTCTGTATCGTCCGGCAGTGAAAGTATTAACTTCATATTGGTACTACATATACTGGCGCACAGAGCAGCGTTGCTCGCTGGTTACACCTCGTGGCAGGCGCCAAACAGAACAAACACAAAATGTCAAAAGGCTGACATTGTCTGCTCGAGTGGCACGAAATTCTACGTGGGTCTGATTCACACCACACCACAAACATTCCGTTAACTTAGGCCGGACAGTATTTAATTCAGCAAAAAAGAGAAACAGAAACTGCCGCGAGCTACCGCTGCCGCTTTCGAGTGACTGGAACTGCTGGCGGGGCATCGGCCAACTAAACAATAAGCTGCTGCTGGTGACTTCCCACGTGTCATGCATATAAAATATTTGCTGCATATGTTCTTCTCGCGCATTCCGCTGTTATCCTACAACGCAGGAGGAAACAAAAGCCTTGAAATTAAGTCTGGCGAAGGCGATTCTGTTATGATTACTTACCACTGTATGCTAATTCGCCATAACGCGGTTTTCATCGCAGTTTTTGTCTTTGCAGCGCATTTAGAAATTCAGGTTATAAGCTTCTACTTGCTGAGTGACACCTTCGGGAAGAGAAGGAATCTTCTTCTTGCTAGCGCTCTAGAAGAGTTCCAGACTGAATGGCTTTGACTGTCATGCAGTTCTTGCTCCCTCAGGACTCCGTAGTTCTTCGAGGGAATTAAAGCAAGGTTGCCTTCCTACCGGCACGCCTATTTTTCGCTAAGTGTGTGCTGAATTTACTTTTGTATTAACGATGTGGCGTAGATGTGTTCGGGGCGGCCTCCTATCATTCTGTTGGATTATTTGGCACTCAGAAAAAGGAATTCTCCGAGGGGGATTATGTTAAAATGCTCTGTTCTCGGCTAAGACAAGTACTCAAGCCACTATTTTTGCATGGGTGCCTCGAAAGTAGTTCTTTTTTCTGTCATGTGCTGCTTGCGGTCACGATCTCGCCGCCCCAAATAAAATGAACACAAGCATTTTCATGACCGAACCCCAGGAAATATTTTATTGAGTATAACAGATTGCACGAACGACATTCCAACAATCGATTATCTTTGTTGACGGGAAAGTATTGTCTCAGCTCTGCATTTTGGTTGGTGGAACAAACGAAAACATTGTCCTGATTGCCTTATAAAAGCTTGTAAGTCTTTTTCCGCTTTAAAACTCACAGAGGTAATCTGCGGTGTTCTCTTCTGAGCCCCTACCAAGATATGGGACAACTCAGACATAGGTAACTCTGGAAATGCAACCTTCTCGTAACAAAACTACGAAAAGGTAGATACTAAACTTAGCAAAAAATTATACCAATCAAAATATTTATCATCAGGATTAGAATTAGTCCCATGAACGTAACACATTACCCCATGTTAAACAGTACGCCATCATATATAGGTGATGAGGGCGGTGACCGGCAGTCTTTGTCCACATATTCTAGTGCACTTTAAGGCGATTAAGCAATACAGCATGATGACAATGCACTCTAGTCACCAATCGATGCCGAACACAAAGAAAATTCGGGCGAATGAGAGCAATGGGCACACCATCTAAATAAACAAATATTTAAATAATACAACAATGTATATATATATATACATATATATATATATGTATTGAGACACACAGCTCCGAGATGCTAAAGGACAACTTTTAATTAGGCTGCCGAGTACAGGCCACCGAAAGATGGAACTGCCCGGGGATGATGATGGTTATACACAGATGACAGTGGCGATGGGTTTGGATGGGTAGAAGGAACAGAGGGATTGACACGCCGTGTTCCACACTGGATATAACAATGATCATGTCGCTTTCACGCATAAATATCACAGCAGTACACTCCCAATGCCCACACAATATATATATATATATATATATATATATATATATATATATATATATATATATATATATATATGTAGCGAATCAGAATAGGAAATGAGGGGCTCGTTGAAAATAACACAGAAATAAGGGTTGGCAGTCGAGAAAACCTCGGAAAGCAAAGGGGCGGATGTGGTAGATCATTAAACAGATTAAGAATTTGGAAAGAAAGAAAGAAAGTGAAGAAAAAATGCCCGCCAGGTGGGATCCGAACCCACGACCTCCAGAATACCGGTCTGGTGCGATAACCACTACGCTACCGGCGGGGCGATTTTCCCATTCACTTTCTGGGGTATTTATGTTAGGTACGTTTGTTTCCTGTGCTTGGGGGTGGTAGCCAGCGCCATTCGGACTAATCGGGGTGAAGGGGACCTTCTTTTTAACCCCCAGGTCGTGACTCGAGTGTCTACGACATGTCCAGAGTGGTTGACCAGCTTTGAACCCTCTTAAGCTCCCTTTGGCAACAAGACTGCCAGAACAGAGGCCCTCGCTATGCATGTAGCGAATCAGAATAGGAAATGAGGGGCTCGTTGAAAATAACACAGAAATAAGGGTTGGCAGTCGAGAAAACCTCGGAAAGCAAAGGGGCGGATGTGGTAGATCATTAAACAGATTAAGAATTTGGAAAGAAAGAAAGAAAGTGAAGAAAAAATGCCCGCCAGGTGGGATCCGAACCCACGACCTCCAGAATACCGGTCTGGTGCGATAACCACTACGCTACCGGCGGGGCGATTTTCCCATTCACTTTCTGGGGTATTTATGTTAGGTATGTTTGTTTCCTGTGCTTGGGGGTGGTAGCCAGCGCCATTCGGACTAATCGGGGTGAAGGGGACCTTCTTTTTAACCCCCGGGTCGTGACTCGAGTGTCTACGACATGTCCAGAGTGGTTGACCAGCTTTGAACCCTCTTAAGCTCCCTTTGGCAACAAGACTGCCAGAACAGAGGCCCTCGCTAACAGAACAGAGGCCCTCACTCGAGTCACGGGCCGGGGTTTAAAAAGAAGGTTCCCTTCACCCCGAGCACTCGGAGTGGCGCTGCCTACCACCCCCAAACAGAGTAAAAATTACCTGGACATAAATACGCAAGAAACTGGAGGGGAAAATAGCCCCGCCGGAAGCGTAGTGGTCATCGCACCAGACCGGTATTCTGGAGGTCGTGGGTTCGGATCCCACCTGGCGGGCATTTTTTCTTCACTTTCTTTCTTTATTTCCAAATTCTTAATCTGTTTAATGATCTACCACATCCGCCCCTTTGCTTTCCGAGGTTTTCTCGACTGCCAACCCTTATTTCTATATATATATATATATATATATATATATATATATATATATATATATATATATATTTAAGTAAATAAGTTTATTTCTTGGAATTACATCTGGAGGGGTACATGGGCTAAAAGCAGACAGCAGACTTATCAGCTTGACTGGGTCCATGAACCCTCACATGGCAGTGCAGTATGACCCAGGAAGATTTTACACAAACTGTAACATATCAAATAAAGCAGAAACATAGCAAACACAATGCAATACAAATGAGGTAACAGTTTCAGTACATCATAAAAAAACAATGTGTGCTAAACAATTTGCAAATGCCCAATTTCATCACGCTCTCAAATACAGAAACAGTAGCGTCCATATCACATGAGGGCATGTATGAGAAAGGAGAAGTAACGAAAGAAATAGGCTATTAGAAAAACCATTTGTGCTTCAAATGGTACATGGAAGTTCAAGATTATTAATTTAAGTTTGTCAATCAACATTTCTTTGATTTCAATTTACTCTTTACTTTCAAAAACCAATTTTAGCTGTTATAAGGAGACATTCGCTACAAAACGGTACTTATTTAGAATTAATGGCAAGTTGGGTTCTAGTGATTACATTATACAACAAGTAGTTATTGCGGAATTTGCGCTGGTTGCAGTTGTTTGTGTACAGGGGTATTTATAGAGCGAGTATTGGCATGGAGTGATTCCGAATGTATGAGAGTTTTTTACTGGTAACGAAGAAAAGTACAACGAGCGGGGAATTCAGAACATGCAATTTGCCTTGATTATGTTGTAACGTGGCAAGGAAGTCCGAGTGGAAGAAGAATAATCGAGCTTTGCGATGTGACGAACGGCTTTTATTTGTAAGATGAGCATTTGATTGATGTTTTGCGTAATTGTAGTTGTCCACACTAAGCTGCAGTAAAGGAAAGATTTCATCGTCGTTATGGCAATGCGCAATGCCAAACGCCACACTTGAAATGCGTAATGCCACAGCGCAGACCGAACTTTTAAGTCAAATCATTTACGTGACAGTGTCAATAATTGACATTTCCCTTTTCACTGTTGGCCGCATGAATTGGTCAAACCTGAGTACGTTGCGGTGAAGCCGATCACCAGGGTTGCCTTCGCGTGTAGTTATTGCTGTGCGGTCATTGAGCAAGCACATAAAAGGAGAAATGCCGCAAACAATGTTAGGTGGTCAGGCAGTGTGTCGGGTTTGTGATTAAATTACGTAACTAAGGGAAAAGACCTCGAGAAATTTTAAATATATGAGTTGAGTAGGCCCCACTTTCAAATGAAAAGGGGCCTGTAATTATAAGGTGAGTTGGCAATGGTGGTGGCATGAAAGGGATTTCAAACCTTAAAGGTGGCTCATGGAGCCTTCTGGTGCATACAAACGTACCCTGGGGACCTCCATCAATACAGCGAAGGTATTTGGTCACGCGCTGAAAGAAATGAGTTTGAAGACTATAATATCAGCGACATGGGTTAAAAGAGAGTCTGTCTGAATATTGGTTGGTCCACAAAATAGGGAAGGTTGTAGTAGAAATCCAAAATGTAAATTCCAGTCAGGTGTCGGCATCTCGGTCTTCGCAGGATGCACACTCAACCAAAACATGTATAAAAACGCGTCTCAACATCAGGACCAATTTCTCGCCAGGGCCGGGTGGATTCACGAATAGACTGCTGAGTAACCTCGACGATTGTTCCATAGCCGCCCTCGCACGGTATATGAAGCAGTGCTGGGAACCAGTGCAAACTCCACCGCCCTGCAAAACAGCGAAGATCTCTATGATACTGAAACCGGGGAGGGAGCTCAATTTGCAGAAGTTAAGTCCTATTTCTCTCATATCTTTCCTGGACAAGGTTTTGGAACACGTGGTGCTGATTAGGTTGCACATCACATGGAACCAAACCACTTGTTTTCTAATACCATTGTGGGTTTGCGGTCCAAGCTTTCCTCGCAAGACATTAGGATACAACTAAAACAGCAGATTTTGTACAAAATTCAGGGTTCGGACCTCGACTCCAAAGTTATACTTGGACTGGACCTCAGCAAGGGATTTGATGACAGACACGATGTGATTGTATGCAATCTGATCGAGCTGGGAGTCGGGCGCCGCACTTATGCATACATCTAAGACTTTGGGCCTCATCGCACGGGACGTCTCTCCCTGGGAGGATTCGAATCGGCGCTCATACATATGGGGAGTCAGGGCATAGCACAGGGGAGCGCACGGTCGCCCTTCATCTTCAACGGGGCCGTGATCAAGCTGCCTCAACTCATAGAGGCTATACCGGAATCCAATATAGCCTCTACGCAGATGATGTTACAATCTGGGCTTCTGGAGGCAGTGACAGAGACCTGCAAGAAAGGCTGTAACAAGCTGCCGATGCAGTTGACGACTACCAAACCCCGAGGGGCCTTGCCTGCTCCCCTCAAAAATCCGAGATCCTTTCTACCAACCCGTAAACAGAGAATAAGAAAGAAAGGCGTGCCGAAGACAGGGCCACCTGATCCTACGTGTCGAGTGCATTCGCGTCGTTGGCCTTCGTCTTCAGATAAATGGGGCGAACACCGTTACTATATTGGCTTTGAGACCCAGTGCGGGCAAATGAGCCAACTTATTGCCCGCATAGAAAACAAACACCGTATCCTCAAGGAGGCAAATTTACTGTGCCTGGTTCATGCTTTCATTACAAGCCGCATCATATTGTCACGCAGCCAAAGACGACGCAGTTCTCTTCAAGGAAAAGACGTTTATTGGAGCGACCTTGTGCTCCCCTAACCACTCAAATAGTACACAGGAGGCCTCAAAGAAAACACATGCGGCGAAGCAGCAGTCAACAAAGTGACGAGCGCAGGAAAGCTTTGACGAGTCGAATACCCCGGCGACTGCTCTGCAGGCTCTTATCTTTCGGCGCGACTGCTGCTCCAACCGTCGATTTACGTCCAGAACATTGTGGATCAACAAAGATTATTCTTGGCGAGTGACATTAGGGCGAAACGCTCTCCGTATAAAAATGAGATAACCCGTGTGGCGCAAAAATAAATGGAACAAGCGCTTCGCTTGGGGCACAGATAACACAGCCGCAGAAAAAAAAAACTCGCAGAAAAAACAAAACATAAACAAACCAACAAACAAACCCAATGCATCGTTTGCGGCATTACTCCCCCTGAAAGAGTGCATCGACCCGATGCTAAAATAAAACTATAGTCCGAACAAACAACTACGACAAAAGTCCATCATCTTGACCAGTAAGGTTTCAGGAGAACCACGTGGACGACTTCGGTTCGCGTATGTCGTCGTGATGTACCGGAATCACCATCGGGGATCACTTTGTAGGTAAGTTGGCCAACACGTCTTGGAATCTGGTAAAATAAAAGAATACACTCGCAAAAATTTCTCACTGAGTCCACGTCGTCGGATGGGAGTACGGACCCACACACAATCCCCTGAATGCTACTCGGCGTCTCGGCTTCGGAGGTTGTAGCGTCCTGCATCTACCAGCTGCTGGTCGTTTGTTGCGAACTCGAGCGAGCTGGCGGGCCTCCTCTGCACACTGAAGGTATCCTTGGACGTCGGCGTTGAGGTCGTCGTCTTCTACGTGCGGAAGCCTGGCGTCAAGCATCGTAGTCGGCCGTCTTCTATAGACAAGCTCGAATGGTGTCATCTGCGTAGTTTCCTGGATAGCTGTGTTGTACGCAAACGTGACATGCGGAAGGACTTCGTCCCAAGTCTTATGTTCGACGTCGACGTACATAGATAGTATATCCGCGATCGTCTTGTACAGACGTTCCGTTACTCCGTTCGTTTGAATGTGGTAGGCCATCGTTCTTCTGCGATCAGTGTTGCTGTAGAGTAAGATTCCTTGCATGGGTTCTGCCGCGAACGCCGTTCCGCGGTCCGTGAATAGGACTTCAGGGGCTCCATGTCGCAGCACAACTTGATTTATGAAGAACTTGGTGGCTTATTGTGCCGTCCCCTTTGGAAGAGCGGCGTTCTCTGCGTTGCGCGTCAAGTAGTCTGTCGCCACGACAATCCACTTGTTCTGGAATCATGACGTAGAGAATGGGCCCAGAAGGTCCATACCAATCTGTTGGAAGGGCCTCGATGGGACGGCGATTGGCTGCAGAATTCCGGCGGATCTCGTCGGGGGCGTTTTTCGTCGCTGGCAGTCACGCAAGCTCCGGACGTAGTGGGACATATCGATTGTAAGGTGCGGCAGTAGTACTTCGCCTTGATTTTTGCAATAGTGCGCGTTGTGACGAGATGTCCGCGCGACGGGTCCTCGTGGCAAGCTTCCGAAATTTCGTCACGAAGGTCTCCAGGGATTACAAGAAGATAATTCGTTCTAGTTCCGGGTTTTAAATTTTTCTTCACCAGGACAACGTTTTTGAGGCTGAATGCTGGTAAGTTTCGTTTGAAAGCCCTAGGCACGGCGACATTGCGTCCTTCTAGGTAGTCCATTATGCCGCGTAACTCCGGATCGGCACGCTGCTGGGCGGCTAGGTCGCTCTCCGTCACGACTCCGAAGAACGTGCTGTCTGCATCGGAGTCTTGAGGTGGTGGGTCGACGGGGGCGCGGGATAGACAATCGGCTTCGGCGTGTTTCCTGCCGGATTTATAGACGATTGTAACGTCGAATGTATCGAAGCTCCATCGCCCTAGACGGCAGAGAGGTCCTTCAAATTGGCGAGCCAACACAGCGCATCGTGGTCTGTCACAACCTTGAATGGTCTACCATACACGTATGGGCGAAATTTTGAAATGGCCCATATGTTACCCAGACACCCTTTCTCGGAGGCAGAATAGTTTTCCTTCTCCTTTGACAGAGCTCGGCTGGCATAGGCGATTGCCGTATCACTACCGATTTGCTTTTGGACGAGGACTGCCCCCAAACCTATATACCACTGGCGTCCGTGTGCATTTTCGCTTCGGAGTTTTTGTGGAAATGAGCGAGCACGTGCGGGCTTTGCTGGCGTTGTTGCAGCTCGCAGAATTATTCCTCTTGGGCACTTTCCCAGCTGAAAGCGGTGCTATCTTTCGTCAAGCGTGTGAGTGGCTATTTAATGCGTGCGAAGTTCACGCTGAAGCGCCGGTGGTAAGCGGACAGTCAGAGACATCTTCGCATGCCATTCTTTTCTTTCGGTCTTGCGAAGTTCGCTATGGCTGAAGTTTTCGCCAGGTCAGGCAGGACTACCGCGCCGTTTACGACGTGGCCAAAAGACGTGATCTCCTCATACGCGAAGCGGCACTTTTCAAGGTTGAGCGTTAAACCAGACGTACGAATGGCCTCGAGTACAGACTCCAACCTTGCTGGGTGTTCGTCGAAAGTCCGGGAGAATACCACGTTTTTGAGGTATACCAGGCAGGTGTGCCACTTAGGCCAGCTTGCACAGTGTCCATGACTCTTTGAAACATTGCTGGCGCCATTCGTAGCCCAAATGGCATCACCTTAAACTCGTGTAGGCCGTCCGTGGTTATAAATGCAGTCTTCTCTCGATTTCTCTCGTCCACTTCAATTTGCCAGTAGCCGGTCTTCAGATCCATCGATGAGAAATATTTCGCATGGGAGAGGTGGTTGAGGGCATCGTCGATTCGTGGCAAGAGGCAAACGTCTTTTTTGGTGATTTTGTTAAATCGCCGGTAGTCAACGCAGAACCACAATGTGGCGTCTTTTTTTCTTCAAGAGTACGACCGGCGCATCCCAGGAGCTTTTGATGGCTGTATAATGTCATCGCTGAGCATGTCTTCGACTTGTGCCCGGATGGATTCTCGCTCGTGTGAAGACACGGGGTACAGTGACTGTCGGGAATGGTCGGGCTTCGTCTTCGGTTATAATTTGGCGCTGCGCTAGGGGTGTCTCACGTAATTTTGAGTTCGAAAAAAAACACTCGCTGTAGCGACGCTGCAAATCTAATAATTTGTCCCGATTTTCTTGCGTCAGCGCCGGGGTCCCGTCGAAAGTATGCCTCAGCTTGAAAGCATCTGCGCGTTCGCGTTCAAAGTTGGCGACCGCGATCACTTGACTTGTTTCTTGCGTTTCTTCGAGGAACGCAATTCCAGCAGCCTTCTTTAGATGCTGGTACTCCTCGCTGAGATTAGTGACCAAAGTGTAGGATTTGCATTACTTAAAGCGCGCAATGCCTCTTGCGACGAGACAAAGCGGTCGCGAAGTTAACTATGGTCACTCTCTAGGATATCGTCGATGTCAGGAGCAGCATGCTCACAGGAGACGGTGATCATCAAGCTTCCACGGAGTGTCAGGGTGACGTGATCGTCGGTGATGCTTACAGCAGCACGGTGTTCGGGGTTCAGCTGCAGCGTCGTGGAGTGATCGGAGGAAAAAGTTATCGACTTGGTCTGTAGAACAATTATTGCGCCATTGTTCGACAAAAAGTCCATTCCGACAATTATGTCACGGAAGCAGTTATGCACAATGAGAAACGCAACACGGCCTCCTGCTGTGTGTATGTGCGGACCTTCCCATCTTGTAGTAACTTTCTTCAACTTAGACGCGAATGACCCGCTCATTATCTAGTAGTCGGCTCCCGTGTCAATGAGGGCGACTACGTCAAAGCCGTCGATGGACAACTGGACGTCGGACGTTGCCTTCCTCGAGTTCCGGGTGCGTCGGGGCGTCGCATCTCGGCTTGTGCCTGTTGACGGTCGGGCACTGTGCGTCGTCGTTGTAGTCGTCTCAGCGGCAGGTTCGGTCATGTCGGGTGCGCGTCGCGCCGTGTGGTTGCGTCGTGTTCAGGAGTCACGTCCGGGTTAGATCAGGTCGGCGGGATGAGGGCATGTCGGGAATCATCGTCTTCCGCGAGTCGTTGCGTCGTTGGAGGGTTTTATTTTTCCACGGTCGTGCAACTTTCCCTCGAGAAGTTGCTGCTTTTAGTTTCCCCTGCGTGGGGCAGGGTACATTCTACGTGCGAAATTTGGCATTGCTACGGCGGTTCGGCGACTCGTATGGGAAGGGCGACGGCGAACGGTTGAAACGAACTGGGCCACCGCTGGTTTGAGATAGATACTCATCGATCTCACGTGGTCGTTGGCCAGGGAGACGGCGAGGTGCGTGGACGGAGAAACCACGCAGTCCGAGTCTCAAGATTGTATGGGCAGCGACGGTAGATGGGGTCGACTTCTCTGTAGTGGTAGCCGAGCGGACGATTATCGGGAGTTCGCCATACGTCCGTCTTCCTCAGCATCTGGTTTTGGACTACAGGGGGTCTAAACTGCTACAGTGGGCGGCGGTACGGCGAGGACTCTTGACGACGCGTCGGTACAGGGCGGGGTCGACACACAGCTTCCGCGTAGGCCATATCATGTGGCCCACGGGGTGCTTCCGACGGCGTAGAAGTTCCCAGCACGTGTTGGACTTCTTTTCGGATTACGTCGATCAGGGAGGCGATTTCTGGTTGCGGCGTTGTTGGGAAAAGTTTCCTCAGTTCTTTGCGAACGACCGCATGCATTGTTTCGCGTAAGTCTTCTGTCGCGAATCCAGGGGCATTGACGGCGTTCGCCTAAAACGCGTTGAGTGGTCGATCGTACTGCCTCGAACGCATGTCCAGGATCCTCTCGATCATGGAAGCCTCGGTCACGAACTCAGCGACGGTTTTTGGGAGCTTGCGAATAAGTCCAGCGAAGAGCTCTTGCTTAAATCCCCGCATCAGAAAGCGCAGCTTCTTCTCGTCTGTCATTTCGGGGTCAGCTCGTCGGAACAGCTTCTTCATCTCCTCAACGAACACTACAACACCTTCGTTTGAGTGTTGGATTCGCGTCTGCAACCATAGCTCAGTTCATTTTTTAAGCACCACAGTTGTGAACGTTTCCAAAAATTCCGTTTTGAACATGCTCCATGATGTTAGCCGGCCCTCGTGATTTTCAAACCAGACTTGAGCCGAGTCTCCGAGGTACAAAAACACTTCCCTCAAGGTTTCTTCGTCATTCTATCGGTTGAAATTTCGGACGCGCTCCAGCTTCTCCAGCCACTCTTCGGGGTCTTCACCAGAGGATCCTCGGAATGATGGGGGCTCCTGAGGTTGCTGCAGAACGACGAGAAGATTGGCTTGGTTGACCATGGTGTTGGTAGCGACGTCTTCTTTCTTCACTTTATCCGGTAATAGACCGAGTTCGGGTGGGAGGCCTTGCGGTCGGCGGCTGGTACGAGTGGGGTTTGCTTGGGGACTTGCAGATGGTTTAGGGCGCATGTACCCAGCACCATCCAGATGTCACGCAGCCAAAGACGACGCAGTTGTCTTCAAGGAAAAGAAGTTTAATGGAGCGAACATGTGCTCCCCTGACAACTCAAATAGTACACAGGTGGCCTCAAAGAAAACACAAGCGGCGAAGAAGCAGTCAACAAAGTGACGTCCGCAGGCTAGCTTCGGGGAGTGGAATGCCGCGGTGTTTGCTCTGCAGGCTTTTATATTTCGGTGCGAGTGTTTCTCGAAGCGCCGATTTAAATCCAGAACATGGTAGATCAATGCTTATTCTAGGCTAGTGACATTAGGGCGAAACGCTCTCTGTATTAGAATGAGATAACCCGTGCGGCATAAAAATAAAGAATAGAACAAGCGCTTCGCTTGGGGCACAGATAACACAGCCGGGCGCGCCCGGACAGTAAAAACAAAACAAACAAACGCAATGCATGGTTCGCGGCAATATACGTGACTCCTTTTCTGAACTTCACAAAGACAGAAATAGAAAAAGACCCAGTGCGTCATCCGGAAAGCCTAAACAAGCTGTAAGAATACTCGTCAGCGGATTCGAGGAGCACTTTCAAGCAATGATAGTGCATAATACCCTGGAACAGCGAGCAGAAGCAGGAAGTATGCCGCAGCTCCACAGGCTATCGTGAATAGAGACTGGCCGCGCAATTCTGAGACCCCTGCGCATCCCCTACGCCTCTCAACGCGGCAGCAAATGCTCCCTGGATGACAGCACTCGTTCATAAAACATGGTTCTCTCATACCACAAAATATGCGCCCGGAACATCATCAAGACAGTGGAAGAGCCATAGTTTTTGCACTTTACCGGAAGTTGTGCGGGAACCCACATGTCCTACACGAGGGTGCTGTGGACTATCACAACGTACCAGCTGCGACGAGGGAGGGGGGGAGGGGCTTGCAGGAAAGAAAAAGAAAGGAGGTGTACTGGGGATATTTTTGAGCCCGGCAGCGTGCTCACCTGCATACAACCCAGTACAACCCAGTTCAGGGGAAGGGAAGTTGAGGGGCAGTGAAATGATAAAGTGGAGCGTTAGAGAGATAGAGAAAGATAGGACAAAGAAGGGATGGGGCTGTCAGTGTGAGCACATCAGTCAGTAACATTGCAGTCTGGGCTACAGCCGCTGCGTGAGGCCGGTCGTTTCTATGTAATGGAGCAGATGTGCGAAGATTACCGTCGGATTTCCGCCGGCCCCTTCGGGAACAGAAGGTCCTCTATGCTGCTGGAGCTGCCACTGCAGCACTCGGTGGAGTTCTGCCCTCGGTGCCGCGTTGACGGAGGGAGGGGCAGAAGCTGAGTAGGGGCTCCAGATTGTCCGGTTCCGAACAATCCGCACATGTCGGGGAGTCGTTGCACCCTTGTCGGTTCAGGCGCTCCGCCACATTGCTGCAGTCGAGCATAGCCGTGGTGGACCACCAAGAAACCCAGTGACCTCTGGCACAATCCTCACAACGCACCCCTAGGTGCCGGAAGAAGCGACTATTGCTCTCGCAATAACTTGCACGGAAGCCAAAATTACTGTGTCTGACTCGAAGATGGCAATCAGAAACTTCCTAGTGGGCCGAATAATCTTGCCAGCGGCCAAAATCCTTTTGGCGTTTATTCGCGTCAGATGCACGCATGTCCGCCTTGTAGGGACAAGAGCACACTCGTCCCAGCTGGAGAAGGAATGGGCTCGTGAGGTAGCCCGAGGTGAGACATCAGGGCTACGTTCACATTGAGCACAGGCAGGCTGGTCACTTACAGAAAGATAATGCACCAGTACAGGCTCAGCTACCTCAAATACCCTGCACCCAACTTTTCCGTCAACAGATGGCAGTCAGCTGCGTGCTGGAGAATACAGTCAAATACCATCCCCAACCCCGTCCTCTACAACCGATATTTCCCAGACTCTTATTCAGACCGATGCAAGTGGTGTGCAGACAAAGCCACCTTACAATACGTAATATGGGCATGCCCACAGAAACAGATCACTAAAAACATCAGGACTCAACAGCAATGGGAGGCCGCCATGCTTAGCTGTAACAGCGACTCAGAGCAACTATTCGTCTAACCGGCGAAATTTGTCGCTAGGGCCAATGAACTCATCTCCGCCTTCTAACAGAGGCGTCCAGGTGACTTCCTGCCTCTCGTCCCCTTCCTTCTATCAGTTTAGGCTTAAATAAAGTACCTTTCCTCTGCTTCCTCTTCTCCATATCTGTCACAAAGTGGTTGCAGTCTGCCATGGAAAAGTTATAAATGTGTAGCATTAGTGTAGCCTTTCCTCCGTCCGCACACGGACACTTTGGCAGATCTCTATGTCTGTCTGAAACGTATGTACCTGTTTCTGAGGGTCTTTAGTATCAGCGGTTTTAAGTTCTGACCCAGAACCCTTGCGCGGACACCAGTGCAAGTGCGTTGTGCGGGTGCGGCCGCACCGAATTTCTGCCAGTTTTTGAACATGGGGTGAATTCGGAGACTTCAAAATATGGTTCAACGCAGAATTTTTATCTGGTTTCTCAATCTCCACACCGTAGACGAGGTTCAAAGAATCAAAGTAAACCATAGTTGTACTTCTTCCGGCAACGCCCTTTGCTGTGCCCACACTAAACTGTTTAAACCTACCAACATACTAAAAGTCTGGTACCATCAGCTCTATGGCACGAATAAAGAGAATTGCGTTTCTTAACCCAATCGTAGTATCAACTCGTATGAAATATAGAAGTTTCTTATATGTGTTCCTTTGAAAATGTAAGACCTACTGCTCCACATGCGGCTCCCCCTTGAATGTGGGACTTTTAAGACCAACCTTAAACAAATTCTATACGTCGATTGTGAGCAGTAGTCTTTGGAACATCAACACGACTACAGGCTTTGACGTATGTTTTGAAGACAATGGGAATAACAAATAGCCTGTCCAAAATCATAAAAAAACCTGCAAGGTATGAATTTGTTTCCAGGCCGCATTTCAATACTACCAGGTTTCGTTGTTCGGGTGAGAGAGCAAGCTCAAAAATTTTGTGTCCTATTCCATAAGCACACGTGGCGACTTTAACATACCTCCTTTCTTGCTATGATTAAATTCCTGTTGCCAAAGACGAATGCTTTCAGAAAAATCTCAAAAGGAATCTCGTACACCACTTTTTACGCACATGTCCGTAAGTCTCCTTCTGGATTACCATGCGCTCTACATGGCGCAAAGTTTAAATCAAAATAACAAGAATAAAAATAGTGGTATAATTATAGCCGAACCCTGCAGACTGACGCCTTTTATTTGCGGAACGAATGTTACTTTTTTACCGCCTGGACCAAACAAGAAAACTCTTTCATCACCATAGTGTCTGCACCTTTTAAAAAGGGTTGCATTTCGGGCAAAATTTCGCTTGGTTTTGCGAACAGGGCGCAAGTACTTTCGTGAAGATATAGCAGTTTAAAACTTTCCCCTCTTCGAACTTGCAAGCTTCTTAATGCCTAGCGTTGCTTGCTTCGGCACATAGAGAGGTTACGTGACTTAGAGCTAATTTTGTTGTTGTAATATGTATTTATTAATCCTATATACACTCCGTTCCTTGACCTTTGTCATCGCCGGAGGGGGAGATGGGGGAAGGGAGTTGGAGGAACGGGGGGGGGGTGAGTGTCCCGACTAAATGTGGTCCTGTACGGCGGCTTCTCGAACATATACGAGAATAGAGTCGATGACCATCTTCCTGTGTTCTGTAGACCCTTCGGGATGGGTCCACTCCCGCAGCGTTTGTGGCCTGATTTGAGGAGAAATGAGCGCATGTGCGCGGTTTCTCTGGTCCTTCAAGGCAGGGCATCTCCATAGAAGATGGTCAAGGTCAGCGACTTGTGGGCTGTCAGGTGATTCGCAAACTTTGCAGGTACCGTCGCCGGGGTGTAGACGAAAGCGTGCCATGATGTGCGGCGTTACGGCAGTGTTCGTCCGAATGCGTCGGAGTGTGACCGTTTCCCACCGGTTGTAGCCGGATGGGATAGGGTCATCCTCTTCGGGTAGACGAAGTCGAAGCGCTGCACGTCGCTCAGCAAGTGCTTTGGCGATGGCTTCCTCGTAGTCATACCCTTCCTCTTCCGACTCGTCGGGCAGCAGCTCCAAAGATGGAGGTGTCGACGCTTGGAGAGCGGGGAAGACGTTCGTCGGTCGCGACGGAGGTTTCTGGCAATTATCGGGATTGGAAAGTATCTCCCGTGCTGCCTTGTGTGCCTCCTCGTTGCCCGGTATCCCGTTATGGCCAGGGATCCAGCGAATTGTAAGTATGCGGCCGAGTTGTCGAAGGTCCCTTGCGACCGCACGAATTCTTGCGACCGTCCGACTGCGCGTGTTATTTTTTCCGCATTCTCTCACTGCTTCCTTGGAGTCCGTGTAGAGAAGGAAAGTTGTTGGTGCCTCAGTCAGTCTTGTGGCGGCAATTCTGTGCGCTTCTTCCGTCGCTAGTAGTAAGGCCCTCAGTTCCGCTTCCTTCACAGATGGGGTACCACGGAGAGCCTTGGCTCCTTTAGTTTTGGTCTTGTCGCAGTACCACGCTATGGCGACCTGATCATCTTGAAGAGCTGCGTCAGTGTAAATCCTGCGCACCCCTTCGTCGTCGTCGGTACGCTGGAGCTCTTTTAGGTGTGTCGTTGCTGCTCGTTGGCGACGTGTCGGATGTGCTGCGCTTGTGTTTTTGGGCATGGGCCGGTGATCAACGATGGCTATTTGTTTCCATGGTTCAGGCGGTTGGTAGATCGGAGGTTTCTTGTCCAGCGAGTGACCAAGTTGACGAAGAATGGCCCTGCCGGCTTGAGTGCTTTCGAGGCGTAGTAGTTGTGAAGCTCCTAAGCTTTCAGTTCTGTCTTCAATGGTGTTCATTCCTGAGTGAAGGTGGATGTTATAAACCATTGCGAAGCGAGGAAGACTAGAGACAACCCGCATGGCTTCGCGGTTAAGGTATTCTACAGACTCTCGTTGTTTTTTGTGAGTCTGTAGAAGTTATACCCGCACGTTGCTTTTGGAACCAACAGGCCGTTTACCAAAATGCGAAGAACGCGTTCATCGGCGCCCCACTTCTTTGAAGTAATCCGACGGATCAGGGAAAGGGTGCTTTTCCACGTAGCGGTCAATTTCTTGAGCCACGTGGTGGCGCCCCCATCCTCGTCTATGTCAAGACCGAGAATGCGGACAGTAGGTCGTTCTTGGATTGGTACTCCATTCATGGTGAGCTTAAACTGGCTCTTTATGTTTTGTTTGTGTAGCCGTTTGTTTGCCACTACTACAAAAACAGTCTTCTCGGGAGACGGAGCGAGTCCTACCTCTGTTAAGAAAGAAGAGATTGTGTTCAGACCTTGCTGCATTGCTTGTTCTTGTTCGCCTATAGAGCCTCCCTTTGTCCAAAGCGTGATGTCATCTGCATAGATCGTGAAACGCAAGCCTTCAATCTCATCCAGGAGTGGGGGAAGGTCAGCCATGACGATATTAAATAGCGTTAGCGATAAGACTGAACCTTGAAGTACTCCGGCGCAGTTTGCTGTTTTGGGGCCGAGTGTGTAACCAACCCGTACTCGATAGTGGCGGTCTCGCAGGAAATCTTGTACAAAGGCGAGTGGCTTTCCGTCCAGTCCTCGGTTTCGTGCGCCTTGGATAACTGCCTCATGAAGTACTGAGTCGAATGCTTTTTTACGTCGATGGCTACCACTAGACGGGGATCACATGATGAGGTGTTAGCTATAACATCCTCTGACAGCAATTTTAAGCTTTCTAGAGTAGAAAGGTGCCTCCGGAACCCCGTTTGACGTGGGTGAAGTTGGCCTGCTGTTTCTAAGTGCCACTGAATTCTTGCGAGAACCATCCTCTCCATAAGTTTCATAACATTAGAAATCAAAGAAATGGGTCTCAGATTCTCTATTTGCGTGAGAGGCTTGCCAGGCTTTGGAAAGGGTACAACCCACGATTCCTTCCACTCATTAGGCAGCACAGACGATTCCCAGATAGCATTGAACCAGTCAAGAAGTTGCTCCTTGTGCGCCTCAGGCAAGTTGTGAAGGGCCGCGTAAGTGATCCCATCTGGACAGGTGCGCTCGTTATTTTGGTTTCCTGAAGAGCAGATAGAAGTTCGGCCATTGTAAACGGGTCATTTAGACTGGTGTTCATTTCGGGAGGCATCGTGCGTGGGAGAAACGGCGCTCTTGGCTTCACCCCAAGCGGGGGTTGTGGGAAGAAAAGTTGGCCTGCCTGGATTGCAAGATCGGTCTCTGTGATGCCCAGTCGAAGAGCTATGTTCTGGCCCGCCATTTTGTTCTTTCGTTAGTCCTGCATGCCACGAAATGTTGTCCAGACTTTGCTGAGCCCGGTCTGCGCATTGAAGGCGGCGCAGTGCCGATGCCAGTTATCCCGGGAGAGCTGCAAGGAGTACTGGCTTGCCTTCGCAGTTGCTTGGTTAAGGCGCGATCGAAGCAGAGGTGTCCTCCCTCCGTTGCGAAATTGCTGGAACGCTTTCAGACGGCTAGCCCATAGATTTAGCAAATGTAGGTCGGGGGTGGGTGCACCGTCTTTGACTAAAACCGATGTTGTGGCTTCCCGCAGAGCAGTACGAATGCATGTGTAGATAGGATCTGCAGGATCGGTTTCATTTAGGATGGTACAAAATGTATCCCATTTTACGAAAGTGGTCTGTCGTTTCTCTGGTATCGCTTGCAATGCTTGAAGTGTTATCCATATCGGCAGATGGTCACTTCCGAGTGTGTCTGGTCTGGTCTGCCAAATGCCTCGAAGGTTGGGAGAAGTCCAAGTAAGGTCCGGTGTCGTGTCTCGCTGCGACACAAACGCTGCTATGCGCGTGGGAACTTCAGGGACGTTGAGGAGTTCTAAGCGTGTATGCCGCATAGCAACAAGCAGCTGGGTTCCTTTGCTGTTGTTTCGGGGATATCCCCAAGTGGTGTGCCAAGCGTTAAAGTCCCCACCAATAAGTACTGAGTGACCTTGTAGGGTCTGCATGAGGGAGTTGACCCATGTTGCGTCTTGTTTGCTGCGCCCCATGGGTCTCCAGTATACGGAAACAAATGAAACCGTCTGCCCTCGGAGCTGCGTCCTCACCGCTACGACTTCCCGATTCGGGTCACACAGATGGATGGTGTCCAGCTGAGTTTGCGGCACGGACTTGGCGACAAGAACGGCAGCTTGACCGTTGCAGACATCTGGCTGCGAAGTGTCACCGTTGTTTCGCCCTCTGTGAATTTGTCGAATAACAGGGGTTGTATACACATTGAATCCCCTCAGATTATTATTAGGAGTGTTTGTTTCCTGTAGAAGCAGGATTGTTGGCCTCTCGTTTCTTGCGAAGCGTTGGTTTAGCTCAGCGGATCGTGTGGTCAGCCCGCGGCAGTTCCACTGCATCACTGTCACAGGGTGACCCGATCCGTGGCGCTTACTTGTCGGACGCAGCATTACGGTGCACAGTACTGGCGCCTTCGAGGACCTCAGTGGTCATGGTTTGGCTTGCGAAAGCAGCCTGAGAATCGAGACACATACCCGCGACAAGGTGGGATTGGCCTGATAGGGCTTCGCGGAGGAGTTGAGGCAAAAGTTCCACAAGGGCCTTCTGTATTCCTTACGCAATAATGGTTTTAATGGTGGTTTGTATCTCGAAAGATATTATGGCTCTAACTTCTTTCAGTATTGATTGGCGTAAGAGCGATTGTTGGTGGCTGAAGTCCACTCGCAGCTGTTGAATCTCACGGCGAGGTTCGGCCTGTGAGATCTGTGCCACCGGTGGAGGCGCCGAAGAAATTGTAGTTGAACGTGATCCTTGCGGTGACGATTGCGGTTCTTGGGCCTGACGTATGCCCTTTGCGTTGCTATGGTCATTTACCAACTGTGGTTCCGAAGTAAGCGCAGGTTCCTGAGCTGTAACCCCGGATGGTGGCGGGGGGGCCGCTGGTGCTTCTGGCGGTGTCACTGCCGCCGAAGGGTTTGGTGGTAATGGCGGATAGTGAACCGATGAGTCTCATGGTGGCGGTTCATGGCGCCCCTTCCAGCGTGAAGTGACGTTCGATGGTTGTTTTAGTGCCGGAGGCGGATCTGTGCTTTGTGGTTGCGACGACTCGGGTGGTACCGACGCCGACAGGTTTGTGGACGATGTCGAGTGGTGTTTCGTGCTGTTCTGAGGGGTTGAATCCCGCCCTCCTTTTTGGCGCATGGTATTGTTCGGAGGTATCCGTGATTCATCAATGTGCGTAGAACCCCTAAACGGTCGGCGACGTGCCTGCCTGGCTCTGATGCCTTTGTTTGCTTCAATGCGCTTACAACGGGGATCCGTTGCTACGTGGGAGCCACCGCAGTTCTTGCACTGTGGCGAACTACCCGTGCAGTCCCAGATTCCGCACTTGGCACAACGAGGGTGTTGAGAATTGGGGCAGATGTCTGCCTTATGCCCAATGTCATGACACAGGTTACATATGACTGACTTTGGCGTGTACGGAGCAACTGCCATCATGCAGTTGTAATAGAGGACATCGCGTGGCGGTCTCTTGCCTTCAAAAGTAATGAGGGCTGTTTTTTTACCCATCCGTCGTGCCGCCACAATCCAGTGGGTACGGCACGAAAGGTTGTGTAGAAGTTCCTCTTCAGGATCGTTTGGGTCTATTCCGTATATTACGCCGCGAACTTGGCCCCCAGAAAGGGCCTCGTAGGCTTGCAGAGGGATTGTTGACGTTGAGATGCCGGTCTGCGTAATTCCAAGGAAGATGTCTAGCACATGTGGTTGCCAAATATCGATGGCTAACGTGTTAGATGCCTTTAGAATACGAATTCGGTAGGCTCCAGGCGAAATGGCTAGCGGTAAAGCCTTGGTGAGGCCAAGGTGAATGCCTCGTGGCGAATAGTCCGAGAGGCAGTGGCGTTCTCGTGGCCTCAGAATCACAGTGTGCTGCGGCGTCGCAGTGAGCGTGCTCTTCGCCGAAGCAGCACGCGGAGCGGTTGGTGCGACTGCTCTTTTTCGGCGTTGAGTGACGTCTGTCCACGCGCCACCCGCGAGCAGGTCTTCGTCGGTTGGCGCACGTGAGCTCCACGAAGCTTGCAGCTGTGGCAACATGGCGGCGCCCAGCTGTTCGGAATTAGGCTTAGCATAAAACGTGGTCTTGTGGTGATAAGACCTTAAAGGAGCCACGAAGAGAAAACAAAAGTTTGTTTTATTCGAAAGATTAGGTGTTTCATAGTACCCCAAGCGCTTTCGCGGAAGCAAATGATGCTTTATTCACTGAGAAATAACGCAATTTAAGCCAAAATTTTCAATCTCCCGCTAAATTTGAACATTCCGTGACGTGTACAATGGCGTCATAGAGCCGGTCCATGAAACAGATACTTAGTATGTCGACTCCATATAGCACCCACACGCGGGAGTCGACCGAGACGGTGGCCATTTTAAAAATACTAGTAAAACCTAGTGCACCCGCAGCCCTAGTCATGGAATCGCCTGATCCGGAGAACAAAACTCTCGCCGAGGAGCTCAGGCTTGCATTTAACAACCTCACACCACAAAAACGCTCAATGCTTCTAAGTGCACGAGCGGCAAGAGTTGTGGGATACGCGGTGGACGGGAAAGCGACCATTCCGCGATAGCCACAACAGACGAACGCCCAGCTGTCGGCACCGCTGCCTCGTCAGCCCCGTCGCGACGGACGAATATAGACTGGTACGTATGTGCCGTATTTTGATTACGGTTAATAGTAGTTCCATTTCAGTAGCAGTATCACTTATGCTAGTTGGCCGGTGTCGTGTATGGAAAGCCGTTCGCGCGAGCTCTCTGCTTCGACCAGAAAGATACGAGCGTCAATGCGCGGTGTTTACGGCATTTTTTCCCCAAGGTCAGAGCGATTTGACGAAGTCGGCGACGAGCGCCAGCATGTCCCAGGAGTGAGCTAACGTAAGGGTCCCTGCCGTAATCACTTCCTCGGAAATGAAGCGAGCACACTCGTACTTCCTTTAGCTCTCTTTCTCCTCCGTTTGCAAAGTTCACAAAACGTAGCCACTTGCTTCGCCTAGGTTCGTCGTTGGGCAGCACATGAAAGGAGATCTCCTCACCGGCGGAGATGTCGCACTCCCTCGACGATTTGCCCGTACTACATGGGCATTTCAAAACGCAGCAACGAAATTTCATTGTAAAGTACTCGAACAAACTGAAGTTTTCAGTGGTTGTAAACTGGAAACGAGCTCGTAACGACAGCAGCAAGCCAACACCATTCGAAACTTACGCGACGACTGGCACTATCTTGTCGCTTCTTGCTGTTCCTTACTCCCCTCGTTTCTATTTTTACCTTTGCTGGTTGGCGATATGACGGCCAACCTCCTGTGAAGGGATTACGATACGAAGCAAGGTCGCGGCTGTGCGTGCTGGAACGGTTCGTTGGCCCCGAAGAGCCACGAACCCGAAAATTCGTCTGCGCGACGGCGAGATGTCGAGCTCGGCCTGCGCTAGTTTCGTATGCATTGGCGCACACGCTTGCGAGTTCGTTCGGACCTTCAACCGTTTACTCCACCGTTCTTTGTCATAAAAAGAATGTGCAGTATGTTTCACGGGCATTTGGCTCGCTATGCAAACTGTAAGCCCTGCCTAACATGCGTTTGCTTTTGCCGGCCTCCGCCAATCGCAGAGCATTCCCAAGTGACATCACAGGTTCTGTTGCGGAAAATGAGCTGGTGGGTCGCATGGTCATTTCCTTTTTTCCTAATTATGTAGCTTATTTGAGCGAAGTTTGCGTTATAAGTGGTGTCGTTATGGTTCTAACGAGGCAATCTTTCGAATGAACCAAACTTGTGTTTTCTCTTCATGGCTCTTTTAATGAAGGAGAAAGGTGCGCTTGTATCAAGCTCTGCTTTTTTCGACTCTGTGTGCTCTTTGGGGTGGCTTAGTCCCCCAGAAACTACTATTCAGTTCGCAGAAGTTGCCCTACGTCACCGGGTAGCAAGGTTTCACCAAAACCAAGGACTTTTTACGGACCACGCCAACTTCGCCGCGACGCTTCTGTGTGGGCTGTGCTGCCGACAACAAAATGAATGTGAATGTGACTACCGCGTCATGTGGTGAGCAGCCTCGGAACTCTACCATGCCATCACCATTACCATCGGCACATTTTCCACCCGGAGAAGCCAACGAAATGGACACTTCGGCGGCACCCAGTGCCGAAATCACTTCCGCTACGACGACGACAACCGCTGCCGCCGTCACCACCCCCCCAACAAACCACACCGTCGTTGGCTTCCAGCTCCAAACAACGGTCCAGGCAAGTGACTTTTTTACCGGACCCACTCAACCGCCTAAGTTATTTCGCCCTTCCTAGAGCTAATTTTGAAATCATCCACGTACATGCCGTCGGAGATTGGAAGTGACGGATTGTGTCGTATTTTCATTTTAAGCATAAAAAAGACTATGACTCAATCGTCCGGTTCAAGGTAGGCCGCTTCTTTGCGTACATATTATACATTCCGGAGCTTCAAGGCTTACTCGAAATACTCGCTCCGGTAAGTAACTCCGGGCGGTGGTTAGCTTTTTGTATGACGTTACAAAAGTTTGAAGGCCGCGCAGGCTTCCCTAAGGCAAAGCAGTTTCGTACGTCTTGTCTAAATCAATGCGGATGTCCAGTTTTGCCAGTGAATAGAAGCCCTAATACGATTCACAGCCAAACAACCTGTCTTTTTTTAATCGACGTGACTGAGGCCGTGCATAGCAACTACCGAGAATTCTATTACACTTCAAAAAAAAACATGTGAGTCACCACTTACTCAATTTTCAAAAATCTTGCTCAGGAAAATAGTAGATCAATGGTGGCGGTGACTTCTTGGCAAAGAGGCCACATCTTGTTGCTTTAATGATGCCACCATTACTGCATGCCTTTAGCACCAAAACGTGTCCCGTCACCCGTATTTTCTTAAATAAAAAGGGGTAACTCATGAAGCGAATTTGGCGAGCGACGAGACACTGTGGGTGCGGTGACCGAGTAGTGTAGGCTACAGCAATAAGGGACAGTATAGCACTGCCGCTAGGGTTCTTACCGCTCACTTATGTGCTATTGCTTTGTTGTAGGCAGGGTAGAACTGAGTGACACGACAAACGTGAGTGACGGAGAGCCCCGGTGCAGTCCTATTTTACTTCATACCTCAGTTGAATAGCTGAGTAGCCTACGCGCTCTGCAGATTAGGTGCGCGGGGCGCCAAAATTCGATTGCTTGAGACATCGATATTTATTGCCGTGGTGACGAGAAGTTGGGAAACGGCGGCCATGCCGTGCTTTTTCGTCATATTGGCCAGCAGCACGCACATATATTGAGGTGTTCGACCTAAAAAAGTTCTTGCGACATGCATATCAGACGGGGAAAAAGGGCATATGCAGTGGCCAGCTAAATAAAAACAAGGAAGTCTGCTGGGGATCTTGCGTCTTTTCTGCTCTTCGGCCTTCACCATGCCACTTCGGAGGAGTTCGAGACCGCCTCTTTTTGTCGGCGACAGTAACCGTTCGGTAGCTGTGAACGTTTCCTATGGTTATTTCGAAGCACACGCTTGGAGCTTCAAGTCTTAGAATGAAGTAAAGGGACGCACCATTACACCTCGTGTACCATCTGCTTACATACAGTCCGCAAAAGGCTTGTCTATAACGCTCGAACGGCGTGCTCCGGACTGCGCGAGAGACACCTAGTGATAACGCCTGGTATGAGATAGGTAGATAGTGAGCGTGCGCTGCCCGTATTAGCGTGACGGCTGTGTCCCTCGTTCCTGTGCCCTTAGGATTGGCTTCAACATCTTCTTTAACCGTAATAAGCGCTGCATGCCTGTGCTGGCGGGCCGGGAAACAAAAGCGGAGATTACCCGCCTTAGCGCACGCTGTGCGAGTTTTAAAGCAAAGCTTTTTACCTCTGCCCCCCAAGGGTTCTTTCGCGACCGTTGGTGTCAACAGAAAACTCTCGCAAACAAGTAAACGAATTTACTGACCCCGCCAGGAATCGAACCCTGGAACTAATAGAGTAACAAAGCCGGAGCCCGTTGTCTTACCGATTTGGTTACGAGCCCACGCGGAGACGGGGAAGACCAGTGGTGCACTAACCAAGAACATCTACGGGTTTAACCCGGGCATTCTCGCTGAATGCCACGCGGAGCGATTAAAGGAAGCTCCCACCTACCCATGGCATCTCACTTCTAATACGCCGATGTGCTAAAGCCTCTGGCTTCCAGTGTTCACGTAAAAAATATCAGCTCCTTGTAGTCCGCCCTCATGTAAAACGACACCTCAAGGAACACATTCAAATACTCCTTGATGGCCCGGCCATTACTCTAACCCCAGCATCAAGATCCTGGACCCAGCATCAAGATCTTTAGACCAACACCAAGAGTAACGTATCCTTACAGCGCCTCAAACACAGCAGCAATAAAATCATACAAATGATCAGGCGAGTTGCCACCAAGAAGCGAGGCCTCAAGGAATCCGATACCTTTCGATTAGTTCAAGCTTTTGTCCTCTGGACATTCACTTATCTCACCTCCCTGTCTTTTTCTCGGCCAATCTTGTCGCCTCCGTCTGCGACGGCAGAGACGGAGAAGTGAGAGCGTCTAACACCGGCTTTGAGCTTTAATTTTATAAAAAAAGAGTTTCCACTCATGGGCTACACCAATACAACTCAACCAACCACTGTTCATGCATCATGCATTAATTTAACCTTGCCAAGAATATCTCTTTGGAGTAATAGAGGGTGTGTTTAAGTGTATTTCACTTCTCTTTGTTTTCACTATTTGTAGATTGATTGATTGTAAGGTTTAACGCGCCGACGCAACGCAGGCGATGAGGCGCGCCCTAGTGGAGGGCTCCGGATTAATTTTGACCACCTGGGGATCTTTAACGTGAGCCGAAATCTCGTACACACGGGCGTTTTTGCTTTTCGCCTCCATCAGAAAAGCGGCCGCCGCGGCCGGGAATCGAACCCGCGACCTCGTGCTCACTATTTGTAGAGCGACGTGACTGAATTTAAGGGACGTCGCATGGGTAATCGTTGTGGGTGCCGTTTACAGCTTTGCTTTCCAACCACACTCACAGGGTGGATTGGCACTAAAGTTTTTCGTCTGCATTAGCTTTGGCGCACAGATGTTCCTTGCGTTATCCTTCTGCCAATAGCTGCATAAATACCGCGTGCAACACTATGCGCTTTCTAGGCTCGGCTTTGCACGTCACTGCTGACGAGCTAACGCCACAATACGTTATGCACTGTGCAAGCAATCACTGACCGATACCTAGTCACTCTGAAACACCGGCAGCGGTGCGTTTTCGGCGAAAATTGTTCGTTGTCTTGCATACAGAAAAAAAAACTCCTGTCTCAATTGCGTAGGGCGCAGCAAAAATTAAGCGTTGCAGGTAGTTAAAAGCAGCCGACGCTGTACTACCATTCGCTAATCTCCACTATTGTTTCCCGGCACGGCAGTGCAGGCAGCGCTTCTCACGGCGAAAGAAGGTACGGAGGGCGTGGCGACGGGCACAGCGACAAGAAAAACAGCCATCGCGCTGATGCGGGTCGCGCATGCTCCCATTCTACCGGTCTCAAACCAGGCGTTATCACTAGATGTCTCCTGCGCTGTCCAGAGCACCCTGCTCGTGCGTTATAGACAAGCCTCTTGCCGACTGTACGTTCTCAGCGCACAAACCCCACAGTGATGACATCCGTGATGGACAATATGTTGGCCAGCTTTATGCGGCCTTTATAATATAGCAACGGCTTTAATAATCATGCCAGAGACAAAAATTAAAGCAGCTTTGCTCAACGTGAAAGCTGTCGGAAGTGTAGAGCCGTGAATCGCCAGAGGTGCTGTGCTGCTGCTCTTTGCTTATTGCTACCACCTCTCACGCTCTTCCCATTCCTGTCTCACTTCTCGCTTGGTGAATTGAAAAGAATTTTGTGTAATGTAATTCAAATGTACCGCCTTCTCAGTACTCGCGCGAGCACTTACAGAACAGGACGAGCAGGAATTCTCCTTTTTGTGCTTGCTTTCATCTAGCACGTGCCGGAGCCTTACTGCGCAGTTTTGAACGCGTCGTTTTTTGTCTTCCGCGGCCACTGTTTTCGCTTGCTATTGTAAAACTAAAACCAACGACTGTTCCTAACTAAATGGACACGGGGGCTGCCTGTTAAAATCATATACCTTGCCTCAAATGTGCCTGCAGTTTTCTTTGCGCTAAAAAATGGAGACATGTATTAGTGCCATATGTTCAGGAGTTTCGAATGGTAGTGACTATTTAAACCATTGTTCAAGTATGCAGTTAACGCTCGGCCCGAAGGCTGGATCGAGAAACAAGCGGGTACCTTTTCGAAGCCTCTTCTTCTATGCGTGATGCCGCCTTATACCTTCACAGCAGACCATGACAGCGGAGGAGCTACGACAAAAGGCGGGCCCCTAAAGTGCTCTGCCATTAAAAGCTGTGAGAAACCCATTTAATGGCGGGATTTTTACATTGAGTGCTGCAGCATAGATTCCTGTTTTAGAGGAGAAGCACATTCGGGTGCTGGCTTGTGCTGTCTTCCCTCCTGCAGTCACGGTACTAAAACACCAAGACACTCGTTTTCCAACGCCTCACCCTAGAACGCAACGCGTACTAAAAAAAGAGTATCATGGATAAAACCGGTTTTAAATAAAGGTTAAGTCTCCTGCCACGCGCGTGGCACGAGCTGCGCCCCCCTGGCAACAGCTGCTGCCACGCAGAAGTGACGTCAAGCTAAAGTAATCACGTGACTTCCTGTGTTGTCACAAATCAAACGTCATATTTACGTCATTTGATCATGCCACTTTTTTGTGTTAACGACGACGGCAGTCGGGTGTTCGCGTCTTGTGTCCCGATGTTCTCCGCCCGTGGTTCGAATGACAGGCCTGACGCATTGTTACGCCCTTATCTCCCTGTACAGCGGCTGCCTCGCGCCGCTTTTTTCTTGTTGGGAGGTGTGCTTGTAATTATTTAGATTGGGTATTTTTTGTGAACTTGCTGTTGCACGTCTTGGTAAGCCTAACGCATTGTTTTCTGCACGCTGCTTCGCCCCGCTTTTTACATGCTCCTAGAACTGTACAGTTGTCGTTTAATATTTTGTAAGCTTCATGTTGTTTTGCAGTTCGCGTGCTATCGGCTTTACGCGCCTGCATTTGTTGTCTACTTGTGCCTCGCTTCTTCCATGCCAAGCCTTGTGTTCTGATTCTGGAGTGGTGGCTCAATTATAAAACGTAGGGATCAGTATTTTCCATCGCGTCGCGCCGTGGCGAGCGACTTAGTGTCAGCGTGTGCACGAATCGAGTGTCGTCAGGTAGCGCACGGCATCATCGAACGCAATCCGATCTCGCATGTAGCTTCTGCAATTTTTCCCCCGGGGCAGTAGTACTGTCGCCGAGAAATGTATCCTGACTATTCCGCAGAAACGATCTGTGCACGTGGCGCTGCAGAATCCGTGCAGGGAGCGCAGTTTCACTTCCGTGGGTGGAGCCCAACTGCCCGTCCAAAGATATATCTATTCAAGATACCACTGAAACCATTCGCTGACTGGCTGGCTTCTTGTGCAAGGAGGCTCAAGCTCCAACTGTGCAAGCATGGGAGAAGTGCAGCCGATAAGATCGCCGTGCGAGCCAAGTTTGGAACTTCTGCTAATAATCCTTTAAAAGTCTGGTGTGCATAAGGTTAACAAGTGACAATTCAGTTATTGTTCATCTATGCTCAGATTTGTTGCTTAGAGTACCATTGTGCTTTCAACTTAGGAAGTCTTAATGAAATGATAGGCAAGGCTTAAAATTACGCTTGGCTTTTATTTCCCTTTCCTTCGCTCCAGTACCTTTCGCCTCCTCTAACCTGGTTAGGCAACAGAAGTTCCTCCTGCATCTGCTTTGAGTATGTACTTTGATAGGCTCGTTCCTTCTTTACTCTTGTGTTTGGCTTGGTTGGAATTGAACATAACCAGCCACAATACTTTCATTCACTCTCAGCAGGATGGGCTAATGATGATGAGAGCTTATCTCGGAGGCTTGCAGTCTATGCACAAATTCCAAGTGGCTGTGACATCTATATGCCCATCCCAAGCACTCTGCGGAGTTCAACTTGACACTAATGCTTGTATTTGCAACTGGTGAAGCGTGCTTAAGCGTCTACTGTCAAAGCCTTTGGGGTAGTGAACAGGAAGAGTTTCCAATTGTGAGGGGACGTTTCACATTCTATTGCTTTTTAACTCCGCACTGTGTAAACTGTTTTGGAAAATTTCTCAAGTGAATTTACTTAGTGGTAAGGGGCATTATAAAATGTCCCACATTTCGTTCACAAGATGCAAGTCTCGTCAGAAGCCAGCTGCTAGAAAACACATTCACGGGTTGTGTGTTGTGTGCCCATTAGCTGTTTCTTTTTCTTCCACAAAATGGGCACCTAAACAATCCTTTAAGCCAACGGGCTTAAAAAATAGTTTATCAAGTACAACTTTGGGGTAATGGTTGGTGTCGAGCGTGACATTGCCCACTACCGAGAGTACTTCTTAATACCTTGTGCAAGAACTGGAGCCAAGGCCACGTGCGTGGATGTGAATGCCTGTCGGTGTTTGTGAAAGTTGCAGTACAGCTGGAAGGTGTGTGGATCATGGGTGGCTTTAACAATAAAATGACTGCTGAACATACTTTTGCTCTGATATCAATGAGCAGCATGTGAGCATTGATAAGTGCTTCACTGTTGACATTTTTGTTACACAAAAGCAGGCCATGTTAAGACCCCCTGGCAAATATTCATGAAAAACACTGGACCAAAAAGCTGCCAACACATGAAAACCATGTTGATCACGGCACCTTTCCGAATACTTCAGTACCGTTTATCAGCGCTGCGTTTTTCCCCCCAACTAGTAAACTATCCCAGCGTTGCACCTTAAGCCAGAAATCAAACACTTGCTTGTCAATGACAAGTGATCTGCCAAACTTCCGTGTCTATGCAAAAAGTGAGTAGCTCTACTTTCTGTGCACTGTTTGTGCTGTGAAGCTCCATTTCTAAACAAAATGCCAGGGTTCTTCTGGAAGATGCACAGCATTAAAACCTCAACAAAAAAGGAATAAGCAAGCGATACTCTCTTGCACTACACTAGAGTCCTGCGGGAAAGCCAAACCAGCAAGTGATCTTTTTCTACAAAGCGCTGCAGACGAGCCAAGAAAAAGATTCCTTTTTGCGGACACCAAAGCTACGCTGGAAAGCCAAAATGTGTGGTGTCTGTTACTGCAGCAAGACAAGCATGTTCACGCAAAGATTTATGAACCAGGCTAACGGGGTAACAAAATCATTGAATGAGGTTACAACAAAATGTGTTATGAAAAATGATATAATACTGTTTGCTATAAATAGCAATTAAAGGTATGAAATGGTTCTGACACTAGTTAAGTGACCTGTTGGAAATCATTGGCAAAACTTAGAGCAACATTTCATACAGCTGCAAATGTGAAATAGCAAAGTGTGGTTGGGGCCTGAATTCAGCAGGCATGCTCCAGCTGAGAATGTATAATTGCAGAGCAAAATAATTATAAAGGCCTAGGGTAAAGGTGAGCTTAGTTGAGTTAACACCAAGGTATTTGGTAGAGAGATTAGTTACAAAAATAAAGAAGCAACATTGGAAGATTTATTTTCCCTTACTAAAGTATATCAGCACTGAGCTTCATGTTCTGCATGTCCCATTGAAGAATGTTACACCTGCATGCACTCGGCACATCACATTTTACGGTATAACACACAGTTTACTTCCAACATAGGTAAATAAGAGAATATTGCATAAGCAGTTCATTTATACGTGAAATAGAAACAGCAGGGTTTTTAAAACGAAGCCCGTAAGTGTGCTGAATGAAAGGGACCAATGATGAGTTTATGTTACTAATAACAAATTTCAACGACCTTGTCTGAAACAAACCCCTTCTATGGAGGGACTGTGTGATCATAAGATTTTTTTGATAAAAGGTTGTAAATGACCTGTAAATGTATGTCAAAAGGTATTTTAACGCCCTAGTCGTGGCCTGTGAGTCATCGGCGCTTTTTTCTGGTGTTTAGCTGATCAGGGGCTGTTGTACGGGATCCACCTTCTCTTCTCACTTTGGTCACCATCTTTCTTAGTCACTGTATTCATGTGCTTGGTCAGGGAGCTAGCAAGCGAGGACGACAGTCGGCACCAACTATCAGCCGAGTTCCTTCAGGCTGGGACAATTGCTGGAGAGGCTAAACAATGTTTTTAAAATCCCTAACTGAGAGCTTTCACTTTTTGTTTTGTTAAAGAACATTTAGGCAACCCTTCAAGAACTGTCCGAAATAACAAAAATGACTGTTGTGCCCGTTAAATAGTTAGTCTACGCACAGTGAACGATGGCACAAAATCTATCAATGCGAACCTACCCTTTGAACCTGCTTAATATTTAGCAGAGACTCACTCCATTCATTAGCTGTTTTATGGCAGTGCGTGGGTGGACTACTGGTTTCCACCTATGGAGCTTGTGGGCTGCGCTAGTTTCCAGTCGTCCTGTCAAATGTTTTTGGAGACTAGCACTACCCTGCAGTGTACGAGGCATGGATTCCTTGGGTTGGCCATGTGAAATTCTAGTGAATCGTTACAAGCCACCAAAGAAAGTGAGCATTTGTTTATCGACCCCTGTTTTGTGGCCACGAAAAGTTTCGTTCATTAAAAAGACTAACAAATGACATCAATTTTATTGCAAACTTCAAACAAATAACTGGTATTACAGAAAATGTGTAAAGCAGCTGGAGCTCCATAGCCACTTTCCAGCTATTTCTCCATGCCATCAGAGAATCTTGTTTGTGCGACTAACAGATACCGACCTATTCCACTGCAAAGAAACATAACTGGGCGATTGTAGTGGGGCCTCTAGTTCCGTTTGATCATATCACTTGAGTGTTTACGTACAGTTAACATACTGATGACTGTGTGTATAGTGCATGCACATACAACATCAATGTACTTTGAAATTGGGATCTTTTTCACCATTTCTTTTTGTTAAATTCGCCCCATGGCAGCCTTGACGTTTGCCTATCAATTACATTTGCAGCATGCTCGCTGCTTATACCTGTTTACACAAACAATCCGTAGATGCGTTCACGTTCGAGGTAGATCTTAAGATTCTCTTTGACGTTGCTTATTGAGCCTGTGCAGAACCCATAGGTTTTCATATGCTGGAGTGCATGTAGGTGTATTAGACATGATGGCCGGCCAAGCGTACACCCTTCCTATTGCCGTCTGTACAGCCTCTTCTCTGACCCTATCGTCTGGGTGTCCTGAATTAACTTCCTTTGCATGAGGGACTCAGTCAAGTCTGGCCAACATAGCGTACACCACGGTACAGTGAGACGTGAAAGTTATACCAGTGCAGTGGCTATGAGATGAAGCGCCTAGCTAGTCTACCTTTTGAAGGTCGCAGGCCCTAAACTGTCGTAGAATCATGTATTCTACTACGAAATCTTTGGTTTCTACTAGGAAATCTTTTTAAGCGCTGAATATCACGCAATTATGATGCTTGTGGCGCATGCTCACAAGACTTTTCTGCTCATAAAACGTATCGTGGGTGTAAAACAAATTTTAAGCTACAATTTCGCCCACTAGAAAATAAGAACTTCCCGATTTTCGGAAGTTTTCCTTGCTAATATTTCAGAAGAGGAGATCTACTGTAGTGGTACGTACGTGGTACATGTGTGGGGACACCAAACATTACCTTTCCTATTCTTGGCGCAATTGTCTGTAATTGTAATGCGCACATGTGCCTAGTAAAAAACAGTTGCCGCCACTACCCTTCGTCCTCGGCACTGTACATCCTGATTATCTTTTGGCGCTGCTAAGTTGTCTTCCTTCCCAGAACACACACCGCGATTTCAGGTCGCCCATTTAAGCATTCTGAACTTGCCGTGGTGCAAACTGTTGATAGCAGATGCCGCCGCGCCGACATGCGTCGGAAGGTTCACAGAATTACGCTCGGACGGTGTCTTTTCTTGTGCGGAACGTAGCTTGTTCGAACGGGGCCAGTCGGCTGTGCGATGTCGTCTCACGTACGCTGAAACTGTACGCAGGTACCATCGGCGTACACCAAGCATAACCAAGCGGTCACAGGTCAACATTACTCGAGAGCGGCTATTTTGCTGCGGTCTGGAAAGGCTGGCTGGGTCCCCACGCAATACATAATCACAAGCAACTTTCTCACGTTTTCAGATAGTGCTTCTAACAATATGAACTCCAGTTTATCTACGTTGTCGGCCCGAGAAAATCGGAGCTTCGTCACGCTTTCGGATACGCGACTCCATGTACGCGATACGCCAGCTGGCAGCAGTAGCAGCATCGCCGGCTGCTCCCGCAGTCGAAAATTGTTTGTTTAGAAAAGTTTTAGCAGTTCAATGGTGCGTTATTTTGTACTGCAAATAAAAAAAATGTGTATTTCGGACTACACTACACAAAATAATGACAATTATTAATGTTATGACGTCATTATGACGTCACGCGTGGCAGCAGCCGTTGTCAGGGGGGCGTGGCTGGTGCCACGCGCGTGGCAGGAGACGCTGCCCTAAATAAACTAACATGACATAAAAATTTGTGGAACTCTCCCAGTCTGCTTCAGCAGTTATCAAGCACAAGCACCTGATTGTAGACGGATTATACAGTTGAACCCCGCTCTTACGCTCCTCAGTGCTACGTTTTCCCGGTATCTACGTTTTTTTTGTCTAGTCCCGGCGCAGCTCACACAGAGTCCCATGTACTATAATCCTCACTTTACGCCGTAGCTCAGAGTACGTTGCCAGATAACTCGTCGCAATTAGACACTCCAAAGCTGCCGGGCAACATGCGTGGACCGCCATTTTGACGTTTGATGAGCCTTGGCCAGGCTTGGCTACGGAACTGACTGTACAGAGCCGCACGCGGGTGTGATTCGTCTCCACTAGATGGTCCTATGTTACTCAATGCTATAACCATCATAACTGCGCTAGCAATGGAAGTTTGACTTCCAAATACCGGGTGTGCGTGTTTCCCATAAAAGCACCACCGCAAGAGTAGCACACGCTCTCGCCGTCATTGTGCGGTTCAAGCTTTGATAACCCCGTTGAACTTGCAACAGCGAATTTTGTCGTGCCTTGATGGCGTCGCGAGAACAGGAGGCGCTTTCCCTTCAGGAAAAGCTTGACGAACTAAACGCAGTAGACCAGCAGCCAGCGCGGAAGATAGTAGACATCGCTAGGTACCTTGCATTGCCTCGCGTGGTGTGTTTCGTGGTTTTTCTAGCGATCACAAAAAGCGAAAATCCAACATTCTGGAGTTTTTAAGGTTCGAAAGCCAAAGTTGCAGGAATACATGGTTGCAAGTCAAAGCTACACTGGTTATGTGAATTTTCGACGGTTTCGTCACTGCTGCGTTTTCCTGGTTGTTAAGTTTTGTTTTCCCGGTCCGGTGAAAAACGTATAAACGGGGCTCCACTGTAGCTGGTGTTACACTCAAGTACACACCGGCTCTCGACGCTAGGTCTGATCGGGCCGGGTGGGCTGTCAAGATAGAAAAGGCATACTTACTTGGGGCCGGGGATTCGTTAATCACCCAGGACGAGCCCCGAGTGAGGCCTTGCACTGCGCTTCCATTGACCACTGCCACTATCGCAACCTGGGGAAGATGGCGCATGGAAATTGCTGACATCCGGTTCAACGCAACCGCGAGGGCCACCGCCTCAGCAAGCCCGCGACTGCTCCTCCCACCAGCGCTTCTCAGGCCCCCAATAAGCACGCGCCGTGAGGCAAGAGAAAGACTTACCATCTTTGAACACACTTATACACTGCATGCTTCGCCCCTCCCCAGGTTTCACGTTAGTGAAGATGGCCCCTTTTTGTCCAGAAATCAAGTTAAACCACACCCCCTCACCTTGGCCACTGGAGTGTTTAGTAGGCGATACGTCTGGTTATATTTAAGTGATGAGAACCTTCTGGGCCCGACTTGTTGTCGTAGCTCATCCGCTGTCACTGTCCGCTTTCCCAGTATCGCGCGGCATCACGCAACCAACCCGGGCCACATGGCGTCTTACTTCCAAGCAGATGCTTCGAAAAAGTACCCGCTCGTCCCTCGATTCAGCCTTCCAGCCAAGAGTTAACAGCATACCTGAACAAGTGGATCATATAGTCATAACCATTCGAAACTCCTGAACCGCTGGCACTAATACATGTCCGCATTATTCACCGCAAATAAAACTGCAGGTAGATTTGAAGCAAAACAGTAGTAGTTATCCAGCAGCCCCCTAATCGATTTAGATGGGAACGCTCGTTGGGTTTGTTTTTACAATAGTAAGCGAAAGAAGTTCCCGCGGAAGTAAGTGAGTCTCAATATTTATCACTAAACACTGATGCGCGCCTGTCGCTTCCAAATGCCATGAAATCCCATTCACGTTTTAAAGCAAAGCTTTTTACCTCTACCCCCCAAGGCTTCTTTCGCGACCGTTGGTGTCAAGAGAAAACGCCCGCGAACATATAAAAGAATTTACTTGCACTGCCAGAAATCGATCCTGAAACTATTAGAATAACAATGCGAGAGCCCGTTGTCTTGCCAATTTATCTACGAACCAACGCGGATACGTGAAAGACAGGTATTGCACTAACCAAGCACATCTACGCGTTTACCCCCTGCATTCTCGCTGAGTGCCACGTGATAGCGTCACGCGACCTCTAGCGACCTCCACCCACGGCACGTCTAGCGGCAATTTGCGCGCCTTGCGCATGTGCTGGGAGTTACAAAAATTAAAGGAAGCTCACACCAACGCATGGTATCTCACTTCAAGTACGCCAATGTGCTAAAGCCTGTGGCCTCAAGTGTTCGCGTGAAAAATCACAGCTCCTTGTCGTCCGCCCTCACGCTAAACGACACATCAAGGAACACGTTCAAATACTCCTTCATGGCAAGGCCATCACTCCAAGCCCCAGCATCAAGATCCTGGGCCTACATCTCCAGGATAAAAGCAGGAGTGTCGTATCCTTGCAGCACCGCAATCACAGTATCAATCAAATCAGTCACATGATCAGGCGAGTTGCCACCAAAAAGCGAGGCCTCAAGGAATCACATACCTATCGATGAATTTAAGCTTTGCTCCACTCGAAAATCACTTACATCAACCCCCTGTCTTCTTCTCGGCAAGGAGGACATAAAGATGGTTTCCATAATGATTAGAACGGCGGTTGAGCAGGTCATTGGTCTTTGTGAGCGCCGGTCACTCACAAAGCGCCTCGCCGTGGAGCGCGGTGCCCGCATGTACACAAGTGGGAGGGTTCGGAGGGAAGGATTTATGTTCTTTGAATCTTTTCCTCCAGTTGGTCACGCTTCTGGAGCGTTTCACCGAAGTCTCTTTTGTGGTCTGATGTTTTGCAGTACTGGGCGACGGTTTTGCAGCCGGACGTCGTCGTTGTGCTGCCTGAGTTGTTCCAGTAGATTTTTCCTCCCCAATGCATGGGGCGGGGCACTCAGCTCAAAAATCGTGTATACGACACCGGGCGTCCTGTCCTTTGTCGCACAGTCTTCAACATTTTTTTTCTAGTAATGTTCACAAAGCACTCAGCAGAACGCTTTCACTAACACAGAAACTGCCCCTCACTCCCACCTCAATTATAGTGGGGTCTTCCGACCATATTCCGGGTTGGGAGTACTCAGCGGATCGAATGCCTAACGATGGAAAGTGGGTGACGTACCTGGTGTTTATCTTTTTGTTATGCACTTAATTTCGTTGTCCGGTCCTTTTTTTTCTCACCCTCCACCTTGAAAGATGAACCTACCAGAGCAAAATATTTAGGTCATTAGCTTCAAATATTTCTTCACTTAGAACTCCTTGGGACGGCCACACGAAAACCATGATAAAATGGAAAGAAGATGAACACACGGCTATCCACTTTATTTATGTGCGCAACGAAGATACTCATTTATATTGCTCTTAACTTACACGGGAATGAAATAAAAAAATGTAGATTTACCTGATTAAAAGTTAGGTAAATAAAATAAATGCCTACATAGCTGTTCTATTTCTTGCATAATTTGTTCGACAAGCTACTCGTCCGCTGGACTTTTAGTTTAATTACACGGGGCCGCATGGGATACGCCCCTTCAATATAATGCCATCTTCGTACAATTTCCATGTGCTGGCACTGCGTCACTGGGCACGATGAAGGAAAGTCAACGGCATAAAAAATAAGCTATCAACACCCGATATCAGATCCTTCACGATTGCTTAAATCGCGAATTGGTTGGTTAGTGCAAGCACTGAAGGAATCTGGTGCAACCAAGGGGAAATCGTGACAACCCATTTGTCTCGCCGAATGTTGGACAACTGAGCTCCCACCCCTCCTCTTCCACTTAACACAGGCTTAATTTGTACAGTTAGCTCCCCCGCACCAACCTTCATTGCATGTTTCACACTTACTTTCATTTCGTTTTAATTATCAGTCCCCGCTTCCTCAAGATTCAATCTTCCCCATATCTTTTTAGGTCATTTTCACCTTGGTTTCCTTCTGAAAATATGACAACCGGACCGGGGTACACGGTCTCCGACGCGTCACTGCGGAGACTCCAGAAAATGCTAAACATTCACCATGACCCGTACACAACATCACGTGTGCGTAAAAAAAGCCACATAAATAACCGCCCAGAACGCATGACCAAAGTCTCGTAGGCTTGGATGCCTCCCCCTTCACTCCTCTTCCCTACTGACCTCGTCCGCCACCCCAACAGTGGTTTTGGATGTGATGAAGGGGCTTTGTTAGGCCCCTGTCGTCCCATTGAAAAGCAAGTTCGCTTGCTACACCCCTCTGAGCGTCGCAGTCGTATACCGACGCACCCCCTCTCCAGGAATCGTTCCTTGTTCGCCTCCGCTCACCCTGCAGCCAATTAACTCCTCAAGCCGCACCCATCCTCGACTACCGCGACATTCCTGGATGCCAAAATTATCCTCGCTTACTTCCATTGTACCAGGAAACAAGTTTGAATACACTGGTGGGGACGTAAATTGAACAGGCCAAAGCTGTGGTCTCGTCAGAGTGTTCTTCCAGTTTTCGACGTCAGCATTACACATTGTAGGGGCACAAGTGGCCCCACCCCTTTAGCGAGGGGCTGGTACCCGGGGCCCAGGGACCCCCGGCCCCCCCTTAGCGACGCCACTGCTGAGTGTTTTTTGTCACTACAAACGACAACTATATTTTGTATATATATATTTAGAGGTGTGTGATTATCAACTTTGCGTCTGTGAATTGAATATAAGTTAAACTTGGCTGTGAATTCAATAAAATATTTTTGAATATGAAGAGTAAAAGCTGGCTGCGAATTGAATATTTTTAAACCACACTATGTTTGTTTTGGTGTTTCTAGAGTGTATAAAACATAACTACACCAAAAAAGACAGCTTAGGCAGTCAGAACTAGACATATCTCTGTTCAGGTACTCAGGTACTTTCGCTTGACATATTAGGTATATTTAATATGATAGGCAGCAGTCCCCCTACTCTCCTCAATGATTGAAAGGAGGCTGGGCATGCTAGTTGCCGGTGGGACCTCACCAACAAGCCAGCAATAACGTTTTATTTCTCACTTCTGCTGTTATATTTATAGGAAACCTATTTTAGATTATAAATTTTGCTTTCGTAGTGTTGCACTTGACCTAACATACACCACAGTTAAGCGAACACTTGCTTGGTGCAAGGCTTCTGCATTAGGCTTTTGGCACGGCTTCTGTGTCATGCAGAAAAACCAACCCGCAAGGTCTTACCATGTAGTCAAGCTTGAAAGTTGGCACGTCTTCAGATAGAGCAAACATTCGTTGCTCTACTATTTGTAAATTTCAAATCTTTCAAACAGAGCTGCAAATCGAATATCAAAAAGTACTCGCACAGTATTCTAAGTTGCGAATGTTCACACACCTTCAAATATACTGCCTGGACACATCAGTATAAGTACATAATTTACACAAATAATTTCATGAATGAGAGTTAAAAATGCAGTAAGGTGTTTCATGCAAGTTTGAGGCATTTATTTGAAATCACTGATAAGCATTGGGTGCAGTTGATTGGATGGTTAACCTCTGTCTTCCCTGTACTATCTCCTACATCCCCTCAAACTCAACGGGCATGGCTTCATTTCTCCTACTCCCTTCTTTAGACACTGCTATGCTTTCCTTTCTTTCTCCACCGGATTCGACCTCCCTCGAAGAATACGCCACTGCCCTTGCAATAATGTTCCTACCACCACGCCAGTATATATCTTCTCCGACTGTCAGTCAGCCCTTCGTAATTTCGCTAACCATGAGACCCACCCACACACCATTGATTTCGTCACTCCAATACTTGCATCGAATCCTCAGCCACGCTTCACACTGATTTGGGTTCCTGGCCACGCTGGCATGTGCGGAAACGCCTTAGCAGACGCGCTCACCCGAGTACCTTTCCCGGGTTCGACCATGTCCTTGCCAACCTTGTACCACCCGCCGACGGTTCGTACTCAACACTGCGCTTCCCGCAATTACCAATTACATGCCCAACGCCTATCACGCACCCTGTACCCACCCCCCAGTTCCCGTCTAACTCGTAAGGCTGCGTGCCTCATTCGACAGGCTCAAACCTCTTCACTCCCCTCCCATCACATTCTTCACCGCATCTATCGGCGTCCTGGCCATCCTTCCTGCCCCAGGTGTTCTTCCTACCCATCCATCCCTCAGACTAATTGGGACTTCACCCAACCATCTCTTACCGAATCCCTCACTTTCATCACTTCCTGGGAGCTCTGGCTCTCTCCCCCGCCGACAGTGAACATCCAGGCTGCCCAGGAAGCTCTCTACAAACACGTGCACCGGATCCGCACAGGCATTCAGGAGTACTGCATGGATCCGGTGAATTGAACTTTCAAATTAGGACCAAGCATTCAGGAGTACTACGTGGATCCGGTAAATTGAACTTTCAAATTAGGACCTGGACTTAGAAATAAGTGTTTGTTCTCTCTCTCTCCCCTTCCTTCCTTTACAGAGTGGGCATTCATAGCGGCACGTGTTGGGTAATATGTTGTGTTGTAGTATGTGTGGGTTTGTAGGCATCTGTCAAACGGCTTTGGACTTAGAGGTTGGTGAGGGAATCTGGCAGGTCTTTTCTGCTTTCTACGAATCCGTGGCTAGTAAATTTGAGGGCAGCAGTGCATGCCGCCTCATTCCCTTGTAGAAAGGCGTGATGTCCAGATGAGGTAGATGATCACTAGCTCTTGTATGCGTCGTACTGTATTTAAGGTGTGATGCATCCTTCTTGATAAAGGGACATGCTTACTGGGAAGCACGGTGGAATCTGTCATGGCTGTGGTTGCATCTGTTTTTTGCAAAGTTGTGGAAGTGGTAGTGGTGAGTGGGTCGGGCATCAAGGGTTTCTTATGAGGGATTAATGGCGGACGTCCCAGGGTTTTGTGCTTAAATATGCATCAAAACAGTGAACCGAATGAAGGTGGTTACGCAGGCTAGTTGAGACTTCATCTTGGAAATTTTGGTCAAATGTCAGGCATGACTCACGGAAAGGATAGAGACAGGAATGAGCTTCATCAACGAAGCTTCATTTCCCTCTGAAAGTGATTACAAAGTAAACAAAACCCTCATGTGACACCGCTTTAACACCACATGTAAAAAGCAATTACAGCCGCTGCACACTTCACACTAACTATTCAGTATTCTATAGTGCATCTGTCTCCTACCTTTATCACATAGGCCTCAAAGATTTCTCGCTCCTGTTTTGTGCCATACAACTTCAGCACTCTCGTCGTATCAAATTCTGGCATGCAGCCACCTGGCGTGCATTCAGTCTTGGAGTGGAGCACCAAATCGGTTTCTGTTCAAGTCGTCAGCAATGCGGCATGCTCCCACCATCGCCTGTTAGGGCCTTGTCTGCCCTATATACCATCAAGATACATTGAAATAGGAACAACAAACCATGTGACTTTCAGTATATTCTGTGCATCATAGTGACAGGCTGTGTAGCCACAGGGGGAACAAAGTTACAAGAATTCGTGTCCAGCAGTGTTATGAAAATAGCATTTGAGAATGTTAATTTGGCCCACTGCCGCATGTCGTGCAGGGCCCCGCTACGGTTATCAAACTTTGTCACTGTGTAGGATCAAGCAGAACACGACCAAGGCTGATAGCAGAAGCACAAATGGGCACCAAATATGGTAGGGGGCGAAATAAATATTTTCACAGACCGAACAGTGCCCTCTCGACACCCACGTGCAAGTTGGTCGAACTGGAAGTACATAATACTTTACATAAACTACACGAAGCTACCATCACTCCTAAACCTCCCGCCTCAACCATCTACCATACGAGACACCCTTGAACTCCTCGTATATCCAGCGCCCCAAGAACAGCTACAAAGTGTGCCCCTCCACATCCATCAACCCCTTTTGTATAGCTCACATGCCGCGATATACGCATCAATACGCTCGTCAGGAAAGCAACCTTCTGGAGACCAACGAAACTAACGTGGATAATTACAAACTTTACATTTCTGCGCGCCAAGAGTCATCTGCAATGATTTAAAGGGACACTGAAGTGAATTTGTCACGCTCCCGTTTTTGCTTGCACTGCGTAGACTGGCTCAAATTAGCCCACTTTTCATCGTTTATCCGGTTGACAAATCGGTAATTATTTTACAAAGCGCCAAAGATGAAAAACTACCATGCGCGGTTTGCGGCGGCCGCACCAACTAAAGCTGTGACGTTGGGAGGAGCGGGACCGTGATTGGACGATGCTCAAGGTGAGCAACCAAACAAGTTTCAGTTTCGGTTTCGGTTCTGTAAAACACAACCTGTGGCGTTGTTGGATGGGCATTCTCAATAACTCAGTAATCATCGTACCGCGCTTCTGCCATGTTGTCAGCTGTAAAAATGCATAAAGATAAGCCTCCCAGGACGGCTTGGAATCGTAGCATTCACTAGCCGAGGTCTACGCAGTGCATGGACGCCCTCCGCGTACCCGCAGACGCACAAATGTCATGCGCTTTTCCCCCCCTACTTGGAGCTTGCCTCACTCATGCCTGTACCGTAAAATGCGTGTTCGCACCAGGCCAAGGGTCTGTTCATTCTGGCCTGTGCCCACTGCCCGCAAGCAGTCGGTGCTTATGGACAGCACGCCAACGAGAACTCGCTAGCGCGCCAGTGCCAGCCTGCGCGCGTTCTGTGAACTAGTTCGTGGAGCCATGAACGTTGCGGCCCAAACAAAGGTGAACTCAATGTAGAAAACATTGGCAGAAAACAAAAAAGTTAACTTACAAAAAAAAAAAAGCACGTACCCGCGGGGTCTCGAACTCATGACTTGCAAAACACTTGGCGGCGACATACGTGCAGCCTTAGACAACTAGGCTACGAGACGGGCTGCGCTGGCCATGGTAATATAAGGTATATATTGTACAATAAGTTTACATTTTTAGTTTTGGCATTTCAAGCAGCTTAGGTGACTATTTGTTGTACTCCGCTCGTGCAGTAAGCGTCGCCCGAGTTTCCACAGTAGCTCACGTCTAGCAATTGCATTTCGTAGGCGGAAAAGCGTTCGCAGATGCGTAGTCGTGCTGCTGACCGCTGTGCTTGTTCGCCCAGCGCAAAAAAGGGCTTCCGGCGCCCTAGTTTTACGCTGTACGGTAAAAATATCAGTTGATTTTATTTCCTTAGTACCTATATTGACTTCGCTGACTCTTCTCCCGCCTTGAAGAGGCCTTATATTTTCCTACTGGCGTACCAGTCAGCGAAGCGTCACATGTGCGCTTGTGCAGCGCTTGCGTGAAGCGACCTTGACTTGGAGCTAGATACAGTGTACAAACAAACCAAGTAAAGAAAGGCACATTCTTCCATTCACAAACGTGTCCTGGCTTCGTTTCAACTAAGCGAACTAATTGCGACCAAGCAATTTTTTTTAACCTCCTTGATTGCGACGACCCGCCGGCGGCCGGCGGACGAAACGCTGGGCCGACTGACTCTGTCTGAAGGCCGGGGAGCCGTGCAGTACCGCAGCCAATTGCCAGCTCATCCCCTCCTGACGTCACACGAAACCGCCACAGAAAATGGGCGAGCGTAAAGAGAGGAGGACAGCATTTTCGAATTAGTTTTTCTACTAAATAAAATCGCGTAAACGCGCCTAGAGTGGTCGAAACATGGCCTGGGGACTCCGGACTACAATTTGCGCTAGTAATCCCGCAATGTTTACATATCACTTCAGTGTCCCTTTAACAAGAATATGCAGCAGGAGCATGACCTCCTGAATATAATGTCCCGGAGCTCATGACAGCACGCAGCGATTACAAGACACGGGGTTCGACGAACCAAAGCGACGCGCAGGAATCACCTTTGTAGGTCGCAATAGTCTTGTCTTGATATTTCTTAGACAATCACCGTGTGGTGAGCGACAAGAGTTTCGTGCGAACGATCGTTCGCGGCTGGCCATGATAGCTATGCCGTTTGAAGTTGAACCAATACGCGCACTCGCACGTCGGAGACGAAACGCCCAGCGGCCTCAACACGGTGCTCTAATGAAATGCAGCGCAGAAGCTTGTCGCGAGCGCACTCATCACTCTTGCAAATCGAGGCGGCACAACTGATGCAGAACGCCCGTGTTCATCGTCGTAACGCACTGCGCGCAAATAAGGCGGCCGCACACACTGAGCGTCTCAATCACACGCTGCACACCACCGTGAGTGCTCTCCAGAAGTTCTTCGAGAGCGCTTTTATCACAATCGCAAGCCGAACACGTATGCACCACTGCAACGGCAGACCAAAATCACAGCGAGCAGATCACAGCGAGGTAACCGCAGTAATCGTACAACAGCTGCCATTTTTTTTAAACCATGATGTCACGTCCTGCAAAAAAAAAAAAAAAGTCGCTTTCTTTGTTTTTTGATGTCTAGTTGGCGCATGCCCAGTAGGGCTCGTCCACCGTTCCTGAACGTTAGGTCGGCGGAGCGGCCCCATCCTGTCGCCCGCGCAGCGGCGGAGCTGCGGTCGCGCTGAGATCGCTCCACCTGAAGTCGTCTGCTACTGCTCCGTGTTGAACGGCGCAAGCGAGTTAGCTCTGCTTCAGTGTAAAGCCATTGAAGTAGATTAAAAAGAAGTAGTTGGATAATACTCAGTGCAGTGAAAACAAAAGCCATAATAGTACTCCCGAATAATTGGAGTTATTGTTTGCATGTAGCAGGGCTCGTCAGGACTCGGTTAATCGGACAGATTTCGAGACGAGGTGCCGGCTCACGTAAACCTATGTTTAAGCCAGGTCACGGATTAAATCTTAGAATGTATTTACAAAACGGCTCCCTAGTACATAAAAAATGCTACGTGTATTATGAAGGAATGCCGTTGGGCTTTTGGATTTGTGGCCGCCTCTCTTAATGCGATCCTGCTCCTAAACGGTGCATTGTTTTCAGGTGAGTAGCACTACTGCTTGAGTAATTTTACCAACGCATTTACTCAAAGAATGTCTCACGTACGCAGTTTGCTTGGCTATGAAATAAAAATGTTCTGATATTGGCTGCCAAAGAGGTTCGTAATGGTGGATGAGGAATAAACAAATGTCCAAATAAACAAGTCATTTGGCACTGTTTTCTATGAGTTGCGAAAACAAATTAGCCGACTTTGTACTGGAATAATTGTTATTAGGTTCGCCTGAAACCAATAGGCTACATTTCTATCACCATCCTGAGAGAGCTAGAGAATAACCCGAGTTGTCCGACACCAGCGTGGTGTCGTCAGCGTATTGATACATTATCGTAGGTTTAGCAACAATAGAAAGATCATTAACAAACAAATTAAAAAGAAGAAGTGACAAAATATATCCTTGCGGGAAACCACTCTTAAGACTGATACAGCTACTCAGCACTGATCCAAGTGACACTACTTGAGAACGATCCCGCAGGTAATTTTGAAACAGAGACAAATGGTATGCGGATGCCTTAACGGTGTAATTTTTCGCAGACCACATCTTGGTTCACTGTACTGCTGACGGCGGTCCCCCAGGAAAGACACACATTGTTAGAGCTAGCCGCTTTCTGCTGACCATCAATGAGATTGGCATTCCCGCAAGGCATTTTGTGCGCACGCAAAACAAAAATATATGGTAGTCTAGCCTTTGTTCGTCCTAAAACCGAAGTCCTTTGCGTGCAAATTGAGTAACATCATTGAACGGAATGGTTTCTCGATGGGTGCGGGGAGTTTACCGCCCTAGAGACCACGTCCCGAGCTCATTTCGCTAGTATCCGTGTGTATTCCATATTTGCGCGGTCAACATCAAAATAATACGCCATTTGAAAGGTGAAAAAATGCGCGTACACACTCCGACGTTCGGTTTTCAGCGCCTCGCGCTTCAATCGCGCAAGCAAACTCGGCAGTTTTCTTCGCAGACATGAAAAATATAACTTCTAAAATTCGGGACACCATCCTCGCGCAAACTGAATACAATGGGACATCTATAACCAACGAAATACGAACTTTGGTTGGTCGCGCTTCATTTTGTTTATTGCGGAAGTTTGCTATTTATCATAAGCATCGTAAGGAAAAACTAAACTTGCAGATACACTCCTGAGTGGCATTTATTCTTTTAACAGCAGAGCTTTTTAAGCTTTCAGTTCCGCCGTCCAGCGTAATAACAAAAAAATCTGGGGAAGCTTGCAATAAGTTGAAGAAGGCTTGAAATCTAGCGAAGTTGCAGGATTTCTTTCTACGTGAACACTAAGGACACATCACCACGCAATACTGTGCTAGCTGTAGTCAACATATGCATCGAGCGACGCGCTCACGAGCGCTCGGCATTTTCTCGCTCCTGGGGGTTTTCGCTTTTTTTCTTTTTTTAAATGCACAGCATTTCAGTAACTCACGATGTCACCCGCGTTGACGTCCGTAGTCGTAGTCCGCACCGTCGTTGTCCGAACCCCTCCCCCTACACTATATAAAAAAAAAATACTATCCAGCGCCTGGCTTCGATCCCTCGACCCTGCGGGCGGAACGCAATGTACATGGTGCTCTACCCACTGCGCCACAAAGCCGACACAGAATGGGAGGCTACCAACGCGCCTTATATCCTTGACTCATTCAAACTACGTCAAGAAGCTGCTGATACAACGCATTCACTACCACCAACTCCCCAAACACTAAACGTTAACGCAATACACCCACCCCCTATGCGACGCATTTACTCGAGTCCCCCTCGCGGGGAGATGGGCCCAATTTTTGAAAAAGCCACGCGGCGTGCCGGGGACACTCGGCGCTCCGCGAGGCACGCGCTCAGAGAGTTCTACATTTTCTTGGTATTTTAAAAGCGCTACGCGCCACACATTACGGCCAGCTACAGCAGCTCCCCTGTTAAAAATACAAAAAAAAAATAGCGGGTACACGTGAGCGTGTGCCTCGTAGAGAGCGCCCGGCGTAGGCCGGCTCGACCTTCGAGAACGCCCTGGCCAGCGTTTGTGGTGCGATCTCTCGCGTGCAGTTTTCCTCAGCAGTTCACATGCATTCGCGCCTGAAGTGGGGAGCACAGGAGTCGCGAGTACGCGCTATAAACGCAGGGTTAGCAAAGCCGGTTGCCTCGGGTTCCAGCGCGTGCTCACGGTCCACTTTGGGGGAAATGGGAAGCCTGTGGACAAAACGATCCGGGGCTAGTTGCCAGCCATGAAAAACATTCCCCGGCAATTATGGAAATCCGTCTGACGTGCAACAGCCGGGTCTCCAACGGAGGGTGAAAGAACGCAAGCTCTGCCGTTCCTCCAGCCAAGCTGTTCCTCAAGGCTGTTCCTCCAGCCTTGTACCACTAGTGCGAGCTGCCCCTATTTTCATAACGAAGCTGGCCCCAGCCGCGGCAGCCGTGGGCGATAACAGCCGTAAAGAAGAAATGTTTGGTTCGCGCAAGACTCAAAACTCGAAAGCTAGAATGAAAAAAAAAGTCAAAACGAAAATACGAAAGTAACACAGCCATTTTTCGCGTCACGTCTTTCTTCAAATAAATAACAACGCACGACTGTTTTGTCAATAGAAGTTTGTTAATGCCACGTTCTCATGTATCTGTCCATTTAGTTTGAAATGCCACACGGAGGCAGGTAAGGATTACATCGTATGTCGTGGGTTTGAACCCTGGAATAATGCTTTGTATCTAGAGTTTTCGCGCGAGCCAGACTGCCGATTTGCTTTAAGCGATTTTTACCGGCCCTGCTGTTAAAATTAATATCGGATACAACGAACTAATTTACTGCCCCGATACTAGTTTCAAAACGAGGTTCGACTGCAATTCTGCCGTTATGACGTGCTCGTACCAAGTGATGAGGTGCTACGATTCTAAAAAGTTCTTAAAACCCATCGACTCGTAATCATGTGTAACAGTTCTACAAGTGAATTTATAGCAAGGCACGCACCGACGATCAATAACGAAGAAACACACAGCGAGCAAAGCACTGTCTGTGGCTCTTGCCGAACTCGACTCACTGAGGGGGGAGGATTTTGCCGGCAAGCAGCTGCGGCAGCCGGCGGCGGCTGCTTGCTCCGCCGATCTCCACGCGACGCCAGCGCCGCTGCGGCCGGGAGGCGAGTTGGGGCCGCCTCCACCGGCGGAGTTTGCAAACTGATCTAATCTAAAAAAGTTGGTGGCTACCTCCAGAACCAACCTCCTTGTATGTACCTCACTCGATACCCAAGACATGACGGCAGCAGAAGAGGCGGTCATCGCCTTGGCTCACTCAACCAGGGGTTCGGATGGTAGTCACCGATTTCCAACAAGCCTACCGGAATTACCAGTTGGGCTGGGTGTCCCGACCTGCACTGCGTGTGCAAAGAAACCACTCCCCAAGCGGTTCCATTTAGCTCATCTGGACACCCGCTCACGCCTCAATGGAGGGCAACGAGTACGCCCACCAACCACCAACAAGCCTGCGCTTCTACCCCCCGTGCAATGCAGCTGCACGAGGACAGTCATCCGCTTGTCACGTTCAGGGAGATAACCCAGCATTATCGCGTTCAGAGACAGACCCTACGTGCGCCTTACCCTGACCTTTCCAGGTAACTACAAACTACCCTAGGACTCATACAATACGGCTCCTTACCACACCCGACGCGTCTTCGCTGAATGCACCCGAATCGCAACGACGCTGAATGGAAATTAAAGGAGCCCCAGAGGGCCTTGGGCTCAAAATTGAGTTCGTGCAGGGCTCTCATCGATAGCCATGCAGCTTTTCAGAAAACAATCAGGCCCCGTATTGACGAAGGCCGGTGTTTCTGCCTGACGACAAGCCACCTTTTTCCAAGTCACCAGCGATTACACAAAAGTTTGTTTTTACAACGAAGCTGTGAATGGCTAGGGTCTCGGTTTTCTCTCCCGAGGAAACAATTAGCACGTCACCACCCTTCAGTTCCTCCTCGCCACCATGGCTGCCTCTCTCACAATTTTTATACCCTTCGCCACCACCAGTGCCTCTTTCACAAGTTGCGCAATATGTTGATAACGGCGTGGCGCCGTTATCAGGAGCTGCATATTTAACTCGCTATGGTAAGGACGCGCTTCGCGTGCTCCGGATTAGGGAGGGAATTGAACAAGCATCGGAGAGCACAAAAGAACCAAGGGCACGACAACTGAAAGCCGCTGCTGAAGAACGTGCAGCCGCTGCCGTTTCCGCCTAGTTCCACGTTATGGGACAGCTGCGCATCCCTACCAGATGAAGAGCACCTTGCCCGTCGGAACGCCGATGTGAGTCAGCAACGATATCTAACTTCACTATAATAGTAGTTGTAGTAGCAGCAGCAGCAGCAGCAGTAGCAGTAGTAGTAGTAGTAGGAGTAGTAGTAGTAGTAGTAGTAGTAGTAGTAGTAGTAGTAGTAGTAGTAGTAGTAGTAGTGGAGAACCTTTACTAGAAAAGGAGGACCACTGGCTACGATGGCAATTCCTCACATAGGAAATCTCACCATGTTGTTCTTGTTGTTGATTCGGGGGTTTAACGCGCCGACGTTAGTCAGGCGATGAGGTGAGCCGTAGTGGAGGGATACGGATTATATTTTGACCACCTGGCGATCTTTAACGTGCGCCGGAATCTCGAACAGACGGGTGTTTTCACTCTTCTCCTCCATTAGAAAAGCGGCCGCCGCGGCCGGGAATAAACCCGCGTCATTGTGCTCAGCGGCACAATGCCATAGCCACTGAGCCGCCGCGGCGTATTACCCACCATGTTGGGTGCTTTAAGAACTTCTGGAGTAATGTTTCGGCCGTTGTTGTGTCCGTCCAGCTTGAGGGGCTCCAGGAGCAACGTTTTAGCCGGCCTCTTTGGTGTGTAAGCTTGTGCACAGCAACAGTTGCTCCTTTAGGCGTGCATCTGTGGGGGAGGGGGGGGGGAGGGGCGAAAGGGGTCGGACGGAAGCGGTGAGAGTTCGCGCGCAAGAATTCACTCACTCACCGCTGACATATCAATCGTTTTATTGGATCGAAATACAGCCGGCCATTGCGTCTTTTATTATGAATCGTTTTGCTGGCCGTTTCGTTGCATTTGTTCACTGTTCTGACACACTGTTGTGCAACTTGTTTTGCGTTGATTCCTCTGATATTATCAACTTCTTGGCTCATCTTGTATATTTTGCTGTATGTACGTAAGATGCCAACCCTAAACCCGGAGAGCGATGGGAGACCGTGTTGTCCGGCCCCGGCCTGACGACCCAGCTCGCGCTGGCAGTCTGGTGCCTGGAGCTGCTGGACACATATAAGACTCGCGAAGAAGGTTCCGCCCCGTCG